>NC_073259.2:69965000-70320000 GCF_029289425.2 Pan paniscus
GTATTGGTTTTCTAAACTCTTATTTCCCCCACCCCACCACGTGCTTTTTAACAACATATATGACCATATCTCCCTGTTACTGGAATGTGGCAGCTCAAGAAATTCAGGGGCTTAATTTTTATTGTGAAGTTGAAGCACAGTCCAGTTTAATTCGGCTTAACATTTTGTTTAGAAAATAAAGAGGAAAATAACCATTTTAGTAGTGGAGGAGATTTTGCCTGCTTCTCACTAGGGTTAGCTCCTGGAAAGAACATGAGAAGGGAGTTGTTCATTTGCTATTTTGTCTCAGCAGGCACCATGCCTTTGGGAGTGTGAGTATCTGACGGTTCTTGATGAGATTCTAATGCTTAAAAGGTAATTTTTTCAGCCTGGGCAACATAATTAGACTCCATCTCTACAAAATATATTAAAAAAATAGCCAGGCATGGTGGTGCACACCTGTGGTCCCAGCTACTCAGGAGGCTGTGGTGGGAAAATCACTTGAGCCAGGGATGTTGAGGCTGCAGTGAGCCGTGATGGCACCACTGCATGCTAGCCTGTATGAAAAGTGAGACTCTCAAAAAAAATAAAAAAGTTTTGTTCTTTAGTTAATTCAGTTTTTACTTTAATTCTGATTTTAGATGTCAATCTTCAAACAAGATATAACTGGACTGTGTAATTCATAAAAAATTAATATTAATTTTTCCTTTTCCCCTTAGACCATTCTACATGGCTTACAAAAATGGTCTGATGTTTTATAAGGGATAGTTAAGTCCAACTCCTTGCAGGATCATGTATAACTACCACTTAACATAATGATTGCCACATAGTAGTTGCTCAATAAATATTTGCTGCATGAGTAAAATGACTGCCAGTATATCCCATTAACTTTCAATAAACAGGTACTAATTATTTAATTTATTTTTGAGACAGGGTTTGGCTGTATCCCTCACGCTGGAGTGCAGCGGTGCGATCTCCTGAATAGCTGGGACTATAGGTGCACAACACCATGCCAAGCTAATTTTGTTTATTTTTTGTAAAGACAAGGTTTCACTATGTTGCCCAAGGCTTGGGATTACAGATGTAAGCCACCACAGACCAGTTACATTTTAAAGCATTAAAATGTTCATATCTGCTTGCTTTATGAATAGAACATTGTCAGATGATAACATAGTTTCCCCCCCACCAAATCCTGTACCTGATTGGCTACAAGTTGACCCAGTCATGGTGCACACCAGTTTAGAGAAAAATGAAAGCTGATATTTTTATTAGTGTGGGGGAAGAAACGGGTGAATATTAAGAAGTGGAGGCTGGACGTGGTGGCTTACATTTATAGTACCAGCACTTTGGGAGGCTGAGGTGGGAGGATTGCTCAAGCCCAGGAGCTTGAGACCAGCCTGGGCAACATGGTGAGACCCTGCCTCTACAAAAAATAAACAAAGTTGGTCGGGTGTGGTGGTGTTATGCTCGTGTTCCCAGCTATTTAGGAAGCTGAGGTAGGAGAATTGCTTGAGCCCAGGAGGTTGAGACTGCAGTGAGTCTTGATCACACCAGCCTTGGCAACAGAGGGAGACCCTGTCTCAAAAAAAAAAAAAAGAAAAGAAAAAAAGAAAAAGTGGACTAAGGTGAAAGCATCTAATGCAACACTGACTTAGACAAAAGCTATATTATTAGGTTAGTGCAAAAGTTATTGCAGTTTTGCTATTAAAAGTAACTTTTGCACCAACCCAATAGAAACAACCACGATGGCTGGGAATAGTGGTGTGTACCCGTAGTCCCAGCTACTCAGGAGGCTGAGGCACAGGATCGCTTGAGCGCAGGAATTCAAGGCTGCAGTGAACTGTGATTGGGCCACTGCATTCCAGCCTGGGCAACAGAGTGAGACCTTGTTTTTAAAAACAAAAAACAAACCAAAACCATGAATGGTGCCTGATGACTGATGCTGTTTGGATTGATGGGATGTGTCTTAGCAGGGTGAGAGTAGAGAGAAAGAGATCTCTCTCCCAAAATTCTCATCTGTGGTCGAAGAATAGGCTGACAAGAAGAAAATCTATAAGGAAAAAAAAAGTTAAACATCAAGTTAGAAGAAAATACTAATGACTAACAACCAGATGATAATTTTAAACTTTAAGAGTGAAAGTAAAGTTAATGTAGATTTTTTTTTTTTTTTTTTTTTGAGACGGAGTCTCGCTCTTTCGCCCAGGCCTGACTGCAGTGGCGCTATCTCGGCTCACTGCAAGCTCCGCCTCCCACGTTCACGCCATTCTCCTGCCTCAGTCTCCCGAGTAGCTTGGGACTGCAGGCGCCCACCACCGCACCCGGCTAATTTTTTTTTTTTTTTTTGTATTTTTAGTAGAGACAGGGTTTCACCGTGTTAGCCAGGATGGTCTCGATCTCATGACTCGTGATCCGCCCGCCTCGGACTCCCAAAGTGCTGGGATTACAGGCGTGAGCCACCGCGCCCGGCCCAATGTAGATTTTTAATATAGTTGCTGAAAAACCAATATAATAGAACTTTATATGGATGTGTGTATGCCTGTGTGTTGGAGGAATGACATATATTAAGAATCCTTAGTATCAGAGACATAGGCAATTATGGAACAACTCTAGGAGAAAATATCCTGGACAACTGGGAATGGAGAAACTGTGGCCTGTGGGTAAAATAGCATGCTTTTCGGAAGCAAACAGAACAGTTACTGCTGGCTTAATCTACTGCTTAATCTACCTGCCTACCCTTTAGTTCCACACATTGCCATTTACACTTTCTTTCAGAAATTCCACAATACAGATGCTTAAATAGTCTCAAGGAAGTGAGCACATATTCAAAACCTGGTGTCCTGTTATCTCAGTTTACATACAAATATGGGTAGGAAGTGACGTATGGAGCAGGTGTCTATCATTTCAGGGAAATGAAAGTCCGTGTGAAGCAGCTGTGATGGGTATATTCGTACTATTTGAAAAAAATTTCGAGTTTTCTCTAGTGTAAACCTATTTCAATGGAAAAATACTGGATTAGATTCACACCTGTCTTAGAACATTCTTCAGAGTAGATGGAAGCTGATTTGGAAGAGCTTGGGGAGCTAAGTTTAGGTCCATATATTTGACTTATCTCTAAAAAGCTCCTATTGAAAAGAGTTTAGCATCTTACCTCTCTGTCAGTGTCTCTGTATCATTTATTGCAAGCTTTATTCAATGCAAAGCCTGCTCCAGTTTGATAAGCAGAGATTGTAACGGTGAGCGAGGCCACATCTGTGCTTAGCCGAGAGCTCATAGCTACCGCAAAAATGGTAACAAGTTTAGTTGCAACACTTTCCTGGAACATGGTACTCAGAAATAAGCAGACACCAGACACTGATAAGGTTGTCATGGAGAACTACATTCCAATCTTCAGAAATCTGTTTCTGCCAGGAAGGGTGGATTCAAATTCTACTGGCTTCTTGAATTTCCACATGTACTTTTTTCCTCTGAGATATTCTGAAAGATGCCAGGAGATACTGGCCCAGGAAAAATGAATTGCTAAAACGCCACGAAGCTGTATGTGCTGTCCTTATGATTTCATTACAAAGAACATGATAATCATTTTCTTAAAAATATGCACCTATAGGAAAAGATCAGTTAAAACACCGAGAGGGAATTTCCCATCATGTCTTCTGCACAGCGGAAACTAATGATTCCCTCTTTTACTGCTCTGCCCTCACTCTACTGTGCCATTATCAGATTTTGCTGGAAAAAGCCTTCCTTATAATTTTGGGGGGAATTTTTTTTTCTTAAAAGCAAATGCCATTTATTGTGGAACAGTTTATATTTTTCTTTAAAAAATAGATCCTCTCTAAAACAAGAAAGGAGAAAAAATTACCATAGTTTTATTATAGTAGTATTTTTTGTTGATTATTGTTTTTTCCCTAGTGATTCAATCTTGCTTTTAAAGTCATCATATAGGCAGGGCGAGATGGCTCACACCTTTAATCCCAGCACTTTGGGAGGCTGAGGTGGGTGGATCACCTGAGGTCAGGAGCTCGAGACCAGCCTGGCTAACGTGAAACCCTGTCTGTCTCTACTAAAAATACAAAAATTAGCTGGGCGTGGTGGTGGGTGCCTGTAATCCCAGCTACTCAGGAGGCTGAGTATATGACATATATTAAGAATCCCTAGTATCAGAGACACAGGCAATTATGGAACAACTCTAGGAGAAAATATCCCGGACAACTGGGAATGGAGAAATTGTGGCCTCCAGGGGGCGGAGGTTGCAGTGAGTCAAGACCGTGCCACTGCACTCCAGCCGGGGCGACGGGCAAAACTTCGTTTCAAAAAAATAAAAATAAATAAAAAATAAAAATAAAGTCATCATATAAATCATTTTACATATTATTACATATTCTTAGTAAGAATTGCTTACTATACTCCCTGGCAGCTGCTACAGTGTAATCACTAATTTGCTACTGTTCAATATTTATTTTCTTCTCCATGCTTATTATTATTACTATGATAAACATAATTGTGAATAAAGCACTTTTCATACATAGGATTATTTCTTTAGGTTATATTCCGTATGTCCACATTGCCATTAAAATGGTTGTACAAAATATGATATTGGCTGTTTGACTAACAGCATTGGTTACAATAACTAAAAACTTTTATTTTGCTAATCTAATGCATGAGAAATGATATCTCACTATTATATTACTTTTATTTTTTTGCCTATAACCAACCTTTTGCCTATAATATTTGTTGCAAACTATTCCCACTTTGTTGTTTTACTTTCAGTTGAGTTTTTTGTTACATTTTAAAAATAGAAGAAAAAAATACATATATAATTTACCATCTTTACCATTTTAAGTATGCAGTTCAGTGGTAGTAAACACATTTATATCGCTTTTCGTTCCCTTCACTCACCCTTTCCCCTTCCCTTACTGGTGTTAGAATTTTTACATAAAAATTTAAAGTTGTAAGAATTAAACTTACTTCATAATTTGCTTTATGTTTTTATACTAATGCATATGTATTTCTAAGCATAGGTATCCCCTGTTCTTAAGATAGTAAATATTAAATTCCCTTTATTTTGGTGAATTTTGAATTCAGATGAATACATTAAGTCATTAAATATAAAATTAATTAATTTATTTTTGAGACAAGGTCTCACTGTGTCACCCAGGCTGGAGTGCAGTGGCACCATCATGTCTCACTGAAGCCTCAAACTCCTGAGCTAAAGAGATCTTCCTGTCTCAGCCTCTGAGTAACTGGGACTATGGATGTAGTTTTTAAAATTTTTTAAATTAAATTTTTTTTTTTTTTAAGATGGGGTCTGGCTATGTTGCCTAGACTGGTCTCAAACTCCTGACCTCAAGTGATCCTTCCACCTTGGCCTCCCAAAGTGCTAGGGTTACAGGCGTGAGTCACTGCACCTGGCCCTGGATTTATTTTTAAGATACGTGATAGCTTAAAACTGCTAAACTAGTATTCTCCATATAAGTAAATAACATCATTTCTTGTATAATCTCATGCTTTCCCATTGATTTCTTATACTTTCTTTTTTATATATTGAGTTCTTACAAATAATCAGGACTGTAGACTGTGGTACTGTGGTACTGACCCTATAGGTACAAAAAACAGGTACAAAACAGCTTCCTTCACGTCTAGGTGTTCACTCTGAAACAAAAAGTACAACTCAGAGTTCTTGCCTTAAACAAATTGATGCTAATTAGTTGGGTAATCAGGATGTATACATCCGAAATAATGCACTAAAGTAGACCCACATTACTGCATTTCAAACTAGATTCATAAATGAGAGAAAACAAAGGTAAACTTGGGGGAATCACAGGGGTGAGAAAAAGGACTCCAGGAAGTTTTCCCTGGATTTATTCTCCCTGGTTTTGCCCAACCAAAGCATTATGTCTTCCCAAAAATCAGGAACCACAAGCATGACAGCATTCTCTGGTGTTAGATGGCAGTTTTCTCTGTGGGTTTTATCCGCTACCTTCTTTGAAGAGATAAAAAGCTGTCAGCTTGTGGAAAGCAGAGTTCTCATATGACAATTGTGGGTGGTTTTATAGCACCAGGCTGGAAATTTAGCCATTTTGTTTCTTTTGTCTCAAAATTTGCTTTTCCCTGATGTCTGAAACGTGTCTGTTAAAAAAATTGATTTCTTTCTCTTACACATATTTTTTAAAAAATTAAAATTCCTTGAAAAAGAAAAATTTAATAATTATCAAGAATTTTGGCCTGGCTCAGTGTGGCTCACGCTTGTAATCCCAGAACTTTGGGAGGCAGAGGCGGGTAGATCACTTGAGGCCAGGAGTGCGAGACCAGCCTGACCAACATGCAATACCTGGTCTCTACTAAAAATACAAAAAATATCTGGGTATGGTGGTGGGGGCCTGTAATCCCAGCTATTCCAGAGGCTGAGGCAGGAGAATAACTTTAACCTGGGAGGCGGAGGTTGCAGTGAGCTGAGACGGCACCACTACCCTCCAGCCTGGGCGACAGAGCAAGACTCATCTTAAAACAAAAAACAAAAAACAAAAACAAAAAACAACAAAAAAAGAATTCGCTACAGTTGTTGGAAGGGATTGATCTGTAAATGGCAGAGCTGGTGGCCCAGAGGCTCTGGAGACAGCTCTGGTGTGGGCTTAGTCACTGGCATGTCTTATTGCATAGACAGAAACACCTCTGATGCTTGGTTTTCTTATGACATTTCATACTGCTTTTCTCACAGATAATCATAATCACAATAATAGCTAATATTTATTGAAGTTGGATGTGGTGGTTTATGCCTTGTAGTCCTAGCTCCTTGAGAGGCTGAAGCCAGAGGATTGCTTGACCCTGGAATTCTGGGATGCGGTGAGCTATGATTGTACCACTGCACTTCAGCCTGGATGACAGAGTGAGACCCTCTCTCTAAAAAACAGCAAAACAAAACAAAAAACATGAAAGTTTATTGAGCACTTTATGCCAGGCACCACATCAAGCCCCTTAAATGTAACTTCCAATTTAAACCTCACAAAGACCACATGAGATAGATACCATTATTGTCCTCATTTTACAGATAAGTAAAACGAGGCCCCAGAGGTTATGTATTTGCATAAAGCCTGGTAGAGAGTAAATTGTGAATTAGTAACTCATCCCAGGTCTATGCAATACTTGTGTCCTTAACTATTGTGGCATACAGGTATGGGATTCATTTAAGTGCTTGATAAATGCTTTCTGACATCTACATGGGAACATTAAATTGTATTTGGGGAAGAATCACTGCAAATTGAAGTAGGCAAGATTTTAGATACGCATACTTTTTTTTGAGACAGGGTCTTACTCTGCCGTCCAGTCTGGAGCACAGAGGCGTGATTTTGGCTCACTGCAATCTCTGTCTCCCGGGTTCACGCCTCAGCCTCCTGAGTAGCTGGGACTATAGGCGTGCACCACCACGCCTGGCTAATTTTTGTATTTTTGGTGGAGATGGGGTTTCGCCATGCAGCCCAGGTTGGTCTCCTGGGCTCAAGCAATCTGCCTACTTTGGCCTCCCAGAGAACTGGAATTACAGGTGTGAACCACAGTGCCTGGCTCATTTTTTTCTTAAAACTCCCCATTCTTTTCTGTTATAGAGACTGGGCCATTTTCTCTTTTCTTCAATATTTTGATGATTCTCAGCTCTAATTGATCATGGTTCTTAGAACCAAATGGTATCAGTTGTATCAGTTCTTCATAAAATACTTCTAATTACAACACCTCTCCTCTTTTTCATTTCCAAGCCCTTATAGAATTATGACATTAGGGTCAGATCAAGCCATAAGCGATTCAGCAGCAAGTAGTGTAAATACTTCTAAGAACTGTGACCCTCAAATAATATATATATATATAATATTCACCATATGATTATGGTGAATATATATAATATTCAGAAGAATATTTTAATGGGATGTGAAGTTGGGAGTTTCAGTGGAGGCATCGAAATACCATCAGTAAGACCAAGATGCAAATTTTGAAAGGAAATATTTGACCACAAGGGATACAATGCTTAAAAATCTTTCTCCCAGACCAAGGATATAGAACAGTTGGGCTGCTGGAGATGTGAGTGTTTTGGAATGAGCTACTGCTCTGTTGCGTCTCACGCCGTACATACCCAGTGCAGGAGAGAAGAACGCGTGCATGCATGTGTGTGTGCGTGTGTGTGTGTGTCAGTCATGGGGAGGGAAGTCTTTGACTCTCAGATCTAATCTAGTGAGAAGAACTTCAAAGGCACCACATGGAAAGCTTTTATTTATCTCCTGCAGGTAGGGAAACACAGTAGATTGATGACAAACTCTGGCTTTGGAAACAGAGAGGTTAAGGGTCAAAAGATGTGATAGACAATATTTTTGAGATGAATGTCAGACTTTTTGTTGCCTGGAGATTGGCCTGCATTTCCAGAGTTTTCCCAGGCTAAGATTGTTTCTTCTGGGCCACATCTTCAAAACAGATCTGGTTTGGGATTATTCTTAAATTCCTGTCCACTAGACAACACTCTGAGAGTGATCAAAACTGACACTGTCAACAAAGAGCAGATATAGATATACATCGTGTGCCTAAGGTTAGGGTGCCCTGGGAAGAACACAAAATCACTTTTGTAGTATTCTGGCTAGAAATGCTTCATCAAATCTAAGTGTGAAATACAAGACAAATCCAATTATGGAACAGCCTATAAGTAAATGACTTGTATTCTTTTTTCTGTTTTTTTTTTTTTTGAGACAGAGTCTTTCACTGTCATCCAGGCTGAGTGCAGTGGCGTGATCTCAGCTCACTGCAACCTCCACCTCCTGGGTTCAAGCAATTCTCCTGCCTCAGTCTCTTCAGTAGCTGGGACTACAGGTGCCTGCCACCACGCCCAGCTAATTTTTGTATTTTTAGTAGAGACGGGGATTCACCATGTTGGCCAGGATGATCTCAAACTCCTGACCTCCAGTGATCTGCCCGTCTCGACTTCCCAAAGTGCTGGGATTACAGGCGTGAGTCACTGTGCCTGGCCAGATGGCTTGTATTCTTAAAAAATGTCAATGTCACTGAAGCCAAAGTGTGGCTAAGGAATTGTTATAGATTAAAAGAGACAAAAAAACCATGAAAACTGAATGCTATATGTAATTCTAAATAGGATTCTGTCCTGGAAGAAAAAAATGATGTAAAAGACACTATTGAGACAGTGGTATATCAGAGTTAAATTTCCTGAACTCGATGGTTGTTCTTTGGCTATATCTTTGTTCTTAGGTATACATGAAGTATTAAAAGGCAATAGGGCATGATGTATGCAACCTACACTCAAATGGTTCTGAAAATAAATTGCATGCGTACGTGTGTAAAGGCAGTGATAAAACAAATGTGGCAAATTATAAAAATTACTGAATTTAGGTCACAGGTATTCTTATAACTTTTCTGTAAATTGGAGATTATTTCTGTAAGTTTGAGGTTATTTCAAAATAAAAATTAAAAACAGATCATTTTCTGAGCCACTAGCCAAGGTTTGTTTCAACCTCTTCTCCCCAACCCCTACCGACATACAATCACCCCCTTCAGGAATGTTAGTAAGTCCCCACCAAGACAAGCTAAATCAGAATCTCAGGAGCTAAGGCCCAAGGATTTGTGTTTTAACAAGTTCTCCAGGCGGTTCTTATGTGTACTAAAGCTTGAGAAACACTGGTTTAGCCTAGTTAAGAACCATGCTTGGAGTTGGGGGTGGGGTTAACCCCATTGGGCTGTTACACTATGGGGGAAAGGTGGCTGGGTATAGGGGAAATGGCCACAGGATCTGTCTCACAGGAGTGTTAAGATGATAGTGGCTGAGATGGTTACATTCTCCCCTATCCCGCCCACCTTTTTCCTTTTAGCTTTGACCCAGAGGCCTTAAGGACACATTTTTAGTCCAACATTTCACAACAGGAGGTATACGTGACTAATGTATATTTATTAGAGAGCAAATTCACAAAACTCTCCACACTGAATACAAATTGATTATGGTGAATTAGCAGAGTCGTTCATTTTCGGCCTAGTGAGGAGTAGCAGAGATTTTTCCTCGGGCATGGCGGGCTGCAGGTCCCGAGCCCTGCCCCACGGGGAGGCAGCTGAGGCCCTGTGAGAATTCGAGCACAGAGCTGGCAGGCTGGCACTGCTGGGGGACCCGGCGCACCCTCCGCAGCTGCTGGCCCGGGTGCTAAGCCCCTCATTGCCCGGGGCCGGAGCTGGCCGGCCGCTCCAGGTGCAGGGCCGCCCAGCCCACGCCCACTCGGAACTCACGCTGGCCTGCAAGCGCACCACAGCTGCGGTTGCCGCCCGCGCCTCTCCCTCCACACCCCCCAGCAAGCAGAGGGAGCTGGCTCCGGCCTCGGCCAGCCCAGAGAGGGGCTCCCACAGTGCAGCGGCTGGCTGAAGGGCTCCTCAAGCGCAGCCAGAGTGGGCACTGAGAGTGAGCTAGGGTTGCCAGCACACTGTCACCTCTCACCTACAAGAGCCTGGCCTTGGATGTTCTAATTGGAAGTGATTTGGTATGTCAGATTTGTTGATCTGAGTAGGGAAAAAGGAATTGGAGATTGATAGAAAGACTGATGGAATGAGGGGGATCAGTGGAGCCGTTTACATGCCCAGTCTTTGGCATGGTAAGGATGCCTGTATCCAGAACTACCTACATAAATTTTCATGGCTCAGTGCAAAATAAAATTGTGGGGCCTCTTGTTAAAAAATAATCAAGAATTTCAGGATAGCACCAACAAAACATCAAACCTATCATGGGGCCCTGTGCTATTGCACAGGTTGCAACACCATGAAGCCGACCCTGCCTAAATCTCTTATGGTCAAAAGGAGGCCAGACTTGCTAGAACCCACCCAAGAGGTTTGTTGGCCTGTGGATAATAGTGTCAGGGGTGGAGCTGAAGGGGTTGGGAAGAAGTCAGGCTGGGGCAAGCTCTCCCACTTCGAAGAACTGTGCACTGCGAGGCCTTTCAGAGCTTTTAAAATCTTCATCCACATGCCGAGCATAGAACTGCTATTTGACAACCACCTGACAAGAAGGCCTCTGCAACCAGTCAGAGTTTACTAGATGAGCAGTGGAGTTGTGAGGACTGAAATCGCAAACCCAGGTCAGAATGATATGTTTTCTCATTTCATCCTGATCCTGCATTCCCTTCCCAACACCCAAGAAGCTAAAATGTGAAGATGTATGGGAAGGAGTAAAAGAGCAGACCACATCCCTCCCTGATGCTGGCCTATTGATCTAAGGAAGTCTGGAATGTGTGTGTGTGTGTGTGTGTGTGTGTTTCGAGACAGAGTCTCGCTCTGTCACTCAGGCTGGAGTGCAGTGGCATGATCTCGGCTCACTGCGACCTCCACCTCGTGGGTTAAAGTGATTCTCGTGCCTCAGCCTCCCGAGTAGCTGGGATTACAGGCATGCACCACCACACCCCGCTAATTTTTGTATTTTTAGAAGAGATGGGGTTTCACCATGTTGGCCAGGCTGGTCTCGAACTCCCTACCTCAGGTGATCTGCCCGCCTTGGCCTCCCAAAGTGCTGGGATTACAGGCGTGAGCCACTGCACCCGGCCGTGTGTGTATTTTTAATAACCGAAAATGACAATGACTCTAAATCTAAGAGCTCTCCTTGAAATATTATTAAAAGACAGAACATGTAGATTTGATAGAACATTTCCCTTTGTTGAAAAGGAATGATTTAAAACCCCATATTTTATTTGCACCTCATGAAGCAGACTGCTCAATAAACCAGTTACTATTAAAAATTATATTTAGGCCAGGCGCAGTGGCTCACGTCTGTAATCCCAGCACTTTGGGAGGCTGAGGTGGGCAAATCACCTGAGGTCAGGAGTTCGAGACCAGCCTGGCCAACATGATGAAACCCCATCTCTACTAAAAATACAAAAATTTGCCAGGCGTGGTGGCAGGTGCCTGTAATCCCAGCTACTCAGGAGGCTGAGGTGGGAGAATTGCTTGAACCCAGGAGGCGGAGGTTGCAGTGAGCCGAGATCGTGCCACTGCACTCCAGCCTCGGCAACGAAGAGCAAAACTCCATCTCAAAAAAAGATTATATTTATTACAAGGCAGGGAGTAAGAAAAGGGATTCACAAAACACTCAGTTGACAGATAATAGATTGCAAACCCTTTCACTTCTAGTGTTGATCTGAGGATATCCAAGTGAACACTGAATGTAAATTACCCTGAAAACATCTCCGCTAGAAGAACTCGTTACTGAAACCTTATTTTTAATATAGGCAATCCTTTGGGAGTAAACATTTCAAATATTACACCCTGCTCTATTTATTATCTCTCCCTATGGGTTTTTTAGGGCATGATAACTTGGGCTTTTGCTGAAGTGACTCATAGTCTCAGCACGGGAGACTTTTTGAATATCATTTGGTGGACTGTTCTCATCATCCAAAGTAATAAAAATATTTAAGCATTCAAAAATTCTACATTATTTATTATTTCATTTATCTATCAAATATTTATTGAAGTCATAAATGGGTACTGCTAGTCCCCATGAGGGGTAAAACATGAATTAGACACTGTTCTCATTTTCAGGATGTTTCTAGTTTGGTAAGACTCAAGATGTACAGATATAACAAGAAGGCAAGGTGGAAAGTGTTGAGAGGTACCTTAAAAGGTATGTGCCCTTAGACCAGGCAACTGAGTCCCTGACCTGGGCTCTGAGTTTTACAGGATCTTCTGGATTAAGAGGACACGCTCACCAGAAGCCTGAACTTCCTCCTCTAGCTTCTAAACTGTGTCCTGAGTGTCCAAGATCCCAGAATCTCATACATAAATTCATTTCCCCAAGTATAGAGACAGAAGCTGGAAACATGGGCTAACTCTCTCTACACTACACCACCTTTTACAGTTTATTAGTTAATTAGCAACCTTTAATATTTAGACTATGTAATAAGGGCCTCTGATACTCTCGGCATGGAAACCCACGAATGTTAGGGGGCAAGTTGGCCTGGCTATGGGAATTCAGGAGGAGGTAGAACTTTGCCTTGGCAGTATATAGGAAGTTCCACTGGGGAAGTAGAGCTTGGGCATGCAGAGGTGTGAGAAGGGAGAAGAGGAACTTCTGGCAGAGGGAACATCACACTCAAAGACATGGAGACTAAAAGTGCCAGGTTACATGTGCAAAGTCTGGCTTTCCTGAATACCAGGAATGGAAGGGCAGAAACTCAGGTTGTAAAAGGAGAAGGAGACCAGATCATGGATGGTGTGGAATACAGGACATGGTGAGTGAGGGTTTGGCAAACTGTCTCATATTCTCAGTATAGGAGAGTCTATTTAGAGTGACTGACATTCACATCTAACACTCACATCAGCAGGTAGGCCTTACTGTAGACAATAAGCTGTCATTGGAGGTTTGAGCAGTTTTGATGAGATCAACTTTGTAAGTATAAAGCTCTGGCTTGCTATGGGATAGCAAGTGGGAGAGACTGGAAGGGTGGAAACAGGCAACTGTGTAGGAGAGGGCAATGATATAGGGGAAGGTGAAAAAGAGACATATTTGAGATAATAGAAAGGAAGAACTAGGTAGAGAAACAAATAAAAAGTGATCCCAAGACTTCGTATGAATCACTTGGCCACCCCTTAGGCCACCTCTCTGTGGCCAGCTAACCATCTTTTCCATGCCAACACAGAAGAGTGACCAGCTCCAGTCCCCAGACTATATTGGATACCTCTGTGGGTGTTGAGTGGTGGGTGGTGGGGACAGGGTGAAGAGGAAGGAAGACATTGGATTTGGGTACATGGTTTGAAGTTTGCACCTGTTCATTAGCATAAACAACCACTACTTATTTTGTGTGTGTTGTCCGCAGATAGTTCGTGACTTGAAACAAAGATCATTCACAATTTTGATCAATAATTTGGGCACACGGTTTGAAGTTTGCACCTGTTCATTAGCATAAACAACCACTACTCATTTTGTTTTGTTTTTCGAGATGGAGTTTCGCTCTTGTTGCCCAGGCTGGAATGCAATGGCGCGATCTCGGCTCACTGCAACTTCCACCTCCCAGAATCAAGCGATTCTCCTGCCTCAGCCTCCCAAGTAGCTGGGATTACAGGCACCCACCACCACACCCAGCTAACGTTTTTGTATTTTTAGTAGAGACGGGGTTTCACCATGTTGGCCAGGCTGGTCTCAAACTCCTGAGCTCAGGTGATCCCCCCACCTCTGCCTCCCAAAGTGCTTGGATTACAGGCGTGAGGCACCGTGCCTGGCCAACCACTACTCATTTTGTATGTGTTGGCCACAGATAGTTTGTGACTTAAAACAAAGATCATTCATGATTTTGATCAATAATTGAGCATCCACTGGATGTATAGCACAGTAGTGCCGTGCAATATGGGGAACAATACAATGTAATGCACAGATCTCTTGGATAAACAGAAACTTCCATTTCCAGGGTCACTATGTTGTTCTGTCTCAGCTTTTTAATAACTCCTATGCCCAATGTCTTGGTGGCCCCCAACAGTGATATAATGTGTGTAGACAGAGAAGGGCTGGATTATGTAACAGGCATTTCTAAGTTGTCAAGTAACTTTTTACAAAGGAGGACACATAAAAGGAGATCTGTCAGCTGCATGCTATTACAATGACTGGGTCCAGTTTATCTCAACACACACAGGCTTTGCACTGGTGTTTCCTGGATTCAGTGTCTATTCCCTTCTATCTAGCAGGCTTTTTAAACACAAACTTTTGTTTTTTTGAGACGGAGTCTCGCTCTGTCGCCCAGGTTGGAGTGCAGTGGCGCCATCTCTGCTCACTGCAACCTCTGCCTCCCAGCTTCAAGCAATTCTCCTGCCTCAGCCTCCAGAGTAGCTGGGATTATAGGCCTGTGCCACCACGTCCGGCTAATTTTTGTATTTTTAGTAGAGATGGGGTTTCGCCATGTTGGCCAAGCTGGTCTTGAACTCCTGACCCCAAGTGATCCTCCCGCCTCAGCCTCTCAAAGTGCTGGGATTACAGGCGTGAGTCGCTGCGCCTGGCCTTTTGAATTCGGGGCTAATTCTTTCATTTTCTATTATGTGATTGTAAGTCTCAATCTAAACCATCTTTGAACTGTAAGACATGTAAGACATCTGACTGTAAGTTACATTTTGGTCAGCTGCACAATTTGACACAACATGCTTCTGCACACCCCAAGTTCCTCTGCCTTTCTACAAACTTTGCTCTGTGGGGATTACTTATGTAGCACTTTTAAATTAGGTGGCTGGTATCAAAACCGCCATACAGTTTGCCTCCACTGTGTGTTCTAGAAGGGAAGAGCAAAAGGCTTTTAAAATCATGTTCTAAGAAGAGGGCTACAGAAGCAACAGAGAAGGCGTGGAAAAGTGTCTAGCTGCGTTTTGCTTATAACGGCTGGAGCTTTAAGAGTCAGCAGCTTTAGACGTAAACAAGCCAGGGCTGTCTTGAGCCGGGGACCTTGGGCTGATGGGGGTGGGAAGGTTAACCTCGGCTTGGAGTTAAGGAAGCGCAGGAGGCGCGGCCTCGGAGGCTTAAAGCTCAGCTCCACTGAGCCCTCACCGCTGAAGGTTGGCTACAAAAACTGGCTTGCCCAAGTGACGTTTACCTCCTTGGAGGCTCGTGTCCACCTGGACATCAGCGGACGGGTCGAGTTTCATTAACGCCGCGTACTTGAGAAAAGAAGAGGAAAAAGACCACCCAAACTACATAACGAAATCGAGATCATCCTCCTTCCCTCACTCTCTTCCTTCCTCTCTTCTACTTTCTTCATCATGCATTTATTTTTTATTTGTATTTTTTTCCTTTACTTCAACGCCTACTCTTCCTTGGCCGGCAAATTACCCACCCCGCTGGGGCTCCACCTTTTCATCTCCACCAGTTCGGGGGCTCTCTCCATTGTGCCCGGGTCCTACAGTGCGCTCGCCCGGCCGCCACCTCTCACCCTCCCTGCCCCCATCAAGCTTCTTCGCGTTCCCAGGCAGCGACTGTCGCGCCTCCGGTCCGGCCTCTCCAGGGCGGCCGCACGCGCCCGCTCCCCCGCCGGGGTCCCCCGCCGCCCCTCCAGCGCCGCCCAGCGTCGCGTCCCCGCGCGGGCCGGTGCGGCGGCAGCAGAGGCTTCCCGGGTGGCCCGGCCTCCCGAGGGTCGCCCCGCCCCGGCCCAGCTCCGCCCCCGGCCGCTGCTCCCTGATTGGCCGCCCCCCCACCTCTCCAGGGCTCCTCTCCTCCCCCTCGCCCAATGGGCACCGGCACCTGGTCCAAAAATTCCCCTGAGGGGACCGAGGGGGCTCGGCCACTTCCAGCTCCAGCCGGGCGGCTGTGACGGCCGCAGCGGGTCGCAGAGCAGGGAGTGGACACGGAGTGGGGAGCGGAGAGGGAAGGAGGAGGAGGAGGAGCAAAGGTGTTGGAGAGAAAACTTCAGAAAGGAACAGGAAACCTGCCGGGGAGGCGGCGGCGGCTGCGGCTTCTCTGGGCGCCTGGGCTGCGCTCTTCGCGGGGTGTCCGCAGCTGCGGTTTGGCCCCGGTCTGGCTTCCCCGGCGCGCACGCACGGCTGAGCCGCGACGCTCAGTGGCTCGGGCCGTGCCCTCCGCCGCGGCTCTTGGCCGCTGTAGTCCCGCGCTCCGATCCGCTTCTGCCGCGGCGGCTCCCTGGAGAGAGGGCGGCGAGGGCGCAGGGAAGAGGAGGGACGTCCACTGTGGAACATGAAGCAGCATGACTGAGAAAATGTCCAGCTTCCTCTACATAGGGGACATCGTGTCCCTGTACGCGGAGGGCTCGGTCAACGGCTTCATCAGCACCTTGGGGTAAGCGGGAGACGAGGGCTGGGCAGCGCTCGCGCTCCGGGTCCTGGGAACCAGTCCCTGGGAACCAGTCCCTGTCCTTCCTCCGCCGCCCGGTCCTCCCGCTGCCGCGCGTGGTGGCCCGGCCGGGCAGGGTCGGCGCCCGCGGACAGCGCCGTGCGCTCCGCTCTCTCGCTCGCCCGCTCGCAGGAAGCTGCCCTGAGAGGCAAGACTTTCTCAGCAACTTCGTAATCTCAAGCTCAGAGACACATCAGAAAGGAGGAAGTGATTCAGAAGCCCGGAGACGGGCCCGGCGAAGAGGTCTTCGCTGGCTTCTCCCTGGGTTGTTTTGATTAAAATGTGTGCTTGTTTTCCCTGGAAGGTAAAACAAAACACCCCCCTTTTCCACCGTTTCTCGCTACCGTCCTCAGCCCCTGGTCTCTCAGTGCCGGGTTTGAAAGAGCAGTCGATAAAAGTCCGTGGCCTTGGACATGAAACTCAAGCGATGTGGTGAGCCAAAGTGTGGCGTTGTCCTGCGGGAGGAGCTCACCGTCCCCTCTTCGCTGGAGCAGTTTCCTTTTGGCCTTGCCGAACCAGGACTCGCCCCACTGGCCTGGGCAGCCCTAGGGGCATCTGCAGCGCTGTGGCCCTTGGACGTCTCTGAGGGCTTCCTGGGTTCTAGAACTCAGACCTGCTATCTCCCCTTCCCAGGCCTTGGCCCACTGAAATGCTGAGCCTCTCTTGGAATTTAGCCAAGTGAAGAGTTCTTGAGATTCGAGTTGAATGGGGGGAAAAAAATATATATATACACATATATGTATATATTTATGTTTATGAATGAGGGAAATATATATTAATGTATTTATATATTTTATGTAGAATATATATTTATATATTTTATGTAGAATATATATTTATATATTTTATGTAGAATATATATTTATATATTTTATGTAGAATATATATTTATATATTTTATGTAGAATATATATTTATATATTTTATGTAGAATATATATATATTTATATATAAAACAGTGTGCCAAATGGTTAAATAGGACTTCCTTGTTTTCTCTGTTCTGATTGGGAATAGCAGTGTGCAGTTTAATTGCACGCTGCAGTATATTTTGATGCACAGGAAATTTTTTGTTACCTCGTTGTTTCAACACTTAGGTCCCCCCGCCCTACATTTCAGGCTGTGGAACTGGTGTTTCCACTCTTGTCTGGCTACTGTTTTCAGCTGTTAGGCTTTGGGGCAGATGACTTAACCTGCAACGACCCGGGACAGTGACTTCGAGCTGTGTTATAACGGACTGCTGCCTACCAAACACTGGGACGTGGAAGTCACCAGTACTTCCACAGTTCCTGTTACTTGTGCATTCCCCCTAATGAGTGAAAGAAGGGAGGTAGATTTAATTCAATCCCTTTTCCATCAGTGTTACTTTCTTATGCAACTAAAGCGTGGTAGGAAAAACACGTTAGTGCCAAGCGCTTCTGCTGGGTTTGTGAATCATGAGCTACCACTGTTTTTGAGATCATTCATGATACAAGTTCAGTTTCTGGGCCTCCAGCAACATTTTGCAGGTGGACTCTGCTGCTCTTCACCCTCCGTAGACTCTCCAGGTGTGTGTGTGTGATGTAGTAGTTAAGCAGAGGGGGTTCCATGGACAGAATACTTGGGGTTTGAATTCTGGCGCTTCCACTTGTAAACCTTATGACCTTGGGAAAGTTACATAAACTCTGTGCCCCAGTCTCCTCAGTTCTACAAATGGGAATAGGCATGGTTTCTACCTCATAGGGTTGTGGTGAGGAAGAAGAGATTAATATATGTAAAGTGAGTAGCATGGTACCTGGCACAGTATAAGCACTGATGTGTTAGCTATTGTAGTAATTATCATTGCCTTGGTGACGGTGAGCCATAGTTATATTTGTGGACAAAATAATAACAAGGACTAGGAATAGAGTATAAAACCTAGATAAAGAAAAGAACTTTTTTTTAGTGTCTAATTCAGCAAATGTATGCTTATGGATAACTTATAAAACAAATACCAGAAGGACTATATAGATGGCATATCAGGAAGCTACAAGTTTGACAGTTGTGGAGTCGACCCTGATCATTTTAGAGATTAGGAATTGAGGTTAAGAGAAATGAAGTGACTAACCCAGGAAAGAGAGGGCATTAATGCCAAAACCTGGAACTCTAATCCTGTCTCCAGATTCCCAGCCAAGAGTGCTTTCCTTTGGTTATACATAATAATCTTTAAACCTTGAGAAAAATAAGCTAGAATAACCTTTAATGTACAATATACATTTGTGTAAATATCTCTGATTTGTATTCAACTTTTTTGTTGGTGTTTTGAAGGTTGAGCTTCCTTAGTATGCATTTGTGCAATATATTATTTTTCTATTAATGAACTGAGTCTTGTTGAAGTAAATATGACAAAGCCTTCGTGCTGCTAGATTCTAAGGTGAAGAAGGGTCTTTAGAAATGCTGCCATTGGGCTGGGCACAGTGGCTCATGCCTGTAACCCCAGCACTTTGGGAGGCCAAGGCGGGCAGATCACTTGAGGTCAGGAGTTTGAGACCAGCCTGGCCAACATGGGGAAACCCCATCTCTATTAAAAATACAAAAATTAGCTGTGCGTGGTGGTGGACGCCTGTAGTCCCAGCTACTCGGGAGGCTGAGGCAGGAGAATCACTTGAACCTGGGAGGCAGAGGTTGCAGTGAGCTGAGATTGCGCCACTGCACTCCAGCCTGGGGGACAGAGCGAGACTCTGCCTCAAAAAAACAAACAAAACAAAACAAAAAGAAATGCTGCTATTGGTGAAACCTGGTGCTTTGATTGGATATTCTTTTTCTGAGATAGACTGCTCAGAGTTTCAGATAACTTTGTAGTACTTCAGAAGTCAGAGGTTAGATATGACCATGCCTCCCTCCTGGTACTTGCTTCTGAACATCTTTTCAAAGGACAGTTGTAGTAAAAGTCATTGCTGATGTGCCCTGGTGCAGTTTCCTGGCCTTCACTGGAATAGTGTCCAAAGGATACTCAAGGGAAGCATGGTGAGCCTAGGACTTAAATGGGTCCTGGGTGAAGTGAATCTCTTTATAGAATAAGACAAACTGTAAAATTAAGAATGCCGTGATCCAGCCTGGGCAACAGATGGAGACCCTGTCTGTACAAAAAATATAAAAAATTAGCCAGGTGTGGTGGTGCACGCCTGTGGTCCCAGCTGGTCTCAGCCACGTGGGAGGCTGAGGTGGGATGGTCACTTGAGCTTGGGAGGTCAAGGCTGCAGGGAGCAACAATCACACCATTGCACTCCAGCCTGGGTGACAGAGAGAGCCCCTGTCTAAAAAAAAAAAGGTGCTATGAAATCTCATTTGACAAATGTGCATCAAATTTTTATGATGCATAAAAATATAGCAGTTTTCTACTTTGAAAACAGGGCAGTGCAGAAAGCGTTAATTTTTTTATAATAAAAAATTGGGAATATCAAAAAATTAAACCTGAAATCATTATCTTATTAATGAACATTTCCAAATTCTGCTGTATGTGGGATATGCAAATAATGTTGCAAACACTTGAAAGTTGCTTTCAGAAAGCATCTGGCACGTCATTGAAAAAGGCTCATTTAATTTCTAAAGAAATCATGCTGTTCATTTGCTATTCTTCTAAGTATTACATTTAAAATTCATATAAGAGAGAAGAGGAAACTTAGGAAGACAGAAGTGAATTTATTTTCCTGACCATAAGTCTTCCATCTCAACAAAACTATGTGGCTCTTGTGCCCAGGGCTGTAGGTTTGCCCACGGCTCCTTGCGGTTCTCTACTCTGTACCTCCAGCCATCAGAGTATGTATTTCTGTGGCAGTTGTTAGATAAGATGCTAAAACTGACTTTTGGCTTTGATAAGTAAACCAAGCTACTTTATCCTAATTTAAACTGACGTATTTTGCACTCATCTCATCGATTTTTATTAACATGTGGGTGGTTTTCAAGGTTGGGAATCCATAAATAAAATAATTTCCTAAAATTCGGGGTGAAAAAGTTTCAGCTATTGAGAAATAATCCCATTTAATTTCATAATGGCTTAATTAAGGCCATGGAATATAACATCTGATGCTTTTATCCTGAGAAGTCAGACTGATTCATGATTTTGTTCCCTCTGCTTTCTGTCTGTGACATTGCAGTTTTTTAATGGTCCGTCATGCTTGGTTTTAGTACTTTCTTAAGGCTGTGGAATCACACTGGGCTCAGATTTTTAGGAATTATAAAACTCATGGGAACATATGTCTGTGCCACGTGAAATCTTATCTAGGTACATGTAGGGGTAGCACTCCCTATTTTTTACCTCGGAGTACAATTGGTAGATATTTTATTTTGCAAGTTGGTTTTAGGGCTATGAAACCAAAGCAGAGTGGTAGTTGTGATTTCTCATTGTCTTGTTGTGGGGTCATTATTTGTACACTTTCTGCTTCAAAGACAGAGTGCATCTCTCTAGTTGAATTTTCTTTCTCTTCTGTTAGTTGGAGGTCTGTTGTTCCAGGTCTGCTGCTAATTAGCCATATGGCCTTGTTCCTATCGTTTATTCTCTTTTCATGTCAGTATGTCTTCCTGAAAACTAAGAAGGAGAGAAGATGCTGTGGCCCATCCCCCTGGGGGTATTATAAAAACAAGTGATAGAGACAGAAAGAAAAGATTTCTTTTTTAGAAAATTGCTAGGAAAATCTACATTATGCTTATATTTTTGCATGTCAAATTGCACATTTTATTCAAAGGCGTATGAATTGTTAAAGTGAATCAGATTGGAGACATTGACACTGTATATATTTAGTGACAATTTATTCCACTGTCATATTAAAAACGCAATGGGGGAGCTAAAAATTAGACTAAAAGTTTTTGATTTCCATTTTAGCTCTTCAGCCATGCATGATGGCTAGTAGCATGATGTTTTTTCAAAGTCAGCTTAGCAAGGTGTTTAATGAGAACTGAGTTTACACAGTATTTCAAGATAATGAATAGACATTTATTTGCAAATAAATCTTGTTTGATTTCAATGTTTAGCATGTAAATAAGTTTTGGATGATATACATTGTTATTGTGTAGTTGCTGGGAATTTTTGCCATAAGGTAATGAATTTTTCAGCTGGAAAAGTCATGGAGTTTCACTATATTTGAGTTTACCAGACCTCTCTTGGAGGCCCCTCTGACTGGAGATGTGGGAGGATTTTCTTAGGCTTTGTGACCCAGCTTCTCAGGTTGATTTATCAGTCTGTTTGTGCAAAATTTGAATGCCCTAGTTGCAAAGATTGGCATTTCTCCTTTTTTCCCCATTATCCTTTACCTGTATTTACTAGATGTTTCTGAATCTTGAATTGTTGCAAGCCGAGTTACAGTTATTGTTCTTTTCTCTGTGTAAGTGCAAAGGGGCCTGCTTTGTATTTCCTAATTTAAATTTTCATCTAAAGAATCAATTTAAGAAATACTTGTATTGACTTATGGACAAATGCTTTAAATCCTATTGGACGAAGATGGTGAATATATTTTAAATAAACTATTTTTATTTTCTACTGGCATGTCTTAAGGTTATAGTTTTTGTGTCTCTTTTAAAGGTGAAGGAGGGAGTCTTGGGATGTGCTGTCCACTTTCAAATGTAATGTTGATTGTCCCTTTCTCCTCCTTCCATTTTTTCTATACTAGGATTTGTCTTTCTTGTTGCTGCCACATCTGATGACAACAGATATTCACATTTCTGTGTACGTCAGCTTGACCAATGGTCAGGTACCACAGAGTAGGGACTGAGCATAGCAGAATTCTTGGGATAGTGGGTTAGTAGAATCAGTGTAAGGTGCATCGGTCCTTCCTTGGCTGTTCTCAGCATGGTTGAGGGGTTCGTAAATGAAAAGTGTGTATATGTGTGTGTGTGTGTGTGTGTACATCGGTATATGTATGTTTAAGTGATAGCCACCTTTGCCTTGAGGTTTCTTCTCAGGATCGCCTCAGAACCAACACCTAGAAGTTAAGGTCTCAGTAACTATCAGGTGACTACCAATTGATGCTCTGACTTCAAAGCATCGTAAGCATCATCATCATAGTCTCTTAGTCAGAGTGACAGAGGATTGGAGCCCTTATTTTTACTTCCTGCTTGATTTTGGCCAATGCAATTAACTTTTCAATTCCTTTGTTTCCATGTTCAGGGATGGATGTCTGGTAGGGTGATAGGGAGGGGGTCACACAGTTTATAATTCTGACTTAATTCCTCAGAAGAATGAGACTGTGTAACTGTTTACATTTTACTATTCCCAATTATAGTCCCTCAAATTTCTCTTCCTGATCTTTTTTTCTGCTAAACATTTTGATGTTTAAATAGTTGTAGATTTGATTTATCTTATTTAATTATGCTGTTCTTATTACAGTTTTAAAAATATTTTCCTCAATAGGACTTTTTTTTTTTTCTTGAGGCTTGACCACAGCTCACTGCAACCCTGAAGTCCTGGGCTCAAGCGATCCCTCTACCTCAGCCTCCCAAAGTTCTAGGATTACAGGTGTGAGCCATGACACCCAGCCTCAATAGGACTTTTTGATCAGTGGGGAGTTTGTACATGAAGCTTGGAATGGTTATAGTTAACTTTTATTTTTGTATAAGATGTTTAGTATCTTCCAAACAGAACTCTTCCAAATGATGGCTGTTGTTTCCTGCCATAACCAGGCATATAAGCTTAGCTTTGTTTTGGCTAAGGCATATGATAATGTGATAAATATATCTAAAAGTCCATTGGACATTTGCATGTGTGTTCACTGTGGAGGAAGAAGATGACAGAAGCTTGAATACTGAGTTGTTTTGGAAAGTCTAAGTGTTAGAAGTGTGATGTTGTGGAACTTGAAATTAAGTACAAAGAGAGTTTCTGAAGTGGTGAACATAAAGTATATTTTAAGCTGAAAGGGTGACTATTTCTTAAACCTAAAAGTCATTCTATAAATACCATAACAGCTTTTCAGCCCCCTCTGGCAATGAGAGCTCAGTCAAGTAAACAACCACCCCTCCTCAAGAGCCCTGATGGCTTGGCTTTGATAGAAGAGAATTCAGAGGTAACTGCTTGGCTTTATTCTAGGTGGAACAGAGCCATTTTCTTTATGCACAGGTAGCGCTTTTCACAATGACACTTTTTTTTTTTGTAACTGTTCTCATGCAGATAGTGTGTAGATAACTTAGAGAATATAGACAGAATACTATAGACTCAAACTTTAAAACTTAAATTCCAGGCAGAGGGTCTTCATATATAAATATAAAAGAATTAACAGTGGACTTTTATGACCGATTTATGCTATAATAACAGTGAATTTTATGGTTTTTAAAATATCAGAACTTGGTAATAGATCACTGTGTTATAATCAGACATGAAATTTTAATGATCGTTCATTTGTTCATTCACTTATTTTTATTTTTTAGTTTTCTTCAGAGACAGGGTCTTGCTCTATTGTCCAGGTTGGAGTGCAGTGGCGTGATCTTGGCTCACTGCAACCTCTGCCTCCTGGGTTCAAGCCATTCCTGTGCCTCAATTTTCGGAGTAGCTGGGACTGCAGGTGTGCGCCACCACATTCGGCTAATTTATTGTATTTTTAGTAGAGATAGGGTGTTGCCATGTTGACCAGGCTGGTCTCAAACTCCTAACCTCAGGTGATCTACCTGCCTTGGCTTCCCAAAGTGTTGGGATTACAGGTGTGAGCCACTGCGCCCAGCCCATTCATTTATTTAATGAATAAAACTGTGCCTTTTGAATGTATTGATGGCATTTTTTGGTGTCATGTTTCTACTCCCATGATGACTTTGATGGGAATGTTTAAAAATATATAGCTTTAGAAAACCACAATTTTAATAAAAAATATTCAAAACAATATATATGGAAAATAGAACAGCATATTAGCAGTGGTTGACCCTTTATGGTGAGTATGTAGATGATTTTAATTTCAATTTTTATTTCTTCTGTATTTCCCAGTTTTATGTATGGTTTTAAATTAAACATCTATTACTTTTATAGCCAGGAAAGTTAACTAAAATGGTTTTTAAGGACTCTTCAATTTCTTATTACTGTTAATCAACAATATTTACATTAAAAAGCATAAATAAATTATTTTCCTAGTTATGGTCAGTGGAGGAAAACCACAAACTGAGAAACTGTTATTACTGAAATAGACAGTCATATAATTACCATGAAATTTTTTTTCCTGGTTATTATTGATATTTTAAGGTGTATTGTGGAAAAAATGTTTGTCTGACCAGTAATGCTGAGCAATTAAGTTGGTTGATTTAACTCATGTAGTAAATGTATACAGATGATAACCAATTTACAATGGTTTGATGGTTTGATTTACAATTTTTCAACTTGATGATGGTACAAAAGTAATACTCATTCAGTATAAACCATATTAGAGTACTCAAATAACCATTCTGTTTTCAACTTTCAGTATAGTATTCAATAAATTACATGAGATATTCAACACTTTTATTACAAAATAGGCTTTGTATTTGCCCAGTGTAGGCTAACGTAAGTGTTCTGAGAACACGTAAAGAAGGTTAGGCTAAGCTATGTTGTTTGGTAGGTTAGGTGTATTAAATGAATTTTTGACTAAGAATATTTTCAACTTACAATGGGTTTATTGGGATGTTACCCCATTGTAAGTTGAAGAGTATTGGTAGTCTTTAATTTAGAAGTCTATTGACACATGTTAAGAAGTATGCATTTTAGCATGGCTGACTTGTTCGTTTTAGTAATCTTAGTACTCACTATGAAACTTTTATTGCTTGAGTCAACTTCTATAGTGTTAGTTTTTGAGGAGATTTGTGTGTGTGTGTGTAATTGAAATTTAATCAACTGTTTTTATTGACTATCTTTGAAATAGATGGATTAGCTCTCTCAAAATTCAAATCAATAATGGGTTACCAGTAGCTATTATATAGTTTATACCAACCTATCCAAAGATTTCCAACCTTGAATTAAGAATAAGTTAAAATATCAGGTTCTTTAGACAAAACTTTAATCATACAATTGAAAATGTGTCCATGTTAAGACACATGTGACTATCCTGGAGATGTGGTTTATGCTGAAGCATGCTTCAGAATGACTCATTAATTCATTCAGTAGATATTTCTTGAGCCCTTTCTGTGTGCCGGGCAATATGTGTAAAGAGATGCCAGATATTAAGCTGTTTTTAATTATTATCTCAATGGATTGTTACTTTAATTGTTATCTGAAAAACTTAATCTTCCTTTGCGAATTTGTAGTATGACTCTTGGCTAGGATCTGTGGGAGACATCAAGGCATTTGACACTTTTTTTGCTCTCAGTGTTGCAAATGTTGCAAGGTCAGGAATGGATACTGTCTTCTTAATCCTGTATGCTCAGCACCTGACAAAATTGCTGGTATATAGTAGGTGTTTAATAAATATTTGTGCAATTATTGTAGTAATTTTTTAGCAATGGAGGTAACACTGGCATTGAGTAACTGCAATGTCAGGCAATTTTTGTTTTTTTCCAAATGCCCAAAAGATGATTAAAACAGTACCACAGAAAGTCAGAAGAGTCAGATTCTTTCTATCCTGATTGGGATGACCTGGCGGGAGCTTCAAGGAGGAGGTGGCATTTTCGCTGAACTTGGAAGGATCATTAGAATATTTGTCTCAAATCTATGCCCATGATTGATTATGTATTCTTGGTACTTTTTTCTTTCATTTAAAAAAATTGGTAAAATTTTACTGTCCATTTTAATAGCTCCAAAAAACTAAAGCAAACAATTCAATATTGTTGAGATATGCAAAGACAGAAGAAATAATCTGAGAACCTATTTTATGCTTATTTTCCATAAGGTTTAAGCTTGATTCATATCCTCTGAGAATAAGACGGCATTCCATCCTTGTCACATGCGGTGAATTTACTGAGACCTGAGATAATGAGGCTAGTACTATAAAGCCCAGTCAGGAAGAAACTTGGCAGTTGCTTGGGAGAAATTTATGCGAAGTACCCAGTGCCTTTGGCTATTATATTTTTACCTCCTTTCCCTGTATTTGTTTCCATCCCTAGTATTTCATAGTAGTTTTTCTTCATGAATCATGAACTTAATTAGAATTTTATAAATGCCTGGAAACATTGGCAATATGGACAACTTTTCATCAGATATTAAGAACTATTAAGAACTATTTTAATGAACTATTAAGAACTATTTTAATAGTTCTTAATATAGCACACACATACACGAGTCTCCCACTTGGTATAGAATACCCTTCTGGTATATATGGAGTCCATCATGCTCTCTTTTCCTTTTGGTGTTTTAACATGTTAAAAAAGCCATAGATAGATTCCCATGAATGCAGGGAAGACTAAAGGAAGTGAACAATGCATAATCTGAATTCTTAGAATTCAACTATGTGTTAATGAGGTTCTATCTATCACTGAGATGTTTGAGTCACTGTACAAATATCATCATAAAAATTTCTTTGTGCAGATTACAAAATGCTGGACTTTTATTATATATTGATTATCCCAGAGATTTCCTCGACAGAGTCCTAGAGAAAACTTAGATTTTTAGTGAAGTAATTTCTAGTTCTCTAGCTCTCTGAGATCCTGTAATGACTAATTATGAAATAATCACTAAGGAAAAGAGGATTCTTCACATTATGTAGGAAACTTACGTGGATCATCAGAACTAAAGATGAGAGCTCAAATGACCAGATAAGCAAACAAAACCTGACAAAAACCCAAAAGAAAACTGGTTTAAAAGTTGTTAATTTTCTAATGGCAAATCAAAGTGTATTATTTGTAAAAATTTCAGAGAATAGAGTACTCACCAACTCAAGTTGCAGCTCACATTTAATTAAATTATTTGCAAACCTTGTAGTAAATTGCCCTGGAACTCTTGAAAATAATTTATAGGCATCCCTTGCTATCCTCATTCTTACTATTTGATCTCAAAAGCTCTAAAGATTTGGAAAGCAGGGGATACTTGGATATCACTTTGCCCACATGGATGAAGTTTAAGAATTGAAAAACTGTGTTAGAAGTAACGTTCTTTGTTGGTGAGGAACAGAAACCATCTCTGACCAGCTTACGGAAAGAAGGAAATTTACTGTGAGAATACTGGAGGAGCTCCAAGAAATAAAATGATGAGCTCAACAACTGAGCATCAGGAGAGGCAGGAACCTAGGGCTGCTTTGGGAATCTCAATAGCAGGACTTACTCTTTGGGTCCCATCATTTACATGACTTGAATGGAGCAATTTCTGTATTCAGTGTCCCTCTTGTTAAACTTCAGATTATGAGGTGATAGAATTTGGCCCCCTTGGATCAGGATTAATCATTTATATCCATGACGGCAAGTGGCAATGCCCAGATCTGGCTACCGGGGAAATCACTGTGAGCAGGGCTCCGATTTCTGCCTGCTGCTGGGAGTGTGGTATGGGAGAAAGAGAACAAAGATGCTGGGTGTGAGCTGGATTTCACTGCTTAGTAGGCATCTTAACAGTCAGATTTTAGTGCCTTTTAAAGTAAATTGCGATAAAATATACATAAAATTTATCATTTTGACCGTTTAAAAAGATATAATTCAGTGATATTAAGGACATTCACAATGTTGAGCAACCATCACTGCTCTGCATTTCCAGAACTTTTTTTTACTATCCCAGACAGAAACTCTGTATCCTTTAGAAAATAAATTCCCATTCTCTCCTTACCCCAGCCCCTGGTAACCTCTAGTCTACTTTCTGTCTCTATGAATTTGCCTATTCTAAGTACCATGTATAAGTGAAAACATGCAATATTCATCTGTCCTTTTGTGTGTCTGGCTTGTTTTACTTAATGTTTTCAAGGTTCATCCATGTTGCAGCACATGTTAGTACTTCATTCCTGTTTATTGAGAATACTATTCCATTGTAGACATATGATCCATTGTGTTTATCCGTTCATCAGTTGATAGGCATTTGGATTGTTTCCACTTTTTGGCTATTATGAATAATGCAGCTGTGAATATTTATGTACAAGATTTTGTATAGATATATATTTTAAAAAATTCTTTTAGGTATATACTTAGCAATGGAATTTCTGGGTCATATGATAATGCTGTTTAGCATTTCACCTTGGTCTTTCCTATGTGCTTTACCCTGTGTTACCTTTCCTTCCTCCATATAATCTTATTACATACAATATAATTTATTATCTATTGTATCCATTGTGTATCAACTGTCTACCCCGATAGACTGTAAGTTCTTTGAAGGCAGGGATCTTTTTGTTTTGCCACTGAATATCTCAAAGCGCTTGGCTCCATAAATATTAATAAATATTTGTTGCATTACCATATATGTATTTAATTTTAAAATCTCTAAGTAGCTGTTAACATCAGTTCCTCTCTGGAAAAAAGTCAATATAATGTCTCGTATTTCTTAAATACCTTGAGATCCATGGGGAATTCTTTTAAAATGGATGGGAGTTGTCACTGGGTTTATGGTGTCATTAAATCTTGCCATCATCAGTCTTTTAATAATCTGTTGTGTCATATCTCTCTACACACTCAGATCAATATGTGGTAAAGCTTACACTCTGAAAAAGTAATGTACATGGCCTTTTCTTTTTTTTGAGACTGAGTCTCACTCTGCTGTCACCCAGGCTGGAGTGCAGTGGCACAATCTTGACTCACTGCAACCTCTGCCTCCTGGGTTCAAGCAATTCTCCTGCCTCAGCCTCTGGAGTAGCTGCGACTACAGGCTCGTGCCACCATGCCCAGCTAATTTTTTTGGGTATTTTTAGTAGAGATGGGGTTTTGCCATGTTGTCCAGGCAGGTCTCTACTGGCCTTAAGTGATCCGCCTGCCTCGGCCTCCCAAAATGCTGGGATTACAGGCGTGAGCTACCACACCTGACCTACATGGCCTTTTTTTTAAATGATTTGCACGCTATAGCCACATTAAAGAAAGGTTAATATTTCTGTAAATTCAGTTTGTTTTTACGTGTTCAAAGAGTGAATTTGTAAGCATTTTGTGAAGCCATTTCTTAATTTAGGTGGGCCTTTTCTCTTAGTGGGTAGTATATTATACATCCAGGGAGACATTTTATACTTTAACTGCTATTGACAGAAAAATTTATTTAAAAAGAATTTGCTGATAAAAATGCAGCGAGTAGTTGGGGAATTTATAGTACTTTAGAAAGATAGAATAGGGCATATGACACCTTGTAATTTTCTTTTTAAAATTCAAGAATAAGTGTTTGGAAAATGATAAGCATTTAAACACAGATTAAGGAGAACAAATGGGCAGAATTTTGTTCCTCGTTAATTTATATCATATCTATTGACTAAGTCTGTTGTAATGAGCTTTGCCTTAAGCCAATTCCAAAAGATACAATATCCGGCCAATTTCTTCAAGAATTTGAAATTCTCCAGTGTTATTATTGACTCATGCTAGGAATCTTCATTGGTAGCAGTGTTACAAATGAGGACTTGTTTGAGAGTTATTTGCATATAGGACAGAGAAATAAAGTGAGAAATATAGATATGTACAAATTACAAAACAACTTGAAAAATAAAACACATATTTTGATTTCTTCTGGTTCTAACATCCTATAATGCTCTTTGCTAGATATTTAAAAATGTAATATCTTTAGAAAAGCAATTTTGAGGTGATGATACCAAGTATTATCAGAGTTTTGTTTCATTTCTATAACATCCAAACTAATCCAGTTTAAGTATATCATACCAATAAAGATAGTGACTTAAAACAAAATTCTATTACCCAAATCACCAAACACAGTTACATTAGGAATCCAAAGTAAGTTAATGATTTAAGGAACAGTTACTGTGTTTGGCTAAAGTGTTCAAGGTCATTGCTAATATCGGGGACATAACTACTTAAACATTTGCATTTCGGGTAGATCTTTGACTTCAACCATATTTTCAAAGATGATGATTTCAGTTCTGGTTCTTTACATTAGTAGGGAAGGTAAAAAAAAAAAAAGGAATTTTGTTGTACTCAGAGTCCTATACTTATGGCTAGGAATGATAAATATTAAGTGACCTTTTAAGTCAAATCAAGATTCACTGTCAGTGAAAATGTTATTAAAAACCTGACTACACTAATCCATGTGCAGGAATATTAATAAATGAGAAAAGGACTTTTATTTACCTTTCTTCCTTTATTTACCTGACAGGTCATGATTTAATAGCTGAGTTCCAATTTAAAACCCATGCGAAGAATGAGCCTCCTTTCCTGGTCAGTACAACGAAGTCATTGTTATCTGTTAGGGGAGAAACCAAATGGATCCTTTCAAAAAGTCTCAGTGGCTAAAGAATCTCTCAGAAGGTCTTTTAAAGTATTATCACATTGCAAATATAAAAGCACTTTCTTAAGAATTGGAGAATCTGAATGAAGAACTGTTTGGGTAAGTTGTCACATAGGAGTTCTGAGAGGCAGTCATTTCTTTGGCAATGGATACCCATGAAGTGATTCTATAAACATTTTCTAAAGATTAGATCAATATTTGTATTACACATTTTTTTCAAAATGGAAGTTATAATTAATCCAATAAATTCTAAACAATAACCACATTATTTAGTTTTAAACATATTTAATTGAACAAAATGCATGCTAATTTCGTTTTTGTATCATAGACTACTAGTGATTTCTCCAAATTCATTTTTCCCTTCTTCCATACTAATAGAAGTAATTGAGTTTGTGGGTACCCAGAATAAAGACCACATTTTCTAGCCTCCTTTGTAGCCAGGTGTGACCACAGGCTATACTTTGCAGTCAGGTATTTTAAGGAAGGATTTACTGCCTCCCCCACCCTCCCTCTGCCCCTACCCCATTCAACTGTTTGAAATATGGACATGGGAAAATGGCATCTTGGACGATACAGATGAGGTCAATCACTAGGGATAATAGAGCATCAAGAAATCAAACAGTTCTCCAGATGTCCTCAAATGCTGGCTCTGCTGTATATGGTCTAAAAAGATGAAACTAGGTGGGTAGACAAGAGCCGGATTATGTATTCCCTATTAGGTAATGGGAAGCTATTGAAGGATTTTGAAGCAGGAGAATGAAATAATCAGACTTTGCTCTAGAAAAATCAGTCAGTGGTAAAAAGGAGGAATAGAAAAAGGCTGAAAATGGCAGGCAGAGGAGGAATTGATACACAGCAGCCTGCACCAAACAGCTGTAGTGGGGCTGAAAAGCAGCTTGTCAGCAGAAGCACTGAAGGGACAGTATCTTTGTTTAGTGTTTCACTTTAGGCCTAGAAAAGATGTATGAATTAAGATAGTCACCACTGCTATTGAGGCTTTATTAGTTTTGAAACTGAGCATACAGATTTGAAGTTTCTCTTTTGTTTGCTCACATTTGAATAACATGTCATTACACCCAGCATTATCACAGGCTTTTAAGGTTTCTGAGATACAAACGTCATCTTGTGTCGTTTCTCCTTCCTCTAGCTCTGTGCTTTGTTCGTACTGCCCTTTTTTTTTTTTTTTTTTTTTGAAAGGGACTCTCGGTCTGTCGCCCAGGCTGGAGTGCAGTGGCGTGATCTCGGCTCACTGCAACCTCCGCCTCCCGGGTTCAAGTGATTCTCCTGCCTCAGCTTCCCCAGTAGCTGGGACTACAGGTGCATGCCACCATGCCCGGCTAATTTTTTTGTATTTTTTAGTAGAGATGGGGTTTCACCGTGTTAGCCAGGATGGTCTTGATCTCCTGACCTCGTGATCCGCCCACCTTGGCCTCCCAAAGTGACCTTTTTCACCTTTATAGTTACACAGACATTCTGAGTTCCCTTTCGCCACCGAGCCTTTTTACGTGCTTTTCCCTCTGTCTGGTCAATTTCCCATCTTACCTGCACACCTCTCACCTGTTTATTATGTGGATTTCCAGCTCTCTGACTCATCTGTAGTGAACTGTTCCTGATCTCCCAGACTATGTGAGGCCCCTTTACTATATACTCAGATAGCACCATATTCTTTTCCTTCACAAAACTTACCGCAATTATAGTTTTAATTTTGCTTCTATTTTTGTGAATATTGGATTATGTTTGTTTCACCCACTATACTTTAAACTCTGTAAGGGCTGTGACTATGTCTGGCTTTGCTAATAATCATGTCCTCAGGTCTTTCACGATGTCTGTCACATAGTAGATACTCAAGAAGTATGTTGAGGGAATGAAAAATGCTTTAGCATATAGTTAACATGGGCTTTTGGTTCCGACAAACCTGGTTTTATATGATGACTCCACTCTCTCATGGTGTGATCTTCAGAAGTTATTTAATACTGAACACCTCAGTTTCCTTATCTGTAAAGCAGGATTATTGTCCAGTTTGTAGTATCACCATGACGTTAATGGCAACTAACATATGTAAAACACTTAGTGTCAGGCTCATAGCATCAGATACCTAAAGTATTAAATACATGGAAGCTATTATTATTTATATTATTAGTAGTATATCTGAAAAATCAGCATGAGTTTCTTTTTGGAAGCTTGGCTAAGTTAATATTATATTGATGTTAAAAAGTTCTGCTGTATTATGTTTATATCATTTTGCAGTACACCTTTTTTTTTTTTTTTTTTTTTTTTTTTGAGACGGAGTCTTGCTCTGTCACCCAGGCTGGAGTGCAGTGGCGCGATCTCAGCTCACTGCAAGCTCTGCCTCCTGGGTTCACACCATTCTCCTGCCTCAGCCTCCCGAGTAGCTGGGACTACAGGCGTGTGCCACCACGCCCGGCTAATTTTTTGTATTTTTAGTGGAGGTGGGGTTTCACCGTGTTAGCCAGGATGGTCTCGATCTTCTGACCTCGTGATCCACCCGCCTCAGCCTCCCAAAGTGCTGGGATTACAGGTGTAAGCCACCTCGCCGGCCACAGTACACCTGTTTTTAAGCTGTTATTTGTTTAGTAGGCTGTTCAAAGGCATATTGCCTTATCTATTATTTATTTTGGTTTTGGACTTTTTTTTTCTCCCTTACTTTGATAATGCATGCTACTCAATTGCAGGTAGTTATATTTATCTTTTGTTACTGGTTTGATGCATGCTATCCTTTTGATGTAATGCAAACACCTGAACTACATCAACATTAATAATAACCTTAGAATTGCTTAGCATATATTTACAATATCTTCCTTGACTAGAATTTTCAACTTTTTAAATGTTTTAAAACCAGCATGTTATTTTAGTTGCTAATATTTCATCCCGATTAGAACATAGTAATAGAAAGAAACAATTTAGTTTTATTTTTTGAGATTAAAAACAAGTGTTTGTTTTGGAACCATTAGAATATCTTTTGCATGTTTTCATTGGACAGCTGGTGCTACTATCCCTTCTCTGAGATTTCCTTTTTTTTTGAGACTGAGTCTTACCGTGTCACCCAGGCTAGAGTGCAGTGGCACAATCTTGGCTTACTGAAACTTCTGCCTCCCAGGTTCAAGTGATTCTCCTGACTCAGCCTCCTGAGTAGCTGGGGACTAGAGGTGTGCACCATCATGCCTGGCTAATTTTTGGTGGAGATGAGGTTTCACCATGTTGGCCAGGATGGTCTCAAACTCCTGACCTCAACTGATTCACCCGTCTCGGCCTCCCAGAGTGCTGGGATTACAGGCATGAGCTACTGTGCTTAGAGTCCCATTCTATTGGCTAAGAATTCTGATTAAACTTCTGTGACTGTTAGAGGAATTGGCAAAAACACTTATCTAGTTTGGATAATTAGCCATTTTACAGATAAACAAATTTGTTTAGGAAAATCTTGTCAAATTTTAAATAGTAACTAATCAAATTATCATGCTTACTTCTCTTGTAAGTATTAATGATTTTTACACAAGTCATTGGGATTGAAAAGGTATAAAGAGTGTATTTTATTTCTGCTTCTTAGATTTACCTAATGAATAAAAATTATTCAGGCCCTACCCTTCTTTTAATTGTACCATAAAAGGAGATTTTACTGTTTATTGGAAACTTAGTATATACGTGTATACAAATTATTGGAAAACCTTTTAAAAAATTAAAGCATTAAAAAACACTTTGAAGAATAAACCACTTTATAAACTCTTATTTGAAAATTTCTCTGTGAGAAAATATTTCTTTTTAGCTAACATAAATTCTTGATGGTGAAGTCTGAGCTAGTTTGCTATTTCTAGGGATTCTGGAGTACCTGGTGGTGGAGAAGAGCTTGCAAAGTGCCACACTCCAGGATGTGATAAAGAACTGGTGTATCTATTTTGTAATTTTTAATTTATTTTTATTTTTAATTTTGAAATTCATTCCTTCAACAGAACTGGTGTAACTGAAGACACTAGTTTTATTTCTAAGTTTATTACACTTAGTTTTATTAGTTAGGGTGCTTTTTGGTTGCAAAAGTGAGAAAACCCAACCCAAGCAATTTTCACCCCAAAAGAGAACCTTGTGATTAAGGTAACTGAGAAATCTTGGCATAATCTCCTGGGTTCCTTCATTCTGCGGCGTCATCAGCATTAGTCCTGCCCTTGCGCAGGTCTTTTGTTTATGGCATGGCTGCTATCCGCCGCAGCCTTACCTCTGTCCTCTTACACCAGAGCTGAAAAGAGTGCCTCATTCCCCTAAACTCCAGAAAAAAACACTATGGTTATTACTGTTGCAATGGCTGGCTCGATGATGGTCCAGCTGCTCTGATGGCAAAGGTGACGTCATCACGAGTGGGAGAAGAGCAGTTCTCCATTCTTCATGTAGGGCTCTGTTGCCAGAGGAAGGACAGTGGATGATGGATAGGCGGAGACAACACATGTACACTGTGGCCAAATAAAATCACCCCTTTACCTTCACGAAGCCACATTTCCTAAGTCCTTACAAGCAGGATATAAAAATTGGAAGCCTTTAATGATTTTGGTATTTATACTATTCTTATTTCCAGTTCATTGTTCTGGGGCTTTATTTTAGGACTCTTTCAGGTGGCGTACACTTCCTGATGGAAAGAATTATCCGAGTCCTTTTACATGCCACAAAGCCTCAATGCTCTGGTCTGGTCTAAACTTCACCTTGACATCAGCTAATGAAAAAAAGGATTCTAAGGAAATCAAGGATGGGGGTAATGGTGAGGGGTCAAAGAGGAAAGGCAGCAGTTTGGTGTGGCTAAATTATACCTCAGTAATGCTGCTACGAGATTTAAAAAGGGAGGGGAGTTTCTGAAACAAACTTCCCAAATAAGCACATTATTCAGAATCACAGAACTTTGATAAATGAATCTCATTCATGAAAGCATATGTTTATGAATATTTCTCACAGTAAATTTGTGAATATTCCCACTTTTAGCTTAGATGCAAGTAGCTTATCTTGTGTCTATGAATAATTGTGGCTCTTTATGTGTACACAATAAGCATGAATTAATAATTATTGTGATAGAGATGAACACAAAGCAAGGTGTTATATAAGCAGGGTTTAAAATTTTCAAAATTTAAAATGTAAAATTTAAAAGTAAGGAATTGTTAATTTAGATCTCAGAAATTAGAAAATCTTACTGCTAAAATGCTTTTTATTAAAAATTCCCCAGTAAAACAAATATAATTTATTTTATGCTACAACTAAATATGAATTATAATTAATAATTAACATAATATTTGAAATGTGATCTTTATGTAACTTTTTTGAAAAGTCAAAGTAAGCTTTTTGCATTCTTAAAAGTCAGTATCTTCAACTCATTTTTGTTTCTTCTGTTTTAAGTATTTAAAACTCAGGTCCATGTTGTACTATTGAAGACATTGGTTGGTTATGACATGACTATCTAGAAAATCAAATTTAATTTCAAAGTTAAAGTCAAATCATTGAATAAATAGATGTTTGATAGTGGCTTTTTAAAGGCAGTGTTGTTTGCAGAGAGAGCTGCTCAAGCCCTTGGGTCTGAATTCTGTTCTGTCCTGAAGAAATTCTGAGAAATTGAAAACATCATTTAACGTCTGAATTAAATTCTTCATCTTTATATTGGGAGTACTGATAACACTTCTCTTGTGTTCCTCAGTGGTCCTTTGGAGTTAAGAAATGACATTATACGTGTTTGAGTATCTGGAAAGCTGTAAGCTGTAAGCTGTACTGGTACAGCTAGACATTTAAAAATTAGTATTAGGTTTTTTTTTTTGAGACGGAGTCTCGCTCTGTCGCCCAGGCTGGAGTGCAGTGGTGCAATCTCAGCTCACTGCAAGCTCCGCCTCCCGGGTTCACGCCATTCTCCTGCCTCAGCCTCCCGAGTAGCTGGGAGTACAGGCGCCTGCCACCACGCCCGGCTAATTTGTTTGTATTTTTAGTAGAGACGAGGTTTCACTGTGTTAGCCAGGATGGTCTCGATCTCTTGTCCTCGTGATCTGCCCGCCTCGGCCTCCCAGAGTGCTTGGGATTACAGGCGTGAGCCACCGCATCTGGCCGTATTAGGTTTTTTTTAAAATGGTAAAATCATAAGGTTACCTAAACCTATTTATTAGCAGGAATTGAATCATATGACACATTTTAGTGCCAATGGATTATTTTTCTATATTTCTTTACTTTTTTTTTTTTTTTTGAGATGGAGTCTTGCTCTGTTGCCCAGGCTAGAGTGCAGTGGGATGAGCTCGGCTCACTGCAACCTCTGCCTCCCGGGATGAAGTGATTCTCCTGCCTCAGCCTCCCGAGTAGCAGGGACTACAGGTGTGTGCCACCATGCCCAGCTAATTTTTTGTATTTTTAGTAGAGACGGGGATTCGCCATGTTGGCCAGGCTGGTCTTGAACTCCTGGCCTCAAGTGATCTGCCCCTTGGCCTCCCAAAGTGCTGGGATTACAGGTTTGAGCCACCACGCCCGGCCCTAGATTTCTTTTTTTTTTTTTTTTTTCAGACGGAGTCTTGCTCTGTCGCCCAGGCTGGAGTGCAGGGGTGCGATCTTGGCTCACTGCAAGCTCCGCCTCCGGGGTTCACGCAATTCTCCTGCCTCAGCCTCCTGAGCAGCTGGGACTACAGGTACCCGCCACCACGCCCGGCTAATTTTTTTTTTTTTTTTGAGACAGAGTCTTGCTGTCGCCCAGGCTGGAGTGCAGTGGCGTCATCTCGGCTCACTGCAGGCTCTGCCCCCCGGGTTCATGCCATTCTCCTGCCTCAGCCTCCCAAGTAGCTGGGAGTACAGGCGCCTGCCAGGGTGGTCTCGATCTCCTGACCTCGTGATCCGCCCGCCTTGGCCTCCCAAAGTGCTGGGATTACAGGCGTGAGCCACCGCGCCCAACCAATTTTTTGTATTTTTTAGTAGAGATGGGCTTTCACCGCGTTACCCAGGATGGTCTCAATCTCCTGACCTCGTGATCCGCCTGCCTCAGCCTCCCAAAGTGCTGGGATTACAGGCGTGAGCCACCAGGCCCTAGGTTTCTATACTTTGAAAAGCAGAACAACGTTTCCTCTTCAGCAGTGATGCAAATAGGAAGAAAATGTTGAATTAGTTTCATATCCGGGTATTTTCTTGATTTTATTTTGTGTTTATTGATGAAGAAACATATTTGGAAAATAGAAATAATTTAAGTTCTATACAAAATTAAACATCTTGTTTTAGGCAGTCATTTTAAAACTACACTCCAAATATCTGACTACAATTCAGCAGGTCTGTCATGATATTTGGAGTGTCATTAGAGTATCCTTCTGTTTTTTGTTTTGTTTTTGTTTTTTTTTTTTTTGTAACTTAAAACACAGGAGAGGAGATGAGACATGGATTTAAACTTCATTGTTTGTTTAAAAAAACAGAACAGACCAGGTGTGGTGGCTCATGCCTGTAATGCCAGCATTTTGGGAGGCTGAGGCAGGAGGATTGCTTGCGCCCAGGAGTTTGAGACCAGCCTGGGAAGCATAGTGAGATCCTGTCTATAAAAATAAATAAATAAATGAAACCAAACAAAAAATGAAACTGGTCTAGCTGTTTCTTCAAACTCCAGCAGCATTCAGGGAAGTTAAAGGGTGAAATACTAAACACAATTATGTGTCTAAGTCAAGATGTCCATACATGAAAGGAATGTAACATTAAGGGAGAGAAAATAAAACAGTTCCTATCACATCCTTTTTGTTCCTGTTTTTAAATCCCAAGTCCTTTAAAGAAAACTTCTGCTGCTTAGCAAGTCTTTAGGCAACGCTTGGAATGCTCATGCAGAGACTGGCCCAGCGACAGCCCTGGACTGCCAAGTTCTTGGAATCGAGACAGTCAGGGAAGAGGCTTTTGATTGGTGTGTGAAAGGAAGGGAGGCTGAATGTCTGAGCCGGGCTGTGCTGAGCAGAAGGGAAGTAGGAAAAAGGTTGGGCACAGGGACAATAGTGAGTCCCCACTTTATGGCTTTTTTTACATTTCAAACATTGAATAAAGCAGGTAACTGATGAGATGTCATTTCACTGATTTAACACTGAAATATAGGACACTATGAAAAAAAAGCTATAAGGATTTGAGGCAACCATTCACTGTAGGAACTATCCACAAAATTATAAGAAAACTAAAAAAGGAATGGGGTAGTTCTACTGGCAATACTAAATCTCCTTCTAGAGTGAACCTTTCAGTCATGTGCCCATCACAGACCTTCTTCAGACTAGACAAAAGCAAGGGCAAAGTGAGATTGCGAAAGTTATTTTATTCTTTTATGATTTAGGATAAGTCTTACTTCCCCTGGCAGGAGATGCCATCATCTTGTGTGGATGTGGCCTTTCAGTGACAAAGCCCTTAGTGTACAATCCAGAAACAACACACAGTTGAAGAATTGTTTGTCTTCTAATGGATGTATTTTTCCATGTAATTTATAATTATGAATGGCATTATGACTTAATGTGCAAAGCTAAGAAAACTGAAAAAAGAAAAGCTGAAATCTGTATTGGAGTGTGGGAAAGAGGGAGTCTATTATTAAATCTACGCTCGTTATTTATAGCATGCCCAACAGGATAAGGTAACTATGGAGGTTTGTCTCTCTCATGATTAGGTTTGGTTGGAAATCATCAGATTAGCAAGGCCATCAAGCCGTAAGAACGGCTGCTAAACTACTCCCCCAACCCCCGCCAAGCCCCTGAAAACCAGTTGAAAATATTTTGGGTAAGTTTTACTCAAAATGTCTTTAAAACCTGACATTATAAAAGAGAGTGAGAAAGGCAGATGTGGATAGAAGGTCATACACACTTGGGGAGAATTGGTAAAATCTTACCAAAATGTCAAATGAGATTGCCTGTTCCTAGGGAGATATTTCATAGGGAAGAGTGAGGTAGTGGGTACCTGGAGAATATGGATCAGTGAATTATTTGGGCAGGTTAAAAAAATTCATTGTGTACATTTGATTACATAACCTTCAGTTTCATTCCACAGAATAGCTGAAGGTTGAGAAATAAGTTGTTTTGCATTGAAAAGGAATCCACTTTTGGGAGTCTATAAGTAGGAACAGCCAGACCATAAGCCACTGAGTCACATTCTTAGGGGACGTTTAGGGACAAAATAATTATAATGAAATTAGCTGCTGTTTAGACATCTCTGGAAGGCATTTTTTGAATAAGGAAAAGCAGCAGCCCTGGTTCCTGTTTTTCCTTTTAACCAGAGAGGAATCTGATCAGTATCAGTTTAGAAGAAAACTATTTTGCAGATGAGAGGAGATGCCTTTCCTTTTGGGTCCAGGAAGTGCAGGGATGAAACATATGCTTCAAAAGGAATCAGAAAGTAGAGACTGAGATGTTCACCACCCACTCAAATGAAGGGCAGAATACAGGTGGTTAAGACTCCAGTTGTTAGCTGTTAGTTTTGTTTTCATAGGAAAAAGGATTATTAAAGGAGTTAACCTCATAACGTATTGTAAAGGCGTGTAGTATTTCTGTGAAATGCCTGTTGAATAGAGTGTGTTCTCTTTGAACACACCTCTGTGTTAGAGTTAAGAGATCAGAATTTCCATAATCATTTTGAGACATACTGATGCCACGTTATGCTTATGCTTTAAGAGTTTTTCTTAATGTTTTCTGGGGTCATAGGTGCCTTTAAGAGTCTGAGAAAATTTTTTGTGCAGCTTTCCATTACTATGCCTAATCACAAGATTTTACATATATTTGAGGGTCTTCAAGATTCCTTGAAAGCTATCCCTTGGACCCAAGCTTGGACCCAAGCTTGGGAGTACTTGTGCTAACATGCAATAATGGCTCTAACATTAAAATTTAAGCTGTAGATTTGGTCTGTCATGTACACTGCTTTATCCCCAGTGCCTAGAACAGTGCGTGGTTCATAATCAACACTCAATAAATATTTGTTGAATGAATAAATCAATGACAAAATGAACATTTTATTTTTTAGTATGTGGCAAGTATGGATTTTTTGGGTTACTTGTACTTTATTAGTTCTTTACTAGCTGTGTGACCTTCATGGCTACATTTACTTCTACTGAAAGGAACAGAAACCCAAATAAGCAAAATAGAAGCTGGATGGTTTGCATTGCTGGGAAGTTCAAGAGAGGGATCTGGCTTTAGGTACAACTGGAACCAAGGGCTCCATTGATGACACCAGGATTTTGCCTCTCTTTCTTGGCTTCTCTCCTTCTTGTAGGCTTTGTTCTCTGGCAGATTTTTTCCCAGCCATGGTGGTGAAGAATGGTTTCTAGGCCTACACTTTTCCTCATGGTGCTTGATTTTAGAAGGAAGTAGAACCTGTGTGGCATATGTGCCTTTGTAAAAGCACTTTGGCCCTGCTTGGGTTAAGTACTTGTTCTTTGGATCAAGAACTGTGTCTGGGGGTAATGGGAGAGAAAGAAGCCAGCTTAGTTAGGTCTCATACCTTTCCTTGGGTGGTGGAGGACTTCCTTTGGTTCTTCATGCCATGTTTAAGAGTTGTACTTGGGAAAGAGAAATCTCTAAAAGGGAAAGAAAAAGACTAAACTGTAACTGATATCCATGGCACCTTTCGTGAATAGTTTAATTTGGGGTTGATATTATGGTCTTAAGATGTCAGCAGGTCCATTGAATGTCCCTTACCAAGCAACTGGTTTTCTGGGTGGTATCACCAAAGGCACTTACATTCTGAAAGTAAAGACTATCTTTCTTGCAGAATTTTTAATAATTAGGAGAATAAATACCAACATATGTACAAAAAAAACAACAACTAGGAGAGCATTATAGGAATCTTGTGAAACCTGCTGTAAATCACGGAGAGCTGCTGTCTTCAGACTACAGAGGCAGTGATTTGGATTCCCCACATGTGACATTGTGTTCCAGCTTTGACTTCTCACCTACCCTGTGATGCCTGCAGCAGGACATTGGCATGGACTGAACACATTGTGCTTGGCTGGGTTCATAAGTAGAATCAGTGCAGGTTGATTCTGGGTGGGAAAGGAAATACTTTGCAATGTATGGGTATTGTTGAAATCCTTTCCTATGTGTTTTGTTTTATTAAAGTGGAACATAGAATCAATGACTAAGATTTCAAATGACTACAATTTCAATTATTATTTTTTGACATATATTTCATTTAACATGGATTTTTGAACAATGAATATATATATATCTTCTTTTTTGTTTTTTTTGAGACAGAGTCTTGCTCTGTTACCCAGGCCGGAGTGCAGTGGTGCAATCTCGGCTCACTGCAACCTCCACCTCCCAGGTTCAAGTGATTCTCAGGCCTTAGCCTCCTGAGTAGCTAAGATTACAGGTGTGCACCACCATGCCTGGCTAATTTTTGTATTTTTAGTAGAGATGAGGTTTCACCGTGTTGGCCAGGCTGGTCTAATAGTGCATATATATATATTTCTTAAAGAGAAGAGGGATATTTTCTTTGTATAATATTTGTGAAATTTTGAGAATAACACCCTTAGGGTGATTCAAATGCATTTAAATCTTTCACATGCATTTTGATAAATTAAGATGGTTGCAATGGGCTGGGCATGGTGGCTCATACCTGTAATCCCAGCACTTTGGGAGCCCGAGGCAAGAGGATTGCTTGAGCAAACGTGCTTGAGACCAGAGTGGGAAACGTGGCGAAACCCTGTCTCTACAAAAAGACAAAAATTACCCAGGCATGGTGGCAAGTGCCTGTAGTCCCAGCTACTACCACTCAGTAGTTCCAGATCCTTATCCTGAAATTCTTTTCATGTTTAGTAACGAAATGTGAACTTACCCAGAATATTCCCACACATTTATTCTTTTCTTTCCCCTTAAGACGTAGTGAAGGGATTCAACTAGAAGGTAATGTGGTACTTGACACACAGTGGGTGGTCAGTTATACTTGTTTAAAAAAGGATGAGTGAATATAAATTAATGTGTAACAAACAGTGTACTGTAAGAGTAGAGGGTAACCACAGTCTCTTGTTTTTTTTTTTTCAAGCTTTTTCTATGTCTTATTTTTTCCTATTAAAAATCATGTTTGGATAACATTTTCCACCAAGAAGTTGAGTACATTCATATTTGCTGAACTCAGTAAGTGAATATTCAGTGTTTACTCCGTGCCAGGCAGGGTCTAGTTTTCGGACTCTGAATTACTTAACTGCACTATATTTATGGTCATTACTATATTGCCATATATAATTCCACTCCAAAATCAATATAACAGCTCTCAAAAAAGAGCAACTGTTTGTATCTCCTCTGAAATTTCCTGCTGTGCTCCCTAGTTGGGAGATTGATAGCTTTTGAGAAACATATTTATGGACCCTCACTTTTCTTACCTGGATTGCTGTGCTAGTTTCCAAAGTGGTCTTCCCACTTCTGTCTCTCTCTTCCCCACCAGTCTATCTATTCTCAACCCAGCAGCCAGAGGGATCTTTTTAGAAATAAACCAGATCACGTTGAGCTACCTGCGCTCCCAATGCTCCCATCTCACTCAGAATGGAAACCAGAGTGTTTCCTATGACTTGGGAGGCCCTGCAGGTCTGGCCTTCCATTCCTTAATGGTTCAGATGTCCTTGCCAATCACTTACCTCCTTCCTGGCTCCTGCCAGCCATATTAGCTTCCTTGCAGGTCTTGGAACATGCTGAACATGGTCCCACTGTAGAGTCGTTGCCCTGGCTATTCCCTCTGCCTGGAATGCAGTTCTTCTGCATGTCTCCCTCACCTTCTTTAAGTCTTTTTACCCTGGGTTTTTTTTTTTTTTTTTTTGAGATGGAGTTTCGTTCTTGTTGCCCTGGCTGGAGTGCAATGGCGTGATCTCAGCTCACTGCAACTTCTACCTCCTGAGTTCAAGCGATTCTCTTGCCTCAGCCTCCCGAGTAGCTGGGATTACAGGTGCCTGCCACCACGCCCGGCTATTTTTTTTTTTTTTTTTTTTTTGTATTTTTAGTAGAGACAGGGTTTCACCATGTTGGCCAGGCTGGTCTTGAACTCCTGACCTTGTGATCCACTCACCTTGGCCTTCCAAAGTGCTGGGATTACAGGTGTGAGCCACGGTGCCCGGCCAGTTTTACCGTGTTTTATGTTTCCTTTTTTCTATAGTGTTTATCCCTTAGCATGCTATGTAATTTATGGATTTACTATGCTTATTGCTTGTGATTTGTCTCCTCCCCATTCCCTCCTGGAAGAGTATTAGTTTTGTTTGCTCTTAGATCAAGCCTGGCACAAAGTAGCTGGTCAGTAAATATTTGTGGAATGAATACATTTCTTTGTGAAGATATTTAAATTCATTTTTTTCTGAAGTGACTATCTTACTGGTGAACTTCTTTCAACAATTAAGCAGTAATATATAATGATGATGAAAATGGCGATAGCTAATCATTATTGAGTATGTACTTGGTGTCAGGTGTTGAATAAATAACATTAATAATGATGATAATGATGGCTAACCTTTATTGCATATAACTTTGTACTGAGCATTTTGCTTTATTAAATCAGTTAATTTTAAAATAAACCCTATGAGGTTAGTACTATTATTATCTCAATTTTGTAGTTAGGCCAGAGAAACGACTTTCCCAACATCACAGATTTAGTATGGAAAAGATACAATTGTGATATTAGACTCTTAAATAGAAAAATATATTGTTAAATTTATATTTTCCCATTTTAGTCCTATTAGGTTACAAACCAGTATGTCTCTTTACGAATTTTTATTTGTGGTCATGATCACTGTCTGAAGGATTAGGGATTAGAATTAGGGATCTCTGGCCTGGTGCGGTGGTTCACGCCTGCATTCCCAGCACTTTGGGAGGCTGAGGTGGGTGGATCTCTTGAGCCCAGGAGTTCAAGACCAGCCTAGGCAACATGGCAAAACCCCGTCTCTACTAAAAATACAAAAATTAGCCAGGTGTGGTGGTGCATGCCTGTAGTCTCAACTAATAGGGAGGCTGAAGTGGGATGGATGATTGCTTGAACAGGGAGGTCAAGGTTGTAGTGAGCCGAGATTGCAGCACTGCATTCCAGCCTGGGTGACAGAGAGAGAGCTTGTCTCAAAATAAATAAATAAATAAAATAAATAGGAGTCTGTTTTATTTAGAGATAAATTCATTATCTATTATTAATTATAAATTCTACTTTAAGAGTACTACTATTTCTGCCTCCAGGGGTTGGAAAAAATATCCAGCCTATAAGCGAGGGAAATGATTTAATTTAATGCATACAGATGTAGCTCTTTTCAGCCATCAGACTTTTCTGCTTGTTTTTATTTCCTTTTGATTTTACCCTTGGTTTGCTCAGCTTTCAGAGGTCATGTGGGTTGCTTCATTATTTTCGGGTAAGGACTTACTCACTCCCTCCCAGAAAGAGAGGTCTCTGCACTTTAATTAAAATTCTCCAGAAGAAGGTATATCTGTCATTCTAGCCACAATTAGTCCCTTGCCAGTAACCTAAATAAATCTGAGAATATTTTCTTTGTGCACAGAAATGTCTTAAAAGAGGGATTGTATGCCCATTGATTCCATCCATACCAATTAAAAGTGTGAATTTGGAATGACAACTGTATTTTTTTTCTAAAACCCATGTTTATTCACATTTAGCCAATGTTAAACGTTGGAAGCTCTGTCTGAAGGAATCACCTGGGAATGGGAAGTTGTTTTGTTTTTTAGCTTTTCCCTTTTCTGGTAGTTCTCAGAAAGATTCTATTTACTAGTTGACTCAGAAACAACAGTCATCTGCTTGTAACTTTCACAAGGTAACTTAAAATTATTTCTTTATTTTTTATTTATATATAATAGTTGCACATATTTTGGGAGTACATGTGATATTTTGTTACCTGTATATAATGTGTAATGATCAGATTTACAGCCTCCAAGTTTCTGGTAGTATGAGTCTAGTTTCTCATGCTGTAATGATTGTGGGAATTGGTCTACAGTTGCCCGAGGTTTTTCTGGCCAGGGAAGTTCTCTTGCCAACTATTTCCTCCTAGGAATGTTTCTCTTTTATGTCTGATCAGTCAGGAAGTGGTAGTTGGTTCTCATGTTCATCTCTTTTTGAAGAAGGAGGCATAAAGGAACAGGGAAGAGGCAGGTCCTTAGGCTACAGAGCGAATCACTGACTGCATTGTAGCGTGAAGATTTCAAAGGAAAAAAATGTTTTGGCTAACTGATGTTCTGTTCTGTCTAGGAGCTCTTACTAACTGGATTATTTTTGGAGGTCTCCTCTAGCCATCCACTTGTAGAATATGTAATTAAATGTTACTTTATGGTTTGCTGAGGGTATGAGCCAAGGACAAACAGCTATATCATTATTACATACTTGCTCCATCTTTCCTACCTATAATCTTTCTTTCTGCTATATCATCACTTACCTCATTTTGTCTTCTGCAGTTTGTTTTCTTTACCTTTAAAATATCAATGGATTCATTTAACATTTTTTTTTTGCACTTACTATATGCCAGTCACTGTGCTGGGTATTGAGGAGATAAAGATTAAAAATATACTGTACTGTCCCCAAGGAGCTCATTGTTTATTGGAGACATGTAGTTAGAGGTATCATACAATAAGATAACAGCTTGAAGTATAATACAATACAATAATAGCATGTCAAATATGGTGGGATCATAGGAGACCCTAAGCCTCTGGAGGATGGGTGAGTGTGGGGTTTTTAGTTAAACATAAGTTCAGTGTAAGCCAAGATAATAATAGTTTTTTAAAAGCCAAAACTGTAAATTTAGGCTATATTTTAGAAATAGAATGGGGATATGAAAACCATATAATCTGAAAACAGTTGAGGAAACTGGTATGTTAATATTCCATATATGCTCAAAAAGAATATATTTTCTATTTTATGTATGTCTATTAGATCAGGCTTGTTGATTACAGGTTTCAAAGCTTATATCCTTACAAATTTTGTCAGTTTGCCCTTTCAGTAATTAAGCAGTGTGTTGAAATCTCCCACTAAGATAGTGTATTGTTAATTTCTCCCTGTAGTTTTGTAAATTATGTTTATTTTGAGGCTGTTACATATACATTTAGAATTTGTATATCTTAAAGCAGTGAAACACTTCTCATGATGTAATGGCTCTCTTTATTCTGAATAAAGCTTTTTTCTCTTTTTTTGATTTTTCTGATATGTATATATAGATATCTATCTATATCTATCTGTATATCTATATCTATATCTATATATAGATATATATATATATCTCCTCTGCAGTTTGTTGAGAAACATTCCTAGGAGGAAATAGTTGGATATGTATATTAATTTAAAGAGACAGAGTCTCACTATGTGGCCCAGGCTGGTCTTGTACTCCTGAGCTCAAATGCTCCTCCTGCCTCGGCCTCGCAAAGTGCTAGCATTACAGGCATGAGCCAACATACCTGCCCTATTTGTCTGATATTATCACTGCTACTATACTTTTCTGTTTTAAAAATTATTTTTATTTTTTTTTTAGAGACAGGGTCTTGTTCTGTTGCCCAGGCTGGGGTGCAGTGACATGATCATAGCTGCTTATAGCCTCCACTTCCCAGGCTCAACTGATCCTCCCTCCTCAGCCTTTGAGTAGCTGGGTGCATGCAATATGCCAGGCTAATTTTTAAATTTTTTGTAGAGACGGGGTCTTGCAATGTTGCCCAGGCTGATCTTTAACTCCTTGCCTCAAGTGAGCCTCTCACCTCACCTTCCCAAAGCACTGGCATTACAGGCATAAGCTACCACCCCTGGCCCATACCTTCCTTTGGTTAGTATTTTCCTGCTTCGTTTTGTTCTGTCCTTATATTCTAGGTATGACTCTTGTAAATAGCCTATGGCTATTTTTTTAATCCAACTACAAAATCTAGCTTTTTTTTTTTTTAACATGAAGTATTTTTATTTTGTTAAATCCTTACAGCAGTTTCATTTTGCAGATGAGAATGCTGAGGCCCAGAGTTTAAACAATTTGTCCAAAGTTATACAGTGAGTAACTGGCAAAGAACTGGCATCTGCAGTCTGACTTTTGGCACATGTACAACCAATACCAGAGTTTATTATCTCTATTGTCCAGAGGAAAAAACTAGGGGTATCTTAAAATCTCTTGACATCTCTAGTTAGCGCCTGATGACTGAGAGAGAGGTCAGGGCCTGAGAACCAATGATACAAAGACCCAGAGGGATCTATTTTAATTCTTCTTCATTTGAGTAGAGAGAGACAGGCATCCTCCAAAGCAAACCCAACCCTAGGGTGACATCAAGGAAGGTAGCAGTAGGTGGTATGGTCAGCATCTTGGTTCCAGGCATAATGCCAATCATATCATATCTATCATCATCCTTATGGAGGAACCGAAGCCCAGAGAGATGAAATGATGAGGGCAGTCCTGATGCAAATTTTCCTTCTGGATCCTGTTGTTTCAAGGTGTGTATCTCCCATGCTGAAGGTTAAATGGGGATCATTTACCAACAAATTTTGGGGGTTGGTTCTCTCTGCCATGTTTCCAGCCAGTCCCAGGTTGGAATGTTCTGGGCATAAAATATCCCTTCAGTGGCCATCCCTGATGCAATGTCCACGTCCATGCCTTGGTCAGTGGCTACTTTGCCCAGCTGCATGGCAATGGGGACCTGGGGCAGGACCTCCTGGGCCAGTGCTTGTGCCCAGTGGTAGGCGACATCACCCTCCTTGTTTTAGGCCACAGCATGATTCACCAGCCCCAGTGCCCACTCAGTCGTCGGCCTGTGAAGATGAGCTCCTTCACCAGGGCCACCCCCAGGCAGTGTGGCAGCCTCTGAGTACCTCCTGTCCCTGGGAGGAGCCCTCGAGTGGTCTCTCAATCAGTTCCATGACTTTCGAGGAAGCTGCCACTTGGAGGTCGCAGGCCAGGGCAAGCTCCAGGCCTCCACCCAAGGCGAACCCATCCATAGCCACAGTGGCTATGGATGCTAACTATATATGCATGGTAACCTTCTCATCCAGCCCTTTATATATCTTAACCTTCTTTTGTATCTTCTCTATCCTTGTTGTCCTCTGCTTCATTCCAAGAAATTATTAAAACCTTTCTTCTAAGATATTAATTAGCTGTGTCTGATTTACTGTCTTCAGTCCACTTACTTATTCAATAATTATTTTTCATTCCTAGGAATTCTTTACTAAATCTATCTGGCCATATTTTTTAAAATGATAGGGACTTGCTATGTTGCCCAGGCTCAACTCAGACTCCTGGGCTCAAGCAATCCCCCTGCCTCAGCCTCCCAAGTAGCTGGGACTACAGGGGTGTACCACCATGCCAAGCTATCTGACCATTTTTGATGTGTTCTTCCTCCTTGCCCTGTTTATAAAATTTATCTTCCATTTCTTTAAACATTTCATAATAGTTATTTTATATTTTTTAGTTGATAATTACAATATTTGTTGTTGTTTTTGGTGACTTATGCATAGTAACTTGTTTCCTTGTGATATTAGTAATTTTTAAAATATTTGAGTTCATATTTCTTTGAATTTAATCTGTAGTATATCAAATATAAAACTTTTTTTTGGTCTTTTTTTTTGAATGGAAAGTTTTTTCTTGATCACAACTGTAAATTCTGGACAAAATATAAAAAACAGCTATGTGTAGGCACTGGAGAGTGACCAAAAGCAGACAGAAACCTGGGGTGGGGGAGGTGTCTGTACTTGGAAGAAGAGAGTGAGACTAGGTGGGTTTCTGATTTGTATGGCCTTTTTTCCTGAGAGCACCTGCAAATTGGTGTCAACCAGGTGGTGAAAACTCAGATAGGAATGACAGTGTGATGGTGGTAAAGATCTGGACCTGAACTTGTCTAGTGAGTCACTTTTACTAGCACCAATGATTTTCTGGCTCTTTGCAGGTGATTGAGAACTGGTAGTAGTTAAGGTCAGCTCAGCCACCACTAAATAATTGATCTCAACTGGTAGAGATGCCTGTTTATATTCTGAGAAAAGTCCTTTGCAGATGCTTTGACTTTCATGAGAACTGTAATGGACAAGCTCAGACAAAATGCTTCACAAACTGACTTGCAATAACACTGGGTTCAAAGAGGTTGAGGAGGCAGGGTCAAGAGGATCAAGAAAAGGAAGTTATTTTAGATGGAGAAAGAGAAGCCCAGAAGAAAAAGTCACGATGATTTTTCTTTGGCTGGATTAGGACTGTAAGCTTTCAAAATATACGGGCAAATCCTCTCTGAAATCATTGTCAGATAGATGTGTTTCTCTTTGAAAGGCTATGTGTAACTCTTTTAGTTGTTTTTCCCCTTAGTTTCACCAGTACTGATACTCTGAAGATAATCGCTTCACAAGATGATGGCTTCTTGCAGTGCTTTATGAAAAGATTAATATGTTGGAAACAGCATTCTCCTTGTAGTCATGTGATACCCATATTTTAAAAAGGTAGTTAATAGTTAAATTAAATCATTTGGTCAGGGTGATAGCATTCATCAAAACATTTTAAATATATGGATTCATCCAGTATTTTTAGTAGTACTTCAAAGTTTAGTGTTTATACTGTAATTTATGTGTGGGTATAGGTTAATTATGTCTTTCATGGAAAAATAAGTGGGAATATTTTGAATACCTAAGAGCAAGCACAATTCTAACTCTGAGTGAAACCAGGTTTAGAAATACTGGCAGCAACAAACCTATGCTTGACTGAAAACTTATATATGGAATTAAACATACTTTTAATATTTAAACCAAAATATATGTTTGTCAACATTATTGAAATTAGACATGTCTAAAAATAGGAGATAATGCTAAATTTATTTGTTTAAATTTAAAAATCAATAAAACCACACATTTCAAATGGCAAACAAAGGTGCACTTAACTCCTCTTGTCATCATAGACAGGCAAAATATGAGTGTAGCCATGAGTGAATGTGGCATGTTGCATCTGTTTTGCATTTATAAGTTAGAAAACATTTTGGCAGAAAGTTTTGCAATGAAATTACTTCCTTCTTTGAATGATTTGAATTATTTATGGCCTTGTACAGGAGTGGCCATAGCACCTGTCAGATATAAGGTGGAAAACTGGACATTTGTAGAAACTTCTATTTCTGTTTAAGTTATTCTGGATTATGAGAAAAATTAATTACCATACAAACATGAATTAACATCCTTGGGATCGACTTCTTATTTGGGCAACTTGAGTGTTGGCTAAGTTAAAAAATGTGCATATTACTAAATAGCAAGATATTACATTTTAAAAATAATGTGTTCTAAGACTACGGTGAATGAATGGAACAAAACCACTTAGTGCTGGTATTTAGCTTGTAATGATAAAATAATTTGTAAGCTTCAAAAAAATAGATGCTAAACACTTAAACTTTCAAACTACAGTGTATAAATTATGATACATGTCAGAGGGCGCTAGTGAAGGATGACAAGCCAACTCTAGTCACAAAACAGGAGCAGAGAAACAAGAAACCACAGAAATACGAGGAACGTGTGGGAACACAGCTGCCCCATTTAAAAAATGCGGCACAGTGAAGTTCAGTAACTAGCATAAACACAGCTGGTCAAGGATGAGAAGTCAGGTTTTTTTCTTCTCTTCTACTGCTGCTTCTAAATGCAGGTGAAAGAGGGAGTTGAATGACATGCCAGGGTTGTGGGGGCCTGTGATAGATTGATGGGGTGGAGGGACAGTTTAGGTGAGAAGCCAGAAGATTGCAGCTGAGGGAGAAATTCATGTAGTCAAGCAGAGTGAAAATCCCAGCGTTGGGGGATCAAGTTATTTGTGATAAAGTTCTGAAAGTTCTTTTAAAGACAATTCTGCTGGGCGCAGTGGCTCACGCCTGTAATCCCAACACTTTGGGAGGCCGAGGTGGGCGGATCACCAGAGGTCAGGCGTTTGAGACCAGCCTGACCAACGAGATGAAACCCCATCTCTACTAAAAATACAAAAATTAGCCAGGTGTGGTAGCGTGCACCTGTAATCCCAGCTACTCGGAAGGCTGAGACAGGAGAGTCATGTGAATCTGGGAGGCAGGGGTTGCAGTGAGCCAAGATTGCACCATTGCACTCCAGCCTGGGCAACAAGAACAAAACTCCATCTCAAAAAAAAAAAAAAAAAGACAATTCCATGATGCTTATGAACCTATCCACCATCTTAACCCCCTCTCTAGTAAAAGCTTTTAGTAATGTCAATTGTGGATGCCCCACCTTCTCTCTTTCCCCAAATTCATTTTATTTAAATGCATTTCAGAGCCATTTTGTTAGAAATGAACTATATCACTTAGTGGTAAATGAATCAGATATATGTGGTAAACTACATCAGGAAAATAATATGCTGATTTTATAATACATTCCAGATGGAAATAGCATTTATGGCTTCATCAGAGAAAAGATACAACTAATATTTTATCAGTTACGTGGCATTTTCTTTGTAGTTGTTGGAATAATGAGGGACTGGAGACAAAGGAATTATTTGCTTTCTTTTAGAAATCTATTTAAAAATCTGATAGCCACATATTTTATACATTAATTTTTTATACCCCATGTGTATTCCTAAAATATATGCTGTTTAGTGTAGCCTATATATGCATCTATATAATGGAATTATATAACATTTGTTGTTTTTGGATTCACTTTTTTTAAAGCTCAACTTTATGTTTTTGAGATTTTTAGTGTTGTTGCATGCGGTACAATTTATTCATTTTTTTGATAGTTTTCTATTGTATGAAATTATTCATTTAGTCATACCTTTTGATTTTTTTTTGAGACAGAGTCTCGTTCTGTCACCCGGACTAGAGGGCAGTGGCGTGATCTCAGCTCACTGCAACCTCCACCTCCTTGGTTCAAGCAATTCCCCTGCCTCAGCCTCCCGAGTAGCTGGGATTACAGGTGCGTGCCACCATGCCCAGCTGATTTTTTTTGTATTTTTAGTAGAGACGGGGGGGTTTCACCATGTTGGCCAGACTGGTCTCGAACTCCTGACCTCAGGCAATCCACCCGCCTCAGCCTCCCAAAGTGCTGGGATTACAGGTGTGAGCTACCACGCCTGGCCTAGTCATAACTTCTTTATCCATGTTACTGTTGATGAAAATTTTGTTTTTTTTCAGTTGTTGCTATCATAAACAGTTTTGCCGCGAACACTGTTGTTCGTACATGTCTTCAGATGCAAGTTTGTAAGATTTCTGTAGAGCATGTATGTGTCTAGAAATAGAAATGGTGAATGGAAGGGCATGCCCGTGTTCAACTTTTAAATGTCACATTTTTTCCAAATTGCTTGTTCTAATTTCTACTCTCTATAGCAGTGAATGAAAATTTGCATTCATTCAAAATCTTACTAACATTTCAATTTTTTTCTTACCTTACTTTTTACCAATTTGTTGGATATGTAGTAAGATTTTCATTTGACTTAAATTTTTTTCTGATTACAAATGAAGTTGAACATTTTATCGGACTTCTAAAAGATATTAGTGTTTCCTCAGGCTTATTCCTGGGTTATTTTGCATTTTTCTGTTTGGTTGTCTTTTTCTTATTGATTCATAGACATTCCTTATAAATTTCTGATACTAAGCCTTTGTAGCAAATATATTCTAGTTTGTAACTTGTGTGTTAAGGGATGCCGTTAGTATTTATGGCTTCTTTGTATGAATGAGAAAAAAGGCCTCTGTTGGCTGCACAGGCTGTTCTCTTGTGCTAACATACCATTATTTCTGGGCAGGTGCAGCTTGTGCCACTGTATATGGCTTCAACAGTGGAACATAGACCACATTTCAGAACTGATTTTGTGTGTTGCCCCCCCCCTTTTTTTTTGTTTTTGGAAACAGAGTCTCGCTCTGTTGCGCAAGCTGGGGTGCAGTGGCGTGATCTGGGCTCACTGCAACCTCTGTCTCCTGGGTTTAAGCGATTCTCCCGCCTCAGTCTCCAGAGTAGCTGGGATTACAGGTCGTGCCACCACGCCCTGCTAATTTTTGTATTTTTTTGTAGCGATAGGGTTTCGCTATATTGACCATGCTGGTCTTGAACTCCTGACCTCGGATGATCTGCCCACCTCAGCCTCCCAAAGTGCTGAGATTGCAGACCTGAACCACCATGCCTGAATGCTACCACCCTTTTTATAATATGCTTCTACAAATGCACAAGCATAGCAATGGCCTTGTGACTCTTCTGTCTCTTTATATTGTCCTTGGGTGGATGGAAGTCTTACTTTTAATGTAGACAAACTTATCGGTCTTTTACGTTTTGTCCTTTATATTGTCTATATTGTCCTTAGGTGGATGGAAGTCTTACTTTTAATGTAGACAAACTTATCGGTCTTTTATGTTTTGTCCTTTTTGTTTAGTCTGGCTTAAATAATTTTTTCTACTCTCCTATTCATAAATATCATCATCCATGTATTCTACACGTTTTATAGTTTTACTTATCACATTTGAGGCTTTAATTCATGTGGTATTAACTTCTTATGTGAAGAAGGGATTATGTCATTTTTCCCCAAATAGACAACTAATTATCCTAACATCATTTAATAGTTCATCCTTTCCTTACCTTAATGTGTTTTGGTGTTGAGTTTCTAGATATGGCACAAATCAGGAAGGCATTATGCAAATTAATGATGTTTATAAAATACTTCAGTATACAATTGTGCTTTCTAATTTTAGATACTATAAAAATGGAATTATAGAATTATGAGATGCTAAAGCTGGAATAGACATCGACAAAAGTCAGTTAGCATTTCAGTAAAAAATATTGGAGTGTCTACTACATCTCCATTATTTTACCATGCATGTATACTTGGAAAGCAGAGTATGTGGATATGTAAGAGAATACAAGTTCAGCCTGGTAGAACAGAAGGAGGGAGCCAAGTCTTTGGTCTTGTAGATCTGGGTCCAAATCTTGGCTTTGCTCTTGAGCTGTCATCTCCACCATATCATTTGATCTCTCTAATCTGCAAGAGAAAAATATTTTGCAAAATTGTTTGGAAATTAGTAATTATGTTTATAAACATATAGAGCAGTACGTGGCATGCAATCAGTGATTGATAGATTATAGTTGTTATTTGGTTGGGAAGATAAGACTAATGTGTATGTCATACTTATATCTTGTAAACTAGAAGATACTTAAAATTGCTCTGGGAATTCACAGAAGAATATCTCATCACGGGGAATATAGGTTCAGTGAAGAAATGAAACTTGAAGATGTGTTCAAAGGATGGATTTCAGTTAATTTCTGTAGATCGAAGCCAGGTTGGATGGATGGATTTCATTTATATTTCTGGACATGGACAGCAATAAAGTGTCTTAAACAATAAAAACGTAGAAAATAGATAAGAAAACGATGCATTTTATCTTGACTGTTGGCATTTGTGAAAATAATTAATAGTATACTTTATTTTTGACAAAGTATCAGTGGACTTGAATTTAATGCATAAACGTAACTTTTTCATGTAGATATTACACTTCTCACAGAATTTTTAAGACTCTTGTTATGTCCAGTTAAAATTCCATTCACATTTACAAAATTCATACTTATGTATAAAATCAAAGTAGCTATTAAATTTTCCTTATACTTTCGAAGATCTAATTGTTGAGTGATTTTTTTCTTGTAAGTAAATTTGAACAAATAATTTACAGTTATGACCTTATGAAGAGAAGATAGGTAGGAAAAACAACAGGTTTTATGTTAGATGAGTTTTAGTAAAAAAATTGAGAATTTTAGGCTATTGCTATAATTGCCTGTTTGGCTTACTCACTAGTTAGTTCTAAGAAAAATAAATGTAGCCCATTAAGATGTGCACTGATGGATTGGATTGAAAGGTGCTACCTGAGATATTGTTTTTTAGAGCAGGCTCTCTTGGCCTTTTTCAGGATATGATATTTTTGATAATTTTCTGGGACATACCTACATAGGGAATATTTCCAAATCTCTCTTCCGTCTCCTATTAGTCGACTGTTTATTGCTTCTAGTTATTTCATTGTTTATGTTAACTACCAAAAATAGCATCACTGATTTTAAATGTCACTTTAATCACTCATCAATTAATTATTTAGCACCATCTATATTTTAAGCATAATGCTTAAAGATGGCCCTATAATGGTGAGTAAGACAGAAATGGACTGACTCTCTTGGAGCTTATAATGATGTTGCATATATATATACATGAAATTATAAAATTATACTGGGCTGTGATACAGTCTATTGGTAGGGGATAGCCTAGAGTATTGTGGGAGTGCAGAGCAGATCCTCCTACTCAATTTAAAGAGGGTTAGAAAGCTTTTTAAAACACACAGTCCTTGTCCCCAGAAAGTTTTATTCTAATAGGTCTGGACAAAGGAAAGTTTTTTTTGGTTATCCTTATTATTTTTAACTCCCCAAATGATTCAGCCAAATTTGGGGAACACTGATCATGAGTGGTTAAAATGGGCAAAATCATGACATGGTCTAAATGAGTTAACTAGGGATGGAATAGATCAATGTTTTTCAGATGATTTTCTTCTCATAGACCAAAGGTCAATCTTTATATTTATCCCTATTTGGTTGTAAATTCTGGTCCTTAGCTTATAAAAGTTAACTGCCCTACTGGTGGGTGGGAGAACCTGGCTTATCAGTGGTACACATGAAAAGGATCTGGAATTATTGTTTACTATAAACCCAATGAAAGTCAGAGGGGAACCTTAACTGCCACAGGAGCTACTAAAATTGTAGGATGCATTTCTGTAAGTTTAGTATCAGAAAGAAGGAGGTAATAGTCCTCCGTACTCTGCCCTCATTGGGGCACATCTAGACTCATGTGGATAGTCTCTAGGATCACAGGTGAGAGGATGCTGGCACTTGGGGTGTATAAAGGATGTTGAACTCCTGGTAAATATCCACATGGAGAAGCACTGGAGAGAAATCAGCTTGCCCATCTCAGAAAAAGAAAACTTAGTCTATATAGTCCCAGAAGAAAGAACTGGGAACAAAGAGGGAGAGTTAGTTGGGAAGCCAACATCATTTATTCACTGACTCATTTATTTATTTAACAAATATTTATTTAGTATCTATTGCACCTCATTCTAGTAGATGCCAAGGATATAATGGTAAACAAGATGGATTCAATCTCTGACTTCATGGAGCTTAAAATTTATTGGAAGACTCAAGACAATTAGGCAAGTAGATAGAAGAAAATGTAGTAAGTACTATTTCACCTCCATATAAAACACATTTCTAATATTAGGGCTGTCAGAATGATGGTAAATGGTAAATGCATTGGCCTTGGAAGTATTCAAGAAGAGGTTGTTGGGGATATTGTAGAAGTTGTTCCAGGATTTTGGCATTAAAAGTCAAACAGGATTCCAATTACCATTAAAATCCTGTTTGACTTTTAATGCCAGTGATCATATATGTCTTGTAACAGATTCAGACTCCTTGCTTCTTCTTGTCCTTTCCTTCCTTCCATTCTCTTCAAATTCAGTTCCAACTCTTTAAGTCTTCAGGATGAAATGACTTCCTTAGTGATTTTCACAGATGTTTTTGTGTAAGGAATAGGACAAATTTTTAGAACTGAAGTCACTCTTAATTATTATGTTTTTATCTGGGCTATCAGATAATTGAGGATAGATATTAGTGTTCACATAAATACACTGTCATCTGATTTATAGCTTCAGTTCTCATTCCTCTTGATGGCTGGTCCACACAGGCGGGGACTCAGTGACATTCATAAAAGTCTGTATTTTTGTGGGAATGCACAGGTACAAGGAATGAATAGAACGTCAGTGTCATTTGTAATTTTTACATTATGTAATTTTTATGTGCTCTAAATAAGACTATGATTTTTTGACCATTGTATTTGAATTCTTAACATGTCTTAACCAATTAGAAAAGCTGACCTTGCCCTCACAGCACTTTTATTTACATCTTACGTTGTAATATTATCAGAACTATTGGAGCCTTTCAGATTCAACGTTACAGGCTGAAGTTGGACATTGTGGAAGTTTGGGTTTGCTTTCTCTTGACCCAATGTGACTTCCTGTTTCTAATAAATCAGTTTCTAGAGACTCTTAAAAGGAATTTCTTGCATGCCTGGCAGCTCTTGTAAAACCACATTTTAGTAAACCAGTGTGAATGAAGGATATATTAAAAAAATCAAGGAACTGTATTTCTTGACCAAATCAGCATTTTGTTTTGTGGAAATTGGATTCCACAGAAAAATCTGTTGATTTAGGAAGTGTCTGCTTCCAGTAACTACATAAACTAGGAACCAAAAGTTTCATTTTGATTAAGTCAGTCATCCTAGTTCAACTCCTGTGCTGGAGTTGATGCATGCTAGTGAGTCTGGTTAATACTTCTTCTTCTTCTTCTTTTTTTTTTTTAAACCACAAGGTTGCAATTTGGGCATCTCCCTTTAAATGAATTCATATACGTGTAATTAATTAACATGCATTCTCACAATATTCTGGAAAAAAACCTGAGTATTCACACCACATAACCAATGGAGAAATGAATGTTAGCGAGTCTGGTATTAAGAGATCTTTCTCTTTGAACAAGGGATTCATGTCTCCTGGCTCTCAGTTCAGAGATTCAGCTTCTCTGTCTTGAAATTGTCCTACAAATTGTCTTCTCATAAATATTTTAATAGAGATTAAACATGTTGTTGTAGCTACAAAGGCAGTTTATTCATTTGACTTATATTTGTTGAGCATTTGTAGTGTGTCAGGCACTCTTCTAGAAGCAGAGAATATGTGAAGACACAAGATTCTTGATTTTATTTGTCCATTAAATGGAAACTGCCAGAAGTTGTACTAGGTACTTTAAAAATACTAAGTCATTTAATCTTTCTAACAATACTGTGAGGTAGATATTTTTATCCTTATTGTTTAGGTATAAAGAAGGAGGCCTGAAGTCACCTAGCTAGGAAGTGGCCAAGCCAGAGATTGAATGCAGGCCAGGAAGGCATAACCACCTACTCTATGGGCACTCCAGAAGCCTGATCTCATAAGCTTACACATTCCCTGTAAAACATACATACACACAGGGAAAAAAAAAAGACAGGAAAATAAAAACTATGGGTAATCTGACCACTCTTAATATTTTGCTGTGTTCCATTCCTTATATATGTATGTGTAGATGTGTGTGTGTGTGTGTGTGTGTGTGTGTGTGTAAGCATATATGTATCTTATTGATTGGTTACCACTACATTCACTACATACTGTAAACATTTTGCAGGCCAGTGCATTTTGTTTAATGTAGTTTTAAACAGTTCTGCAGTGTTCCATGTCATGAGTTATCTAGCTAGTTTCCTACCTCTTAACAATGTTTCCAATGTTTCAATTTCATAAACCAGGCTTTAATTAACATCTCTACAACCAAATCTTTTTACAGACCCATGATTGTTAAAAAGTTACTTAGTGAAGAAAGGTATTAAACCTTTTGGTAAATATTTATGCAATATCCATGTGCAGTCTGTGGTTGATGAATATGACAAGGATGTTAACAATGTAAACATGCTTTTCCTTCTAGGTTAGTGGATGACAGATGTGTGGTGCACCCAGAGGCCGGGGACCTTGCCAACCCTCCCAAGAAGTTCAGAGGTAAGAAATACATATATTTTTTTAATTGTGTGAGCTAAGAGGGAGGATTATTTTTATGTCTCAAAGTAAGTAATGTTAAAACTTTATTCAATGTGAAACTTTCAGATATAAATATGTTCACTGAAAATTCTTTCAACAATTTTTCCATTGTTTTTCTTTTACATATTGAGGGATTTACAATGAAAGAATAGTTTTAATTTTTGTTTTGCCAGACAATGGTCTATCTGTTAAAAGGAAATCTTGGTAATTAACTGTGAAAGGCTACTTGTCAAGCCAGTAAATGCAGCTGAACAGTATTTATTTATATACTTCTCTGACAGTTATAAATGTTATAGTGTTGCATTGTTAGATTTTTAATTTATCTTTGTAAACTCTCCAGGAGTGTGGCAATGATGTGTTAGCTTACTTTTTAAAATAGCAATTTGATGGTGTGTAATAACTGACAATTGTCTTAGAACTCCTAAGTATAATTTTTGAAATAGCTTGATAATTTCCTCAAATGAGAAACTGATCCTAGTAAGAGATTGATTATAACTCAACTCTTACAAAAGAAGGATTAATGGAATCTATAGAGAATCACAGAAAGCTAAAACTAGTCATTAAAAGCTTGCCCAAATCAATTTCATAATTGGTACATAATTATAATAATAAAAATAATTTTAAAATGGCATTTATTTTGAACAATGTATAACCATTCATTCTCATAATGGTGAAAAACGGCCTTAATAAAGGATTAAAAGCTGGAGAGAGACGGAGGGATTCTCAGAGCCACCAGCCCAAGTGAAGATTGCTGCTTACTGCAATGGAAAAGGGAGACAGTTAGCATTGGGTTAATATTTACCATGTTTTACTCTCTGGGATAGGCATTTTATTTACAATATCTCTTATGGGAATGTTTTATTTATTTCATTTTCTCTAGACTGAGATCCTTGCAGAGAAACTGACATGCACAAAAAAATGTCCTTTGAGTTAAATTGGTCACTTTATAAGAGATCCAGATTTCTCCCCAAGTAGAGAAATTTGCGCAGAATGTGGAAGACAAACTACCCATTGGAAACACATGCAAAATCACTCAGTAGGGATACTCTCCTAACCCCGGGCAAGTGAGGTCTTCTTGCAGTAAATAGTTTCCACTGAGGATGGACTTAGAATGAAGCTACCTCGAGGGGACACGTAGGCTACTAGTATTCAGGAACAACCTGCCAGAGACAATGCAGGAAGTGTGTGTGAAATGACCCAAAAGATAAGAGGGTAGAGAAACCCTAATGGAAGGACAGATAGTGTGAATAAAGGTAGATTCCGAAAAGAATGAGCTAGCACATTGTGTAAAGATGAGGAGAGAATTAGGGCTCTGGAGAAGAGATCTGAGGAAACCACCCAGAATGTAGCACAGAGAGATACAAAGAAGAAGAATTTGGATGAGTCATGAAAAGCTTGGAGGACAGGCTGAGAAGGTCCCGCAGTGTCTAACTGAATTCTAGAAGGAAAGGCTAGGGAGACTGGGATAGAGGCCATATGTGGAGGAATGTGGGTGAGAACTTGCTAAACTGAGGAAAAACACTCTTCCCCAGGTGGAAGAGGCACACTGAGTTCAGAGTAGTGATGGTAAATAACAACCACATCCACCGCTAGACACTCTTTGGTGAACTATAGGGTATTAAAGACAAAGAGAAAAATTCTAAAAGCAGACTGGGACAACAAATCTGTATTTGTAGCAGGAAAAAGCATGAGGTTCAGGTGTTGACTGTACTGCTTGCTGCCTGTGTCATCTTAAGTAGGTCACCTACCTGCTTTGAGCCTCAGAGGACATCTGTCATTGGCTAATGGGAGTAGAAGTGGCTAATAACAAGAACAATGACTACCACACGAGGTTTTGTGAGCCCTGAAATATTTCCAGAGAATAAATGTAAAAGCGTTTTAAGTCATTAAACAAATGGGCCGGGCATGGTGGCTCACGCCTGTAATCCCAGCACTTTGGGAGGCCAAGGTGGGTGGATCACCTGAGGTCAGGAGTTCGAGACCAGTCTGACCAACACAGAGAAACCCTGTCTCTACTAAAAATGCAAAATTAGCCGGGCATGGTGGCTCATGCCTGTAATCCCAGCCACTCAGGAGGCTGAGGCAGGAGAATCACCTGAATGGGAGGCAGAGGTTGCAGTGAGCCGAGATCGCACCATTGCACTCCAACCTGGGCAACAAAAGCGAAACTTCATCTCAAAAAAAAAAAAAAAAAAAAAAAAGGATAGTCACCTTATGATAGAAAGGCATAATGCATTTCTATTAAACATATTTGACTCAACCCTTACATCATTGCCTCTTCAAGAGCAGGATTTTATTTTCTTCTTTTGTGTTTTCCAGGCATAGTGCTCTGCCCATAGTCTCATAGTCTGTATCCCCCAAAATAGCCATTAGGTGCTTTTTGATGAGACACTCAAACTTTTTCTGGGATCATGTAATAAAACTTGGTTTCCAGGGGTGCCCACATTTCACAGGCATGAGCCTGGGCAGCCTTACTCCTCTGTTGGTCAGGAAGAATTAATCTTTCAAAGATAAACATTTACGCTTCATGGGTGCCTTTCCTCTTTCCCTCTTTCAATCCACAGTGAAGTAAATTGTTTTAAATTTGCAAAGATTATTTTAGAGTATCTAAGGGAACCTGGGGTAACAGCTCTGTACCCACTAGGTAATTATATGCTGATACTTGGTCTCATATTATTCACTGGGCACTGGTTCAGAGCATGAATCACTTTTTCAGACACTCCATCCTTCTGGTGAAAGGCTGGCTTTTTCTGTAATCCAGTCATTGAGGTCATTATCCTTGCTGGTTTACTCTCATTTTCTACCTCCAGTTTTAGACTAAATCATTTATCTTACTACAATCATCACTGGAAAAGGAGGGTTCTTTCCTATTGGGAACTCAGGGTTCTGTCTTATCTTAAAGCTCCAGCCTTTCTCCCATGATGCATTGTTTATGCAGCTGGAGTCCCAGAGAATTCCCTGAGCTGGGCTTGCCTCTGCCCTGGCCTTCTTAACAGCCAGGAGCAGACAGTGCCTGACCAAATGCCTCATCCTTTTGCATAGCTTGTCTTTACGGCTCTTGCCTTAGGCCATTCTCTGCATGAATATATTTCCCCCATTTTTTTGGCTTTAAAAGCCATTGCTGTTTCATAGATTTGCCTCCCAGAATCACCATCCCAGCATTTCCAGACTCCCCTGCCAAGTTTCCAGAGCACCCTCCCTTATTGTTACTTTTTAGATAAGGTGAAGAAACAATAGCATATCAACAGTTCAGCTGCACCTCAGTTCCTCTTGCCTCAGCCAGACAAATGATATTCTCAAATTAATTTTAAAAGATTTTTGTTTTTCATACTCATGCTATGATTTGTTCAAGTGAATCATAACATTTTAGAGCGGGTAGGCAATTAAAAGTAAATCTAGTACAACTCCTCCAATGTTTTTGACTGTGGCAACCAAGTTCCACAGTGAAATGTTCTTTTGACTGTGTCGCATTACCTCACTTGTGAACAGAGGAAACTAAGTTTTACCAAATAAACAATTTCCAAAGGGTTATTTCAAACCTGACGGACAGCCATTTTTCGATAGAAACCATACAGTAGATTGATATTAACAGAAACATAGTAGCTTTTTCTTATGTGAATAAAATTTCTTTAATGATCAAATATTCTCCATTTTTAAAAGAGAAACTGTAAACATTGGAATAAATGTAGCTGTACTGAAGAGTTGTGAAAACGTACACAGAATTCTCTTCCACTCTGTTTCCCCTGTTATTTGCATCTCACTGGGGACATTAGTTTAAACTAAGAATTTACCATTTGTACATTACTACTGACTGCATTCCAGACTTCAGTCATATTTCACCAGCTTTTCCACTAAAGTCCTTTTCCTGTTCCTGAACCCATCCATGATCCTGAGTTGCATTTAGTCATTGTGTCTCCTTAGTTTGCTCTATTCTGTGACCCGGTCTTAGTCTTCCCTGGCTTTTCATGATCTTGATACTTTTGAAGAGTACTAGCTAGGTGTTTTATAGAATGTGCCTTGTATGTCTGTCTGATGCTTTTGTCATGGTTGGACTGGAGTTAAAATTTTGAGACTACCACAGACGTTATGTACTTATATAATACCTCATAATGAGGGTATTATGCCCTCATATAATACCAACAGAGTTCATCACGGGTCTTATTTTTTTATGTACAATTTAATTCTCTTCCCTTTAATAAAGGCAGTTATTTTAATTGATTTTATATTCTTTTGCTTTTTCCTGTTCCTTTCCACCCTTCTCCCCCTTCTCTAGAAAACTCTTCTTAGTATTATTTTTCTAAAAGTCTGCGTATTGATATATGTGCCATTTCTATTAGGAGAAGTCCACTTAAATCAACTTAAAGAGAGGTTTATGTCCTTCTTTTACCATCAGGGTGATAAAACACGGATGTAATGGAGAACCCAGGGACCATTTCCTGGAGGATGGAGGGAAGAGAAGACAGCCCCTTCTCTTGGTTGATTAGGTATTTCCCAGTGTTGGGCCATTTGGTCTTTAAGGTTCCAGTTCTGAGGTTCTCTGAACATTTGTCACTTGACTATTTCATAATGTACCATGCCTGCCATGGGGCCACTTCTGGCAAGCAACAATCAGTTGTTTTGAAGTAATAAGTCAGAATGCTTCAGGAATTGGAACTAATATAGAGAATTTCATTGCTGTGCAATGAACACTAAAGCAGGTAGTAATTAGGGACTTGGGGGAAAATGGAGAAAATCTCTTCTTTAACTCAGTTCCTTTTCTTCAAGTAATTCAGGGAAGTCCTTTTGAAAGCTGGGCCTAAACTTTTGCCTCTGCTCATGAAGGTTACACACTCATGTGTATAAACGAAAGTGTGTTCTTGCTAGGCAGTTTCTTTGACTTTTTATGGAGTCGAACATGTCAAGCTTGTCTAACAGTGATTCTGCACTCTCAGCCCATGATGAATACTTGCTCCACCCGCTTAACAATTGCTATATTGAATTTCTTCGGGTTTGGTGTTAGAATACTTTCAGTTGTTGTTGTTGAAGACTGAAACTATTTCAGATTTGAAATCAACTAAGATTTATTGAACATGTAATACATGCTACACTGTACTTGAGGCTTCCTGTGCATTATTATTTGGTCATCACATGAAGTAGAAATTATTGCTATCCTGATTTTGCAGTGGAGAAAGTAAGTATAAAGAAGTTATGCAACCATCTTAAAGTTGCTGAGCTCCTTAGTGTTAAGACTGGGACTTAAACCAAGTTCTATGACTCTAGAGCTGTTTGTTTTTAACCACTGTGCTATACTATCTATTGAATTAGTCCCACCTTTAAATTCTACCTGTTAGTCGTATAAAGCCACATTGATTGAATCTAATCCTTTTCCTACACAATAGCCCTTTAAGTATTTGTTTAGAATGACCATATTCCTGTGGATCTTTTCTTCTAGTCTTACTTTTTTTTTTTTTAGTTCTTTTAACTGTTGCCAGGTACAAATTCTTTAGGGATTTTTCTGTCTTCATTATACTACTTTGTTTGTTTTATGGTTAGGCTCCTGTTTGTCAATTTAATTCTGAGCTGTGTATAAAGAACTGAACATAGTGCATTTGAGTTTTGTCTAATGAGAACTCCTCTCATTTTTGGATGCCACACTTGCAACCTCTGTTAGTCAGCGTTCTCTAATAGGGACAGAACTAATACAATATAGTTCTGTATAATAGGATAATAGGATGTAAAGGAGAGTTATGTTATATACATGAGTTTATTAAGAACTAATAGGATCTCTCTCGCTCTCTCTCTCTCTCTCTCTCTCTCCCTCTCTCCCTCTCTCTCTCTCTCTCTCTCTCTCTATATATATATATATATACAGGGGAGTTTATTAAGTAGTATTAACTCACATGATCACAAGGTCCCACAATAGGCCATCTGAGTCCCAAAGCTGAAGAACTTTGAGGGCAGGAAGCATCCGGCACAGAAGAAAGATGTAGGCTGGGAGGCTAAGCCAGTCTAGCCTTTTCACATTTTTCTGCTGCTTTATATTCTGGCCGTGCTGGCAGCTGATTAGATGGTGCCCACCCAGATTAAGGGTAGGTCAGCCTTTCCCAGCCCACTGACTCAGATGTTAATCTCCTTTGGCAACACCCTCACAGACACATCCAGGATCAATACTTTGCAATCAAGTTGATCACTTTAATCCAATCAAGTTGACACTCAGTATTAACCATCACAAGTCCACCCCTTGTCAACTTGAACCCATAAACATCTCCTGAGCTCATACATAATCTTCAAATAAAGACAATAATAAGGTCATAATTATGCCTAACATGATACAACTGTCCTTCGTACAACCGGAAATGTACCAATCCCCAGCCCAAATACTATTACATAAAGTTAAGAATACTTAAATGCTGATATGAGGTCAATAAATCTTATGTCACATAATAAAGGAAAAAGAGAATAAAATGAAAATATTTTCTTAGTACAAGTTTATGCATATATGTACATGCTAAAATATGTTTTTAGCAAAAGGAGGAGGAAATAATCATGACACAGTCCTCGTTTTTGCAACTGATCATCTGGTCTTAGCTGGTACTAATGACTACCTTCTTCTACTACCCATTCTATATTCCTTCTGCCTTCAGCAAACACCTCAGCATGTCGTGATGTTTTCCCTGGTGGAGTAACCCAAACCTTCATTCCTGAAGGGTCTGGGCCATTTGTAGTCCTGCCGGGATTGGGCTGTTTTAGTTTCTCATTGACCTTAATCACAAGGCATGGTAATACTAAGAGATGCCCCAAGGATCTCCTGTATTTCATGCATACTCTTACTTACTTCCATTGTGGAGTCATAGACTGATTTCATCTTGATAGTCTAGGTCAGTCACCCCAGCCAACACTGTAACTCCCTTCTTAGCCTGTTGACTTAAAGGTAGGAGGAACCCAAAGTGTCCAGGTGGCAATCTTAACTTCCAGTTTAATGTAATTGTGCCTCCTGGTGGCAGCATTCCTTCCTCTGGAACTAAGACCTCTAGGCCAGCAGAACATAATGTTCGAATGAACTGAAAGCAAAAATTTTGTTAGTGGATCACTAGGGGTGATGGTGAGTGGTGCCACTTCCATTTCCACCCCTTGATTCCTGGACCCGTGAATCCTGGCTATGGGAGGAACAGTGCCATATATTGGATGCTGATTCAGAACATACACAGCTTTCTGGATAACTTTGCCCCAACCCTGCAAAGTATCGTCACCTAGTTGGCATTGTAATTGTGACTTCAAAAGGCCATTCCACTGTTCTGTCAATCCAGCTGCTTCAGGATGATGGGGAACATGGTAAGTCCAGTAAATTCCATGAGCATGAGCCCACTGCTGCACTTCTTTAGCTATAAAGTGAGTGCCTTGGTCAGTGGTAATGTTGTGTGGAATACCATGATGGTAGATAAGGCCTTCTGTAAGTCCACAGATGGTAGTCTTGGCAGAAGCATTGCGTGCAGGATAGGCAAACCCATATCTGGAGTAAGTGTCTATTTCAGTGAGGACAAAAACCTCTGCCCTTTCTATGATGAAAGAGTTCCAGTATAATCAACCTGCCACCAGGGAGCTGGCCGATCACCCCGAGGAATGGTGCCATATCGAGGGCTCAGTGTTGGTCTCTGCTGCTGTCAAGTTGGGCACTCAGCAGTGGCTGTAGCCAGGTCAGCCTTGGCGAGCGGAAGTCCATATTACTGAGCCCATGAGTAACCTCCATCCCTGCCACCATAGCCACTTTGTTCATGGGCCCATTGGTGATGACAGTGGTGGCTGGGGAAAGAGGCTGAGTGGTGTCCACAGAATGGGTCATCCTATCCACTTGATTATTAAAATCCTCCTCTGCTGAGGTCACCTGTTGGTGAGCACTCACATGGGATACAAGCGTCTTCACAGTTTTTGACCACTCAGAGAGGCCCATCTACATACCTCTTCCCCAAATTCCTTTGTCACCAATTTTCCAATCATGCTTCTTCCAAGCCCCTGACCATCCAGCCAAACCATTGGCTACAGCCCATGAATCAGTGTATAATCGCACATCTGGCCATTTCTCCTTCATGCAAAGTGCACAACCAAGTGCACTGCTTGAAGTTCTGCCCCCTGGGAAGATTTCCCTTCACTGCTCTCCTTCATGGATGTCCTAGAAAGGGGCTGTAGTGCTACAGCTGTCCACTTTTGGGTGATGCCTGCATATTGGGCATAACTATCTGCGAACCAGGCCCTAGTCTTCTCTTCCTCTGTCAACTGATCATAGGGAACTCCTCATGAGGCCATCGGTGCAGGCTGGGAGAGAGAAGGCCTGGTAGCAGGAGTAGAGACTATGGGCATTTGAGCCACTTTCTCATGTAACTGACTTGTGCCTTCAGGACCTGCTAGAGCCCAGTCACATTTATACTACTTCCATTTGATGATAGAATGCTGCTATGCATGACCCACTTTATGGCTAGATGGGTCAGAAAGCACCCAGTTCATGATAGGGAGTTCAGGTCACATGGTGACTTGATGACCCATAGTTAAATGTTCAGTTTCCACCAAAGCCCAGCACCAGACCAAGAGCTGTCTCTCCAAAGGAGAGTAGTTATCTGCAGAAGATGGCAGGGCCTTGCTCCAAAATCCTAGAGGCCTCCACTGTGATTCACCTATGGAGGCCTGCCAAAGGCTCCAAACAGCATCCCTATCTGTCACTGACACCCCAGGCATCATTGGATCTGTTGGGTCACATGGCCCAAGTGGCAGAGCAGCTTGCACAGCAGCCTGGATCTGTTGCAGAGCTTTCTGCTCTTCTGGACCCCCTCAAAACTGGCAGCTTTTCGGGTCACTCAATAAATGAGTCGGAGTAACACACCCAAATGACGAATGTGTTGCCTCCAAAATCCAAATAGGCCCACTAGATGTTGTGCCTCTTTCTGGGTTGTAGGAGGGGCCAAATGCAGCAATTTACCCTTCACATTAGAAGGAGTATCTTGACAGGCCCCACACCACTGGACCTCTAGAAATTTTACTGAGGTAGAAGGTCCCTGAACTGTAGTTGGATGTATTTCTCATTCTCTGGCACGCAAATGTCTCACAAATAAGTCCAGTGTGTTTGCTACTTCTTGCTCACTGGATCCAGTCAACATAATGTCATCAATGTAATGGACCAGTGTGATATCTTGTGGAAGCAAAAAGCAATCAAGATCTCTCTGAATAAGATTATGGAACAAAGTGGAGAGTTGATATACCCCTGTAGTAGGACAGTGAAGGTATATTGCTGGCCTTGCCAGCCAAAGGCAAATTGCTTCTGGTGGGCCTTATGGACAGGAATGGAGAAAAAGGCATTTGCCAAGTCAATGGCTGCATACTAGGTACCAGGAGATGTGTTAATTTGCTGAAGAAGTGAAACCACATCTGGTACAGCAGCTGCAATTGGAGTCACAACTTCGTTAAGTTTACGATAATCCACTGTCATTCTCTAAGATCCATCTGTCTTCTGCACAGGCCAGATAGGGGAGTTGAACGGGGATGTGATGTGAATCATCACCCCTGTGTCTTTCAAGTCCTTGATGGTGGCACTAATCTCCGCAATCCCTCCAGGGTTGCAATATTGTTTTTGATTTACTATTTTTCTAGGTAGAAGTAGCTTCAGTGGCTTCCATTTGGCCTTTCCCACCATAGTAGTCCTCACTCTACCAGTCAGGGAGCCAATGTGGGGGTTCTGCCAGCTGCCAAGTATGTCTATGGCAATTATGCATTCTGGCAGTGGGAAAATGACCATAGGATGACTCCTGGGACTCACTGGACCCACTGGACCCACTGTAAATCGAACCTGAGCTAAAACTCCACTAATTGCCTGACCTCCGTAAGCCCTTACTTTGACTGGAGGACTGCCTGACATTTTGGGTCCCCTGGAATCAATGTCAGCTCAGAGCCAGTGTCTAGCAGTCCCTAAAATGTCTGATCATTTCCCTTTCTCCAGTGCACAGTTACCCAGGTAAAAGGCCAAAGGTCTCCTTGGGGAAGGACGGGAGAAAGATTAACAGCATAAATTGTCAGTAGTGTAGTGGGGTCCTTCATCAAGGGGAAGGACCTCCCCTTCATTCAAGTGGTTCTAGGTCTGTAAACTGGCTCAAGTCTGAAAATTGATTGAAGGGCCATGATTCTCTGTTTTATAATTCAAATTAGTCTTTTGTCCATTCGACCTGGAAGTTTTCTGCTTCTATAAATTAAGTAGGAATGCATTTATCAATTTTACTTCTGGGAATACCGTGATTAATTAGCCAATGTCAGAGCTCTACATGAGTCAGACTATTCTGATTGTTGCTTTGCCTCTGCTTTCCATTATGGTAGTTACACCCACCGTGCCTCTGACAGTTGAATGTTACCACTTGGCCCCTACCACCTTGGGATCCAATTATTCCCATTGTATTTAAATTTTGTAGTTGAGTGACTGTTGTTCCTACTATTAGATCTGACATACAGAGAAGAGCAGTTACAGACCTCTTCAAAGATGCAGGTGCTGCCCTCACAAATCTGTTTCACAAAGCATTGGTCAAGGGTATATCTTCTGGACCCTCCCAGCTGGGATGAGTAAAGTGACTAATCCACTCTAGGATCCCAATCTCCCTAAGCCTTTGAATTCCTTCCTCCACATTAAACCAAGGGAGATCAGGCATTTCCAGCTTGCTCACAGTGGGCCATCTTTTAACTTATATTTCAGCTAACCAAGTAAATAAACTATTCGAACCTTTTTTTAACTCTCTGAGCTGCAACATTAAATGCAGAGTCCCTATTTAGTGGGCCCAAATCAATAAATTCAGCCTGATCCAACTCTATGTTCCTTCCACCATTATTCCATACCCTTAATATCTATTCCCATGTCTGTTCTCCAGATTTCTGCTAATATAAATTAGAAAACTCAAGCAATTCTTTTTTAGTGTAGTACACCTCCTCACAGGTCACACTCTGAACCTCACCTCTGGGGCCTGCTAGGACTTTAGTCTAGTTATAGGTCTAGAAGCAAACAGGGGTGTTGAGGATGGCTCCTGAGGAGAATCAACATTATCTTGCCTGGCAACTGCCTAAGGGGTCCTTCCCTGTTGCTTCAGGCAGTGCAGGGTTTATCTACTCAGACAAAGGTGGAAAGGTTGATGGCAACATGAGTTGGGGAAGGGATGTTGCCACTACTGGGGATGGGGAAGATGTTTCTTCTGACAAAAATGGTTCATCAGAGTTTACAAGCTCAGTGTCCCCAGCTTCATCAGGGTCCTCCCATACATCCCCATTCCTAGTTGCAGGGTCCCATTCTTTTCCAATCAATGCCCTCACTTTAGCAGTAGACACCTGGCAAGGCTGTGCATGCACTTTTTGTTGCAGGTCAGCCACTTGCATAAGAGCTTGTGTCTATTTTTCTACAATTTCAGCTCTTTCTCTACAGGAGATAAGACTCTCACTCAGGGCAGTCTTAACAGATTTGAGGCTCAGTAGCTGCTTCTGAAGCCAGGAGTTAGAATCCCTGAGTTCCTCATTTTCTTTCATCACTTTGTCCAGTGAACTTAGGAGCAACCAACCAACTTCATTAGGTTCCTTGGTTCTCCACATATAATCAAAGGTATTATGTATAGAGTCACTAAATTCCTTGCCTCTCATGAGTGGTGAGTCAGGAGTGTCAGATGCATTTATTTTGCATAACTCTTTAAACAGCTCATGCTAAGGACTATCAGTGTTCTCCATACCATTAGAAGTAGAGTCCTTAGCATTTTTGGGTCTAATCATATTAAGCAGCCAGCTCCAGAAATCCCAAAACCAAAGAAAGAACTCCATCCTTAATATTCTGTTCCTCTAGAACCACTCCTGGTACCAAAATCTGTATTAGTCAGGGTTCTTTAGAGAGACAGAACTAATAGGATATATATATATATATATATATATATGTAAAGGGGAGTTTATTAAGTGGTATTGACTCACACGATCACAAGGTTCTGCAATAGGCCATCAGCAAGCTGAGGAGCAAGGAAGCCAGTCCGAGTCCCATAGCTGAAGAACTTAGAGTCCAATGTTCAATGGCAGGAAGCATCCAGCACAGGAGAAAGATGTAAGCTGGAAGGCTAATCCAGTCTAGCCTTTTCAAGTTTTTCTACCTGCTTTATATTCTAGCTGTGCTAGCAGCTGAGTAGATGGTGCCTGCCCAGATTAAGGGTGGATCTACTTTTCCCAGCCCACTGACTCAAATGTTAATCTCCTTTGGCAACACCCTCACAGATACACCCAAGATCAATACTTCAACCCAATCAAGTTGACACTTAATATTAACCATAACACAGCCCAATAATCTTGGACCAGAGTCCCTGACTCTCCTCGTGCTTTTAGTCAATGGAAACTCCTGATGCTTTTTCATTTGCATCTCTGGATTCTGTTTCATCCTTCCTGTGCTGTGTAACTGGTTCTTTGGAATCAAGTGGAGAACCTGTTACTTTTTACCTTGTTGCATTGGCTCATTGTTCTAGGTTTGTTTTAGCCTAATAAACTTGTGTTTTATTCTTTTTCTTTTTTTTTTAAATCTTAACTCTCATTCAAATTATTTATTCTAATTCCCAACCTCATGACATCTTGAAATTTGTAAAGTTAATAAAAGGTATGTATTGTGATAATCTCATTTCATGTTATTCTGTTGTTATTGAATATATCTGAGGAGCAATAGATTAGGATAGTATAAGTTGGGGTACCTGTGGATCAGACCCTGGAAGACTTGGTAGAGGTAATCTATTTGGGAGGTGATCCCAGGAAACACAGATGAGGACTTGGGGAAAAATGGGGTGAAAGGAAGAAAAGGCAAGACAGCGTGCATTAGTGAAGCTCAATCCTGGTGGAAGCAACTGAAGCTCAGTCCTGCCAGGGCCACTGGGAAACCATGCAGAACATGCCTTGGAACCTCCTACGAAGGACAGGAAGGCTGGGGCCAACTTCCATCCACTAAGGGTTTTTGTTTGCACCAGACGGTGTTGTCATTTCGTTCCACAATACACTTCTGCGCTGTTCCTGCTGTTTCTCCATGTGGCAGGGAGAACTCTCATGCAGAGAAAAAGAGAGATCCAGGAAACTGAGGTGGGAAGCTGTTCGCATGTTGGAAATTGTCTACTGCACTTGTTGGTGAACTTGGGCCTGAGGACACATGTTCACATTCTTGTGGATCGTCAGAATTTTATCTGTTTCTTTAATTGAAAGACCTGTGATTAGACTGTAAACTGTATGAGGGTCAGGACTGTGTTAGCCTTGCGCTCTGCTCAGTCACCAAGATCAAACACAGTGTTTAGCATATTGTTGGTGCTGACTTAATTTTTGTTGAATTTATGAATACATCTCTAGAAAAGAATTGTTTAATTAACTTTTCTATAAAAACAAGGTTTCACTATGTTGACCAGGCTGGTTTCGAACTCCTGGCCTCAAATGATCCTCTTACCTCAGCCTTCCAAAGTGCTGGAATTAGAGGCATGAGCCACCACACCCAGGCTAAGAACCATAATTTTTAAAGGCAATATAGTTTCAGTTCTGTCTCCAGATGCTTTTTCAGTGTCTTACCACTACCGAGCATGTAACATAGTTGTTTGATTAGTTGTTTTATGTTAAAGCAACCTGTAGACCTATTAGTTTGTTATAGTCTTAAATTCTACACCTTTAAATTTAAGTTCACAGGTGTCAGTATGGATTCTAACAAATCTTTAGTTTAAATAACAGAAGACAAAAACTTCTCCATGTATTAAGTGAAGATGTTTTTAGTAGTTTGTAATTTGCTGCTACTCAAAGAAGTTCAGAAAATTGCAGTGGATTTCCAAGTCAGGAGTTACATGCTTTATACTAAAAAAAAAAAAAAATTCTCCAGTTGAATGTTGTTTCTATGTTTATCCTGTGTGTTTGTGGTGAGTCATCCTGTTTATAACCCTTACTGCTAATGCCATATTATTAAACTCTTAAGTGGCAGTGGAAATTGGATAATAAGTTTACTCTCCTCCATGAGGTTTCAGAGAAGGGCCAAAGGATGAAATGAGAACACATTGCTTTGCCTCTTTGCCTCTCCTGTCAAAGCTAGTCAGGATTGTAAAAGTGCTTATACTTTAAAATACTTGAGCCTCTGTATTGGGAAGAGGGAAGTTGCTGTGGTTCTGAGTGATAAAGTAGGACTGTTTTGGAAGTCTCATGAACCACTGTTAAAGGCAGCACTCACACAATTAATTGTGTCTCTGAGTTATGAACAGTGTGTGAATTTTGAGTGATTCGTGGCTTTGGTTGTGAGATTCAATTGTCTCCCTTCAGAATAGAACCAATGGGCAGAAAAGGAACAATCGTGGTGCATGTGGTATAGTGGGGTAAGAACAGCTCTCCAGCTCCCTCACTTACCCATCCTGTGTTCTGGGGTTAATTTTCATGAGCTGCAGGCTCATGTGTAAAAATCTTCCTTCCCATGGTGTATATGAAGTGAGTTGTGTGTCTAAATTCTTAGTGAGTGCTGAATAAATATGTATTTTTTCTGTATTTTAACAGCCAAGACTATTTAAGAATAGAAAGTCCTAAATATTAAAATTCTTAACTTTGAGTGCTTGTAACGGCCTTTCTCCATGTTAGCCTACTTAATCCTGAATAGCCTTATTTTACAAATGTGGAAACCACACTTTAGAGAAGCAGCATGCTCAAGTCACATAGATGGTAGGTGGGAAGGTAGGCTTGTTTTTCAACACTGTAAGATCTTGGGCAGCCATAAAAAAGAATGAGTTCATGTCCTTTGCAGGGACATGGCTGAAGCTGGAAGCTATCATTCTAAGCAAACTAATACAGGAAGAGAAAACCAAACACTACATGTTCTCACTCATAAGTGGGAGTTGAACAATGAGAACACATGGACACAGGGAGGGGAAAATCACATACTGGGGCCTCTCGACGGGTGGAGGACAAGGGGAAGAAGACTATTAAGACAAATACCTAATGCATGCGGGGCTTAAAATGTAGATGATGGGTCAATAGGCGCAGCAAACCACCATGGCACATGTACACCTATATAACAAACCTGCATGTTCTGCTCATGTATCCCAGAAGTTAAAGTAAAAAAAGAAAAAGAAAAAAAAAGATATTGGATACATTTAGCAGATTTATCGAATATATATATGTATTATATATGTATTATATATTATATATAATACATGTATTATATATTATATATAATACATGTATTATATATATTATATATTATATGTATTATATATAATATATATAATACATGTATTATATATAATATATATAATACATGTATTATATATAATATATATAATACATGTATTATATATAATATATAATACATATATTATATATAATATATAATACATGTATTATATATAATATATAATATATGTATTATATATAATATATAATATATGTATTATATATAATATATAATATATGTATTATATATAATATATGTATTATATATAATATATAATATATGTATTATATATAATATATGTATTATATATAATATATAATATATGTATCATATATAATATATGTATTATATATAATATATAATATATGTATAATATATAATATATGTATTATGTATTATATATAATATATGTATTATATATAATATATAATATATGTATTATATATAATATATGTATTATATATAATATATAATATATGTATTATATATAATATATGTATTATATATAATATATAATATATGTATTATATATAATATATGTATTATATATAATATATAATATATGTATTATATATAATATATGTATTATATATAATATATAATATATGTATTATATATAATATATGTATTATATATAATATATAATATATGTATTATATATAATATATGTATTATATATAATATATAATATATGTATTATATATAATATATGTATTATATATAATATATGTATTATATATAATATATAATATATGTATTATATATAATACATGTATTATATATAATATATAATACATGTATTATATATAATATATAATATATGTATTATATATAATATATAATACATGTATTATATATTATATATAATACATGTATTATATATAATATATAATACATGTATTATATATAATATATAATATATGTATTATATATAATATAATATATGTATTATAGATATTATATATAATATGTGTATTATAGATATTATATATAATATGTGTATTATAGATATTATATATAATATGTGTATTATAGATATTATATATAATATGTGTATTATAGATATTATATATAATATGTGTATTATAGATATTATATATAATATGTGTATTATATATATTATATATGTGTATTATATATTATATATAATATATATAATATGTGTATTATATATAATATATAATATATAATATGTATTATATATAATACATATAATATATGTATTATATATAATATATGTATTATATATAATATATAATATATGTATTATATATAATATATGTAATATATGTATTATATATAATATATAATATATGTATTATATATATAATATATGTAATATATGTATTATATATAATATATGTATTATATATATTATATATAATATATGTATTATATATATTATATATAATATATATAATATATGTATTATATATATATAATATAACACAAGGTAGAAAGTGATAAGGGCTAAATCAAAAGATATGGTGACATGTTGTGGGAGGATGAAGATTTTAATTTCCTGTTTCGAGTGATGAGGAAAGCTTCTTAATTGCGATGGCATTTGGCCTGAGAGATTTGTGCCTGTAGGGAAGGACATGTAGACTTGTTGGGCCCAATATGCACCTTTATGATAAATTAGTTCCTAGGATAATGTTTGATGTGCCAAGTTCAGTTGCATTTCTTCTTTAAACAGTAATGGAATGTTTAGTATTCTTTCGAGTATAATACTGAGATGAAAGTGCCAAGCCTTTGCCCCAATCCGTTCGGTCTTCTGCAGCTGTTACACAGTAAATCAATGACAACTAAATGTGACAAGAGTACCACTGCTGTAAATAACTAATATTTATTTAGTTCTTACTATATGTCAGGTAATGTTCCAACTGCTTTATATTCTATTAATGCATTTAATCTTTTACAGCAATATGAGGTATATATTATTATTAAATATTATTGTCCCCATATATTAGATAAAGTGCTGTGACATAAATCCCCCCAAAGCCCAAAAAACAAACAAACAGGCCAGGCACGGTGGCTTATGCCTGTAATCCCAGCACTTTGGGAGGCCGAGATGGGCGGATCACGAGATCAGGAGATCAAGACCATCCTGCTAACACAGTGAAACCCTGTCTCTACAAAAAATACAAAAAATTAGCCAGGCGTGGTGTTGGGCACCTGTAGTCCCAGCTGCTCAGGAGGCTGAGGCAGGAGAATGGTGTGAACCCGGGAGGCAGAGCTTGCAGTGAGCCGAGATCGCACCGCTGCACTCCAGCCTGGGCGACAGAGGGAGACTCCGTCTCAAAAAAACAAAACAAAAACAATAACAATAACAACAACAAAAAACAAACAACCCACAATGACTTCTATATATAGTAGAAATGTATTTCTCTTTCACCTAATAGTCCCTAGGTGAGTGGTCCGGGACCATCTTGGCAACTCTGTCATTCTCAGCACGTGGCTTCCAAGGTTGTTCCAGTAGTCAGCATTTCCTAGTTGGTAGAAAGGGGGTAAAAGGAATACAAGGAAAGTAGATTCTTCCTTCAGGAGGGCTCCTGGAATTTTATAAATTAGTCTCACTCATATCTCATAGTCATATAGCTTATTGAATCAAATGGTGGCCCTGCAAACTACATGTCCAAGTCTTTATGTATAATGTCTTTTTATATAACATCTGGGCACTATAAGTGTGACATTATTAGGAAAAATGGTCTATGCAAATTAAATTAAGGATCTTGAGATGAGATCGCCTTGGATTACCCAGGTGGGTCCTAAATCTTATATATCCTTGTACAAGACATACGAGTAGAAGGCACACACAGAAGACCACATAAAGACACAGTCAGAAAATGGACTTTTGCTGCCATAAGCCGAGGAGGACTTTGAGCCACCAGAAGCTGGAAGAGGCAAAAGATTTTCTCCTAGAGCTTTCAGAGGGAACATGGCTCTACCCACACCTTGACTTTGGACTTTTGGCCTCCAGAACTATGAGAGTGTAAATTGCTGTTGTTTTAAGCCACCAATTTTGTGTTGATTTGTTGTAGCAGTCACAGGAAACTAATAAACTTGACTCCATGTTGCTGCAAGGAGCCTGAGGAACATGGTGGTTAGTGGGCTGGCCATGTGCCAACCTAAAACTACCTAAAGGAAGAAAAGAATGGATATGGGTTGGGGGAGGAGTAACATTCTCTATCATATCTCATTTTATAGATGAGGAAGTTGAGGCACAGAGAAGTTAAGTAACTTGCTCCTTGTCATACATCTAGGAGGAAGCAAGCAAAGCTGTGATTGAAATCTAGACCCTTAGCTACCAACTATACTGCCTTTAAACTCAAGAGACTGTAGAAGCACAGAGAAGAGAATTGTGATTGGCTTTGGAATGCAGAGGAAGAATGGCCAGTTGTTAACCAGGCAGAGAGGAGGGGATGATGGAGAAAGAGGCATTTCTGGCTGAGGCACAGAGGTATGAAATAGCATGACCAGTTTGTGGGGGTAGTTAGAAGCTCAGTCGACCCAGAAATACCCTCTTGACTTCACTGAAAAAAGAATAAGCCTCCCCAGTCTACAGTTCTGTGACTTTTTTCACCTCTAAGGCTGCCTATGTGGGAAGATGGAGAAAGACCTTATTTATTCAATCCTTTGCCTCTCTCAGCCCATATAGGAAGGTCCTTGGTGAAGTCTTCAGATATTTATATGATACAGATCTACTTTTGGAGAAAAGGATGATCCTTATAACAGTGCAACAGAGTACATTTTAATCATTTTTATAGGATGTTGCTCTCCTAAATGATGTGGAGGTTATAGGGTTAGAGTATTTCTATCTATGCTATATTCATTATTAAGTTTGTATTCTTTAGGAAGTTATTCCCAATCATGTTACACCAGTAGAATTTCCCTTGGAAAATGCATTCTTTTGATAATGTATTTCTAGGAACGTGATGTGGTGAGAAACATGGACTGTTTCTGGAAATGAAACTTTGGCTCAGTCAAAATACTTTCCATGAATTAAATATAGCTGTTTTCAAGTAAGCCACTCCCCCATCTGGTCTTCTCTTGTGTCATGTATTAGGCATATTAAAATATCAAATCAGTTCCCTTTTTACCTATTCTCTAGTATAAAGTGTCTCCACTGAGAAGGAGGGTATTATATACATATTTATTATTTTATGTGGAAATATGTGTGCATTAATATTGTGCTTCTATGGTTTATGGTAGGTGAGTCTTACTTGTTTTTCTCTCTTCTGAGTATTAAACAGATTAACAAAAGTTATATTTTGTTTATGGAAGTCTCTGTTTTGCTCCATAAGCTTAATAATCATTAACTTATTCAAGCTACCACCAAGAGTTTTAGATAAAAGATTGATTTGTACACTGTGTATTCAAGCCGAAGTCAACTGCCTTTCCTTCCCAGGTGTTGATTTAGTGAGTGAGCAGTTTGAAGATCTTCTCTGAACAGGTGCCCTTGTTTACAGTTTGTGGTTTTCAAGGTAAATACAGTAATTTCAGAATAAAGCAAACATTGCTGTGGGGTGGCAATGTTTGTTTTACAAATGCTTGGAAGTGGTTTAGAAATTGTCTTTTAAAGAATAAGGTGGATAATAACCCAATAGAGCAGCCCACATGAATGGAGATCCAGTCTCAGTTGGCAAGGCACCATTGACTCACCCTTGTTCTCCTGGAACCTTGCTTGCCCTTTAGCTGGAACCCCTGCAAAGAGAGACTTATGCCTGAAAATGAAAGTGATGGCTCCCCAGGAACCCACTGAGTCCTGGTGCTTCTGTAATGTTTTACTATGTGGCTGAGATTGGGGTGTGTGTGTGTGTGTGTGTGTTCTACTGGATGACTTGGAGGTGGTCAAACTTACAGAGACTCTGAAGGGCCATGAAGAACTGGAGGATAACATGCTTATCTAGAAAGTGTCCTATCTTGGAAGTACCCTAAAAATGGTTTTTACTAGCATTTTTGAAAGGGCAGAAGCTTCAGCTCTGTTTAGAAATAGGGCTGTGGATATTTGTCCTTCTGGTTCTATTTAGACAGGCTGCATGAAACACAAGTGCAGTTACAAATTGTTGTAGGAAGCCTCACAGTTATGCAACTTGAACTCTGATTATATCTGCATAATTAAGGACCCAGATGTGGGTCCTTAATAATTTTTAAGAGTGTGAGGGGGTCCTGTGACCAAAAAGTTTGAGAAATGCTTGCTAGAGGAACAGTCAGGAAAGAGGAGGTTTTTTTTTTTTTTTTTTAATACTTTAAGTTCTGGGATACATGTGCATAATATGCAGGTTTGTTACATAGGTATGTGCCATGTAACATGTGCCATGGTGGTTTGCTGCACACATCAACCTGTCATCTACATTAGGTATCCATAAGCTTAGTTCAGCTATAGGGAAAAAGCACATGTTAAAAGCAGTAGATAGGCAAGGATTAGGTAAGAATCATGGTCAGGGAAAGTAATTAGAAATCAGGAAGTCAGCGGGTATACCAAGGAGGCGGCATGAAATAAGGGAGCAAGAGAAAGCCTATTTTCTCTGAGCTTTCTGAGGACCCACATTGTATCCCTACCACAGCTTATAAAGCAGGATGTTTGTCAGTGATCGAATTGATAAGTATAAATAATGTTGAATCAAACATATGTTGAGAAACATATGAGATGAGATGTTTATCGCAGGATTATTTATAATGGAAGAAACAAATATATAAAAAGAAGAAAAAGATTTAATACATCGTAATTTATTCTAGGAGGGAATTAATGTTTTCAGGTAATATTTAATGACATTACAAAATGTGAAATGGAAAAGAGACTTCATGTGAAACTGTGTATATAATACGTTTCTGGTTATCTAAAATATATATGCATGTACAAGTGTACACTTTGGCAAATTTGTCTGTCTCTCTAAAGATACATAACAAAATGATAATCATGTCTAACTCTGGGACATGAAAAGAGGTGTGATATTTTCTTTATAGTCTTTTGATTTTCCAAAATGTTTTCAGTGGTGATACATCAATTTTACAGTTAGAAAAAAGTCCAAGTTTTTCACACATACATACATGCTTTTTCTAAGCCACTAGAGAAAGGTTCAGGTCAAGTTTCATATTGAAAGAGCTTCCTGCCCTAGGCTCAGAACTTTATTTATTTGCTGCCTGTGTGAAGCTGCTCTGAACCTCTGGAGGGAGCAGAGGCAGGTGAGAGCTCCAGGCAGAGGTGGGCATTGGCAGCCAGATATTGCCTACACTAGAGGAAAGACACAAGTACAAGAAGTTGCTTTAATTTGAACTGCAGTACTTGATGCTCCATGTGAAGAACTTTAACAAACTCCAGGCTCAGAAGGAGGCCGCCCTGCTGCAGGGCCATCAAGGAAAGCACAAGAAAGCTTGTAGCAGTAAGAACAACAAAGGAAAGAAGGAATGACTGGGGGACTGGCAGCTTTGTTTTCCCTTTGCCATTTGGAAGGAAAAAAACCTAGGCTTATTATAGGAGGAAAAAATAATAATTAAAAGTATGTATGATGTATTATATATATATGCACACATGCACCTGCATATATACATAGTACTAGCTAATGTTTTCAGTGGTTTCCATTTTCTAGTGCTGTAGAACACAAATCGTCCTATATTGCCTCAATTTTACCTTTTTTTCTTCTCTCTTTAGAATATAGGAAATCTGTGACATTTTAAAAGTGAAAGGATCCTACAAAAAATTAACTCAAAGTGGATCATAGACCTCAGCGTAAGAACTAAAACTATATAACAATTAGAAGCAAACACAGGAGTAAATCTGCATGACCTTGGGTTAGGCAGTGATTTCTTAGATACAACACCAAACCATAGGTGACAAAAGAAAAAAATGGATAAACTGGACTTCATAAAAAGTAAAAACTCTTGTGCTTCAAAGGACACCATCAAGAAAGTGAAAATGCAGTCCAAAGAAAGGGAGAAGATATTTCCAAATAATTTATCTGGTAAGGGACTTGAATCTAGAATACATAAAGAACTCTTATAAATCGATAATAAAAAGACAACCCAGTTGAAAAATGGACAGAGGATCTGAATAGATATTTCTCAAAAAAATACGTAAAAATGGTTAGTAAACGCATGGAAAGATGTCATTAAACATCAGGAAAAATGCAAATAAAAACCACAATGAGATATCACTTGAAACCTGGAATTATAGTTACAAAAAAAAACAGATAATAAAAAGTATTATCCAGGATGTGGAGATATTGAGACCCTCATAAACTGCTGGTGGGAATTTAAAATGGTGTAGGACCTTGAAAAACAATCTGGAAGTTCCTCAGAAAGCTATAATAAATTTACCATTTGGTCCAGCAATTTTACCCCTAGTTGAAAATGTATGTCCACACAAAAATTTGTACCCAAATGTTCATAGCAGCATTGTTCATAATAGCTCGAAGTGGAAACAACCCAAATGCTTAGCAGCTGGTGAATGGACAAACACAATGTGATATATCCCTACAGTGGAGCATTATTTAGCCATAAGATGTAATGAACTATTGATACATGCTACAACATAGATCAGCCTTGGAAATATTATGCTAAGTGAAATAATCCAGTTATAAAATGCTACATATTGCATGATTCCATTTATATGGAATGTCAAGAATAGGCAAATCTGTAGAGACAGAAATTAGATTAATGATTGCCGAGGGCTGGTGGAAGAGGAGGTAAAGAGAGGCAGTAAGTACAAGATTTCCTTTTGAATTGATAAAAATGTTCTAAAATTAGTTGAGATGTTTGCACAACTCAACTGTGAATATAGTAAAAATCATTGAAATTACACACTTTAAATAAGTGAGCTTAATGGTATGTAACTTATATATTAATAAAGCTGTTAAAAAACCAAAAGGTATGTAGCCAACATAGATAAAATGTTAAAACTCACAAATAATAAATTACAAGTTTAAACAACTGTTGTATGTTATTACATCCATCCAATCAGCAGAAATATGTAAAAATTACAGTCTTTAAGAGAAGGTAAGGGCAATAGGCACTGTCACATTGAAGGAAAGAGTATACATTGGTACACTTTCTAGAGAGCTGTCAGATGAACCAGACATATTTTATAAGGCCTTGGCTCAGAAAGGAAAATATAAACTAACCAGCAAGCAAAGAATTCTGATCTTAAACAATAAATAACAAAATTGTATCTCCATTTACTCATGAGTACACACATTCAATGATACACTTTCTTGCTTGTAAAATTTATAATTAACATAGGTTGTTGAGTCAACATGGGATAGGCAAAATTCAAGGCAAATAAGAGTATCATTAGTTGTTTTGATGCATGTCCCGTAGAAAATACGTGCTATTTTGTTGACGTTTCATACAAAATTCTGTGGGTATTGTTCAAGTTCTACTTATACAAAATATGTTGTAGGTTATGCCACTTAGAGCTTCCTTGTTGTCTGACAACAGATTTAGATGGAAGGGCCTGATAATCTTATCAGTTAATGTCTTCATTCCAGTTGAGTTTTAGGGTAGCCCAAATGTGGGTAAAAATTTTGCAGAAATATTGTTTTTCATTAGCTGTGTTCCTTAGCTAAAGAAGAGAAAACAATAACAATATTCAACAATTTAGGAATGGTTAAGTAAAATATGAAATATTAGTGTCATTAAAAAGAAATGTGGGCTTTTCCAGTATACATTCTGAATATCTTTTTATTTGTTCATTTGTTTTATTGGTTTATTTGCCATCTATATAATTTCTCTGGTAAGGTGTCTGTTCAGGTCTTTTGTACAGTTTTTTTTTTTGTTGTTGTTTATGGGCTTTATTTAGAAATCCACATTAGTGATTCTGATAGTTAGGATATTAACCCAATAATTCCTTTTCTTTGTGGTTTATTTATTTATTATACTTTAAGTTCTGGGATACATGTGCAGAACATGCAGGTTTGTTACATAAGTATACTTGTTGCACAGTTTTTAATTAGGTTGTTTATTTTCTTGTTGTTGAGCGTTAAAGTTTCTTTGTATATTTTGGATAATAATATACAAAGACATAGCCTTTATCAGATATGTCTTTTGCATATATTTTTTCCCAGTTGGTGCCTTATCTTGTCATTCTATTGACACTGTCTTTTGCAGAACAGAAGTTTTTAAATTTCATGAAGTCCAGCTTATCATTTGATTCTTTCACGGATTGTGCCTTTGGTATTGTATCTAAAAAGTCATTGCCACACTTGAGGTCATCTAGATTTTTTTCCTATGTTATCTTCTAGGAGTTTTATGGTTTTGCACTTCACATTTAGGTCTATGATCCATTTTTAGTTAATTTTTGTGAAGGGTGAAAAGCCTTTGTCTAGATTTAGTTTCTTGCATGTGGATGTCCAGTTGTTCTAGCATAATTTGTTCAAAGACTACCTTTACTTAATTTTATTGCCTTTGTTCCTTAGTCAAAGATCTGTTGATATTTTTATGTAAGTCTATTTCTGGGCTATCTGTTCTGTTCCTTTGATCTGTTTGTCTGTTCTTTCACAAACATGACAGTGTCTTGATTACTGTAGCTTTATAGCAGGTTTTGAAGTTAAGTAGACCTGTTCGTTTCACTAAAGAAAGGTTGAGGAGGAGGGTAGGGAAGATGGATACCAAATTTCCACCTTTTATGTAATAGAGGCTAGATGTAAAGATCTGGCTTTAGGTATTTTGGCCAAGTGGGTGTGCCAATTCTGAACCTGTAATTTTACCCAGTCTTAGCATTCAGGTAATCATATAAGTCCCTTCACTTCTTTAGGGCTGTGCAAGTAAAAGAATGGAGAAATGCCACAGTTTCACTCTCCAAATTCCCATTACCAGAAGGAAACAATGGAAGTGGGGAAGAAATTCCCCACTAATAGAACTTCTAAAAGAAATAAAAATTATACAAGTGCCTCTCATTTAGCTTAAGAAAGAGCACTTGCAAGTAACTTAGAAGCCCCCGTTTCACCACGAAGATAACTACTATCCTGAGTTTTGTGTTAACCATCCCCTTTATTTTCTTTAGTTTTATCATTTATCACATGTGCATGTATCCCTAAATTAAATATACATCTCATCGTTTTTTGGATTCATAAACTTCGATGGGAAAAAAAGTCATACCTTTATTTTCACTAGCTTGTTTTCACAATTTTCATTATTTTCACTATTTCATTGCCTTTGATTACATTTATTTATTTATTCATTTATTTATTTATTTATTGAACTGGTACGTTTAATTTTTTCCTCCAGCTTTATTAAACTATAATTGGCAAAGAAAAAATGTATATATTTATGGTGTATAACATGAAGAGTTAATATAGGTATACATTATGAATTGATTAAATGAAGCATATATGCCCCAGAACATGCATCCATCACCACACAAATGTATTTATTGTGGTGAGAACATCTAAGATATACTCTCTTAGATATTTTAAAGTATAAAATGCATTTCATTAATTATAGTCATAATGTACAATAGATCTCTAGAATCTATTCATCCTGTCTAACTGAAACTTTGTGCTCTGTAACCTAAAATGTCTTGTAGTTATAACAGTTTATTTTAAGCTGATAGCAATGTGACTTCAACTGCATACAAAAACTCTGCACTAACTTCTCCTCCCAGGATAAGTTAAAGTGTAGAGTTCTACATCGCTTCTAATTTTGTTGAACTTCTAATTTTGTATAATTGTTTTTATAATAATTTTAGTTATTGATGCCACAATTTATATATATTTATATATTGTATATCCATTAACAAGTTATTATAGCTACACTTATTTTTAATGCTTTTGTCTTTTAACTTTTATACTAGAATTAAAAGTGATTTATCCATCACCATTACAGTAGATGATTCTGAATTTGACTATAATCTTACCTTTAAAGTGAATTTTATACTTCTACATGTTTTCATGTTGTTAATTAGTGTCCTTTCACTTCAACTTTAGGAAATGCCTTCAGCATTTCTTGTTAGGCAGGTCTCATGGTGATAAACTCCCTCAGCTTTTATTTTTCTGGGAAAGTCCTTATCGTTCCCTCATTTCTGAGTGTAATAGTCTTGGTTGGCAGTCCTTTCTTTCACCACTTTGAATATGTCATCCCACTGTCTCCTGGCCTGCAAGGTTTCTGCTGAGAAATCTGCTGATAGTCTTATGTAAGTTTTCTTGTTTGTGATGAGTTGCTTCTCTGTTGCTGCTTTCAAAATTCACTTTGACTTTTGAGAATGATTTAATGTGTTTCAGTGACGATCTCTTTATAGTTAATCTATTTAGCGTTATTTGGAATTCATGAATCTGGATGTTCATTTCCTGTCCAAATTAGGGAAGTATTCTGTTATTATTTCTTTAAATAACTGTTATGCCCCTTTTTCTTTCTCTATTCCTTCTGGGACCCCGTAATTCCTATATCAGTTCTCTTGATGATATCCTATACTCATGTAGGCTTTTTTCAGTCTTTTTAAATTCTTTTTTTCTCATGTTTCTTTGACTGAGTAGTTTCAAATGACCTGCCTTTGAGCTCACCTTCTATAGTTTGATCAAATCTGCTGTTAAAGCCCTTTATGGAATTTTTCAGTTAAGACATTGTATTCTTTAGCTCCAGAATTTCTGTTTAGTTCTTTTTATGGTTTCTGTCTCTTTGTTGAACTTCTAATTTTGTGTAATTGTTTTCCTGGTTTTTGTTTGGTGGACAATCTGAGATCTCTTGTAGTTTACTGAACTTCCTTTTTTAGAGACAGGATCTCGCTCTGTCGCCCAGGCTGAAGTGTGTTGGCATGATCATAGTTCAGTACAGCCTTGAATCCCCGGACTAAAGTGATCCTCCTGCCTCAGTCTCCTGAGTAGCTGGAACTACAGGCATGTGCCACTATGCCTGGCTAATTTTTAAAAAGGTTTTTGTAGAAATGTGTTCTCACTATGTTGCCCAGGCTGGTCTCAAACTTGTGGCCTCAAGTGATTCTCTCACCTCCACTTCCAAAGTGTTGGGAATTACAGGCACAAGGCACCATGCCCAGCCTCACTGAACTTTTTAAAGATGATTATTTTGACCTCTTTATCAGAAAATGTATAGATCTCCATTTCTTTAGGGCCAGTCACTGTTGCTTTGTTTTGTTCTTTGTTGGTGGTTTTGTGTTTCCCTGATTATTTGTGATTTTTGTGACCTTGTGTTGGTGTCTGCACATTTTAAGAATTAGGCATCTAGTCTAGTCTTAACTAACTTCAGCAAGGAAAGTCCTTCACCAATCAGCCTGTCCAGAGATTCTTGGTGAGCTGTCTGGTGGATTTCTCAGGCAGGATTGCTGATACAGTCCTTGAGCAGGCTGGCCTGGTGCCTGGGTCAGTAGGTATATGAGTCTGGTGCTTGAATCTATGGGGTTGGGCCTGGAGCCTTGGTCCACTGGGCTTGCTTGGCACTTAGGTCCATGGGGGCGGACTTGAAGCCTGTAACCATGGGCCTGGCCTGAAGCCTGGCTCTACAGAACTTGGCCAGGTGCTGGGGTGGCCCTTAAGCCTGAACCTATGGGAGCCAGGTTAGAACCTGGGTCCACGGGGGTGTTCCTGAAGGCTGGGTCTGTGGATGCCAGCCTGGTGCCTGGGACCATGGAGGCTAGCTTATTGCCTTCAATTATGAATGTAGATTATAAATCATTGTTCTGGGAAAGGTTCCATGAGCTTTACCAGACTACCATGGCACATTCCTAATAGAGTATTTCCTAGGAGTAGCTTTGCTGGATCATCTCAGGGAATGTGTTTTCACACTATTAATAGGAAACTATCATACTCTCCATTCTAGTCTTTCTCACCAGGATTCCTCATCTACCACAGAACACAGATAATAATATGCATAACTGTTTTCTTAGTTCTCCAAAGGATGATATATAACCATCCTTTTCATTTTAGATGGGTAGGAGAGAAGTTCATTTGTTATAGACAAGGGATTTGTTAGGGCATTAGGGCTTACTTCTCTCCAGAATCACACACAGTTTTGGCATTAAGTTCTTTGTTGGTGCTATGAAACTTCTCTTTCCTGCCTTGGGGTATAATAGAGTCAAACTGATTTGTACTTAGACCATGGCACTGCCACTTACTGGGAGTATGACTTTGAGTGGTTATTTAAACCTATTTCATTTTCAGTGTACATACTGTAAAATGATGGTGATGTAGACATCTTGGGGTTATTTAGAAATTAAATAAAATAATTTTTGTAAAGTAACTAGCACATTTATTGGCACAAAATAGAATGGTACTCCCATTCTCTGTAAGAAATCAGAGATGTGTATGTTAATATATACAGTTGGTGCTTTGTATCCATAGGTTCTACATCTATGAATTCAGCCAACTGCAGATTGAAAATATTTGAAAAAAATTCTGCCAAGTTCCAGAAAGCAAAACTTGAATTTGCTGCACCCTGAGTACTACATTGAATCTACATGAATAAAGTGATGGATAGGGAGTATTAGGTATTATAAGTAATCTAGAGATGGTTTAAAGTGTACAGAAGAATGTGCATAGGCTATATGCAAATACTATAGCATTTTATATCAGGGACTTGAGCTTCTGTAGATTTTGGTATCTGCAGAGGGTCCTGGAATCCATTCCCCAGCAGATACCTAGGGATGACTAATTACATTTTCCATCTCTTTCTTTCTTCCTTGAAATGCTGAGAGTTGTTTTTAATTTTATCTTTGTTACTCCAGTGAAATCATATTTGATTCTGGCTTCCATATTGCTGTTAGTTTTTTTAGTTCAGACTTTGCTTGGGCTTAGCCGAAGAGTTGTCACTAATCACTAGAAGCTTTAGAAAAGATGATGTGGAGGTCATAAGGAGCCCTTGTTGTCGGGCTTGTCAAAAGCTGCTATTTCAGTGTCATTATTGCACCCTGCTTTAGTTGTGCTCTGCACCTCTAATTGCTCTTTAGTCTTTGAAGTAATTCTTGTCACTTTGCCTTAGTAAGATTGTGTGTTCCAGCTCTTAGTATAAGTAACTCTGTATTTAATTTGGCTAGATTTGCTTGGTATTTGCCAAATTAGTGCAATTTCCTTAGGTAAGATATAATTTACAACAGGATGACACCTCATAATTTAAATAGCAGCTGTTGAGGGGAGGCAAACAGTTACGAATTACTCTTTCTCTTCCTTTGAAAAAGAGCTGTGCTATGGTGCTGTGAGGAAATGAACAAAGTGTTTTAGGACATTCTTGGGCATATGTTGTTTGATTTACATGGACAAAGGAAAAAAAACCTACTCATTTGAATTTGCTTTGAAATGTTAACATAATTTAGATTCCTGTAAGATAATTTTGAAAGAACAACTCTCTTGTTACTAAAAGAAATTCTTCCTGTTTGCTAGTTCATGTAATGGGTAATGGCCCAGTTCACCTACATCTGGAGAGGGGGTGTTTCTTTTTTGAAACGGTGAGAATTTATGTGCATGTATCATTCATTTATTTCTGAAGTATTTACTGAACACTTTTTATGTGTTAGGTACTGTGATAGACACTGGAGATATAATTGTAGGCAATATGGGTACTGTTTCTGCTTTCCTGGTGCAAATGGTCCATGATGTCCAGAAGGTTTAAGTTTGGTCTCTTGATCTCAGTCATGGAAGAGACTGTATGCAGGAGGATGTGATCCATAGAGGATCAATAACCTGTTGTTTGAAAAACTATAAGTTTTTTATATATTTCCATTTATATTTCCTTTGGCAATTAAGAACATTTAAAAGAAAGTGCCGGTGGATTTCATCTGAGCTAAGTAGAATGTAGGAAATTCTTCTGCCATCCATATACCTCATTCTATGTAGGCAGCCACAGACCAATGAGGGAAGAGTTTGTAAGTTGCAGCAAGTAAAACAGCCTTGCTGGAGATGGACACTTATTAAGACAATCTGGCTGCTGGGTCAGATGCCCTGTCCTACCTGGAGCTTCTCATTCCAGTGCCTAATCTGTGAAGACTTGAACATCCTGTGTTCTAATAAGAGGCGTTATATACTAGACATGCAACTTTTAACAGTAACATTATAAAGTTGGAATTTTTGGGGACCATTATGGCTAGAAAGACCGTGCAATGGAGAAAGGCTAGCGTTAGGATGGGGAATCCTGTTTTCTCCCCATTAATCCTGCCATTGATCCTGACAAAATTAATCAAGGGCCAATTGTAAGGCAAAAATATACAACAAATAAACTAAATGGGGAAATGAGTGAACATTAACACACATCTATTATGTACTAGGTAGTATTTTGTTATTTCTAAATTTTCATATTCAACTAATCTTTTATAACTTAGAAAAGGAGACATCAATGTATATTAAATGAATACTTAAAATATGCTTTTATGTATACTATCTCTAAGGAAGTAAGAAGGTTAGAAATGGGGGGATGGAGAGTGAGAAAAGTGAGAGAAAAGGGGATGGGGATGACACTGACTCAGGTAAGATTAAGAGATAGAGACAGGAGAAGCTACATGGAGGGAAAAGAAAGCAGGTGGAGAGGTTCTCACCTCGATTAGTAATTTGGACAGTTACTTCAGAATCAAATTTTAGTAACTACTACTATTCCTTAGAATTCAAATTAATGCTTAAGCAATTACTTTTTAATGCTCTAAAAATCATCAAACAGGAGAGTCACAGCAGCCCTTTCCACCCTTACTTTCCCATCTTCCACATCCCCAAGAGGACATTTTGCTAAGGACTCTGCCTAAAGCACTATCACAGTATGGGATATTTCCTGAGAGTCCAATAAAATTAAACAGAGATAGACGTGGATCAGATAGAGAAAGAATAACAGTTGAATTAAGTATTTTCATGTATTTGAAAAGTCATGCAAAGTGTGAGAACCAACCACAGTTGTCCCTTGAATTACAATGGGGACATATCCTGATAAACCTATCACAAATTGAAAATATCGTAAGTCAAGCTGTTACAGGAAAGGGGTCCCAATCCAGACCCCAAGAGAGGGTTCTTGGACTTCAAGCATGAAAGAATTCAGGGCGAGCCCATAGAGTAAAGTGAAAGCAAATTTATTAAGAAAGTAAAGGAATAAGACCGGGTGTGGTGGCTCACGCCTGTAATCCTAGCACTTTGGGAGGCCAAGGAGGGCGGATCCCCTGAGGTCGGGAGTTCGAGACCAGCCTGAGCAACATGGCAAAACCCTGTCTGTCCTAAAAATACAAAAATTAGCCGGGCGTGGTCATGGGCACCTATAATCCCAGCTACTCGGGAGGCTGAGGCAGGAGAATCACTTAAACCCAGGAGGCGGAGGTTGCAGTGAGCTGAGATTGCACCATTGCACTCTAGCCTAGGTGACAGATTGAGACTCCATCTCAAAAAAAAAGAAAGTAAAGGAATAAAAGAATGGCTACCCCATAGACAGAGCAGCCCTGTGGGCTGTTGCTTGCCCATTTTTATGGTTATTTCTTGATAATATGCTAAACAAGGGGTGGATTATTCATGCCTCCCCTTTTTAGACCATATAGGGTAATTCCTGACATTGCCATGGCATTTGTAAACTGTCACGGCACTGGTGGAAATGTAGCAGTGAGGATGACCAGAGTTCACTCTTGTGGCTATCTTGATAAAGGCTTCTTTATTACAACTTGTTTTATCAACAAGATCTTTATGACCTGTATCTTCTGCTGACCTCCTATCTCATCCTGTGACTTAGAATGCCTGAACCATCTGCGTATGCAACCCAATAGGTCTCAGCCTCATTTAACCCAGCTCCTATTCAAGATGGAGTTGCTCTGGTTTAAACACCTCTGACATTTCCCCCCTCCCTTCTATAAGAGAACCTTTAATCCTAAGGGTTGCAGAGGGATAAATATCCATCTTCTGTAACTTCTTCAGACTGAAAGGGGTGATGGTATTTCTGCCTATTAGCATCTCTTGTGTTCAGGGTAGGGAGGAGCTCAGTCAGAAAGCATCAGTATGGTGAGGGCTATCCGTGACTCTTGAGTTCTGACAAGAGGCAATATCTGGACGATTAATAAGTGTTCAGTTTAAGAAAACATTCAGAAAGCTTGTCCTGCATTTCTACAAAAAGACTACAACAGCAATACATTACACAACAGTAAAGCAATATAAGTAAAAATATCTCAAGAAAACCAAGTAAGAAGGCTTTCCATGAACTGGGCAACTGTTGGAACCAAGCTGATATGGGTTTGCTAGCCAATTCCAATATATGCACAGAATTAGAATACTGATCCAGATTTTTACATTACCCATCCATTTTGTTTTTTTTTTCTGAGCAGCAGTCAGAGATTACTGGTTGGTTCACAGGAATAAGCAGCGTTAGCCTAAGTTACAGAAACAAACTTAAAAACAACTGATGAGACTATAATCTAATAACAAATGTACCATAGTTCTTGAAATATAATTTTTCTCTCTCCCGTTTCCCATTTTTACTAAAGACAAATCATGGTAAGACTGATTTGCTTTATTATACTTGGCCTGTTTATTTGTATAAGTGCAGCAAGAATAATTATAATAATTATTTTTCACATAAGCTCTTTCAAATTGGCTTTGATGGAACTCAGTTCCATAGAAGGATTCTTAGATAAGACTTTTTTAGAGCTGAGCCCTGCTGTGGGTTTGTACTCTCTAATACCTATGAGTTGGGTAAATTCCTTTCCTTTTGAGGTCCCAAGATAACTTGGGGTTCCTGGACTTGTTAGAAAGTGACATTCTTTACTTACTACAGGTCAGAAACTCTGTATAGGGACTGTCATAGACAAGGTCTAAGGCTAGTTCCTCAAGCGACTTTTATTGGCTTTACAAGTCAAGTTTGAGTCCTTAAAGGAAAGCACACCATTCCAGTCAAAGCCTCGGTAAAATAACCAGTTTCTTCAATTGTGTCTTAGTATTGCAAAAGAAAACAGATTCGTATTGCACTTATGCAAGTAACTATATTGCCATAAATTAAGAATACTTACAACTACTTTCCACATTCTGGAGAAATCAGGTAGAGAGAAACAAATATGCTCCAAATTTTTTTCACAGGAGTTTGTTCAATTTTTACAAGCCTTAAATAGCTCAAAAGAAAAGTTTTCTTGACTCTGAAAAACAAAGGATCAGCAACATTTTAAGCAAAGTTAAAAAGATTACTTTAGACTTCTATTGGTTCAGTCAATTCAGTTAATTCCTGTTTTGCTTGATATTCATGAACATTTCAGCTCTCCATGAGTCCTGAAAGTTTTTCCCTTTTTTTCTGATGTCACAATCTCCAAAGTTATCAGAAACCTGCATTCAAGAACACCTGCTAGAATTTTATAGCTAATTATAAATCAACTTCTAAAGAGGACCAAAACAAGATAACAGTTGTTCGTGGATGACAAAATATCTTGGGACAACCACAGTCAAAAAACACGATTGATAAAGAAATTTGGTTAGCTTTCTGGCATACAATGATTTTTTGTAACAATTATTAAAAGCATACACTAAGTCATATAGAATTATAGGAGTTTCCCATAATTTTGGAACATATACCAAAAACACATTTATGCAAATACAGCCCAAAGGAAACCAAACACCATTTTATATTTGACAATGCTTCTTGTAGGATTTTAATGTCAAGTAAGCCAGATATCACTGTTGCATTAGTGCACTACTGATGTTAAACCCAATTTTTAATGAAACCTTATAGACAAATGTATTCAATCTTAATCAGTTTGATCATAAGGTAAAATTTTAATAAACCTTTTATAACCCTTTACAATTTTTGTTAAAGAGCAGATCATAAGCAGGTTTTTGCTCTAAGAAAAACCTATTGTGCTTTTATTCCAATGTTTAATTTACAGAAAAACTGAATAATACCCCTTTAACTTTAGCCAATATGTTCACAGACAGAATTTGTTTTACAAGATTAATTTTTCACAGACTTTCCACAACTTGCTTAAAACTTCAGCTTTTCCTATCTTACTTAAAACAATCCTTTAGCTCTGTAAACTTAGGCAAAAAAAATCCACATTCCCATGGCTTCTTATAATCTTTTACCAAAAACACATTTCACTTTCTTTATACACCTCGCATGTAAAACTGTTCCTTCAGTAGTCTCAATTACATGTAACAATGTTAACTCTTAGCAACTTTTACTTTTGATGAAAACCTCGGTAAGTTCGGGATTTTAATTATGTACCAGGTGTGGAGCCTAGGACAGCAGACAGAAGTGCAGATAAGAGCTGACTTTTTCCAGCATAGTTAGGGGGTGTGGCTAACTCCACATGTCCCCAGCCGTATCTAGAATCTAATGCTCCAAAATCAATTGAACAGTTTTCAAAAGTCAAAGAAGCAGTTTATTACCCTAAAGCATTTAGCAAACTTAATATCTGACCAGCATAATTTAGACTAAATGTTTACATTTCTGAAGATATTTTATTTTACCAATAATCCTTTACAATTACCTTTATTTCCCAAAGATTACTTAAATCACGTGAACTAAATAAAAGGCATTATACCTTTTACTTTTCTCACAAAATATTTGATTTAACCTCTTATTATTAAACCAATTAATCAAAGCTCTTTCATATATAAACATCACACACACAATACATATAAATACACAGACAGAAGAAGATAAAGGACTTATCCCCTAAGCTTGGAATCAAACCCTGAACCTAGGCTGCCATTGTGACAAGAGAAAGCATGGCCACACGGTTACAAGGTCAAGCTCCCAAGGACATACAAGACAAGAGGGAAACCTCATCCATTTTTTTCAGGGACCTGCAGCAAAGTTTGTAACTGGCCAGTTTGCTGGGTCGTCTTGAACAGCAGGCTTATAGGTGTCCAAAGCCTGTGTTTTGTCCTAATGTACCTCTCTTGATGACAGAACAATACAGAAAGACATACAAAGCACACCGGATTTGTTACAGCTTAAAACTAGCCTCACAAATCCTTTTTCCCATGAATCAAAACTTTACAGAAGATAAACAGTGATTTTTACCATTCATTCAACCAGTTTGCACAGAATGAGCGAGAGAGAGGAAAGCATTGCCTGAAGCAGGGTGGGGAAGGCGAGTCACTTAGAGAGGCCAGGGAAAGATCCACACACTGCAGTGACACTGAAAAGTTCAGGTGACCGCTTGTCGGTAATGAAGGGATCTTTTCCAGCAGTCCCATCAGTTCTCAAGTTTCCCCTTTTAGGGTGAAAAAAGCTCCCCATGTCCCACGATCCTGTACATGCCTAATTCTGTCACCCATAGCGGTCAGCAAAGAGTACAAGGCAGATTATTCCAAACAGAATAGCAGTTAACATCCCATAGTGTCAAATACGTTCTTAGGCAAAAGGGACTTTACCAAGAGGGACTTTACTGAGAGAGGCCTTTAACCCCCTAAGTCTTAGAAGGGACTCTAACCCTCCTAAGTTAGGCCTTTAACCCAAGGTCAGTCAAGTGTCCTTGCCTTTATTAAGTGGGGCCTCTAATCCACTCTGTTTTAGGAGAGACTCTAATTCCCCTAAGTTGGGCCTCTAACCCAATCCCATTCTTTACCCAGCTACCCCACCACCACTTACCCAGAGTCATCCAATCAGTGCTGCAGTCTATTTCCTTTGGGTGGGGGGTCACCTCAGTATCATCCACTCTGTGGTTCGCCAGAAAGATGTTACTGGACCCCACCACTTACCCAAAGTTAGCCTTTGGGTTGGGGGTTTCTGCACTATAGTTGCTTCCATGGTCACCAGAAAGATGTTATAGGACACCACCACTTACCCTAAAGTTAGCTTTTGGGTCAGGGGTTTCCTCACTCTAGTCCCTTGGTGGTCTCCAGAATGACGTTACAGGAAAGGGGTCCTGATCCAGACCCCAAGAGAGGGTTTTTGGATCTTGTGCATGAAAGAATTCTGGGCGAGTCCGTAAAGTGAAAGCAAGTTTATTAAGAAAGTAAAGGCATAAAACAATGGCTACCCCATAGACAGAGCAGCCCCAAGTGCAGCAGCTTGCCCTTTTTTATGGTTATTTCTTGATCGTATGCTAAACAACGAGTGGATTATTCATGCCTCCCCTTTTTAGACCATATAGGGTAATTCCTGACGTTGCCATGGCATTTGTAAACTACCATGGCACTGGTGGAAGTATAGCAGTGAGGATGACCAGAGGTCACTCTTGTGGCTGTCTTGGTTTTGGTGTGTTTTAGCCAGCTTCTTTACTGCAACTTGTTTTATCAGCAAGGTCTTTACGACCTGTATCTTCTGTTGATCTCCTCTCTCATCCTGTGACTTAGAATGCCTTAACCATCTGGGAATGCAGCCCAGTAGGTCTCAGCCTCATTTTACCCAGCTCCTTTTCAAGATGGAGTTGCTCTGGTTTAAATGCCTCTGACAAAACCATTGTAAGTCAGGGACTGTGTGTATAGTCATTATCTGAACTGAGAATGCAATAGGAGAAACAAACTCAAGTAAGTATTCTGAGGAACTTAGCATAGACAATAAGAACTTAATTACTAACAAAGAGGGCTGTTAAAATTAAGGTGGGTTTTTAGATGTCTAATGTGAAAATTTAACAAATTTTTGGAAAAGGAGACTGTTTACCCATGAAAATTAATTGTTAATTTTATATATGCATTGACCCACTCAAGACTATAGACATATCTCTATAATTCTGGGATTATGCATGTGGTAAAAATTTATGTCTGGGTTCAAAATGATGTGGTTTTACAGTGTGGGTTTTAGGGCCTGTAAAACTGTTTTTTTTTTTTTTTAGATAGAGTCTTGCTCTGTCACCCAGGCCGGAGTGCAGTGGCACCATCTTGGCTCATTGCAACCTCTGCCTCCCAGGTTCAAGCGATTCTCCTGCCTCAGCCTCCCAAGTAGCTGGGACTACAGGCGCCCACCACCACGCCTGGCTAATTTTTGTATTTTTAGTTGAGACGGGGTTTCACCATATTGCTAGGCTGGTCTCGAACTTCTGACCTTGTGATCCGCCCCCTCAGCCTCCCAAAGTGCTGGGATTACAGGCGTCAGCCACTGCACCTGGCCTGTAAAACTTTTTATATAAGATGATGTTTTTGATATTTCAAGCGCAGATGATTTGAGTTGATGGGAGTTCATTGTCAGAATATATAGAGTAATAAAAAGAATATGAATTGATCTCGTTCCCCCTGACCTGGGCCTCAGGGCTACAACGCTGGTTCTAGTAGTTTGAGATTAGTCCTGTTTATGCCACAGTAACTGTAAAAGTAGTTCTGAACTCTAGGACAATGACCTTTCAACTTTTTTTTTTAACATTTATTTTAGGTTCGTGGGTACATGTGTAGGTTTGTTATTAGGTAAACTCACTGTGACATGATCTTTCAACTTTTTGGATCATATGTCCCATCAGAAAAAAAGTAAGCATAATCGATACACACTTATTTATAAGTTACATATATGTATTACTATAGTACTGAGTTGCCCACATTATTGAACATAAGCAGAAGAAAGTTTTAAAATAGGGGATAAATAAAAGTAAATCTGATTTCTGGAATTTTCCTCCACATCCTAGTAGATTGTTTGGGTACTCCCCTGAAATGTGCACACCCTTTTTGAACCCCCTGCCCTGGTCTTTTGCCAGTGTGGTGACTCAGCCGTTTTTGTTGCTTGGGCGGTGTTAACTAGCTGCGTGATCTTGAGCAGATATCTTTATTTAACTGATTTGTAAAATGACGGTAATTGTACATATCTCATTGGATTGCTTTGGAGATTAAATGCCACCTGATCTCTAAAGTTTTTAGCACAGTGTATGAAACATTAGCTGTTTTTTCCCTTTGGTGAGTTTCTCTTTATTTTCCTCTATTTCACGACTTCTGTTCATTCATATACCTACTTCCTTTTCTTCTGCGTCAGGACTTTGCTTAGAGCCTTCTGTCTGTGTGTTTCTTCTGGTTTCCTTTCTAAGTCTCATGTACAGAGAGGGGATCTGTTTGGCCTAATTGGTTATAGCCATATGACCCATTTTGCCTGGAGCAATACTGGTTTCCACCTGTTGTCCCAGTACAACTATGGTGGTTCTTTTACCTTTTCCAGGTGTCCTGAGCTGGAAATAAAGCACAGGGTGAACTTCTTAACAAGTCACCATCAAGTATAGACGACCTGTTTGGGGGACAGATGTCTTCTATGAAGGATGACTCCTTGTCATTGCACAGCTTAGAGATGGCTCTCTGGCTATCTTCAGATGATGTGTTAACCAGAAGAGGAGGGTCCCATCTATAAGGACATGATGGGGTGGCATGGTGAGTGTGACATGACCTCAGAGAGATGTCTAGTACAAGAGGTCACTATTAATCCACAGAACAATAGATGACTTTAGGAGAGGGCTGGACAGTTGGAGTCTATAACCATGGTGGCTGTCTACCCACATTGCAACAATGAAAATCCAGAATTTACTGGGCATTGAACTTGGAAATCTGAACCTGCAATCTGAGGCTCAGCATCATGGTGAATATTTTCTAAGTTGAGAAAATGTTCTTTTGATTTGGAATAAAATGTGCTACTCTTATGTAAGGTTACACTCACACTCATAGCAGGAGTTAGAAATAGGTCTTCTTGTTCTGCACCAGGTGCTCTAGAAAGAGCAGTATAGTTTCTTGTTCTCCTAATGTTTACTAAAAACTTGTTGCTACTTGTCTTGTGGGTTTTTCAATTCTGGCTTCATGTTTTAACCCTACTAGACACTCAGCAAATATGAATTAGCAATTGTGAAGTTTATTCTAACAGTGTCAGCAAAAAAAAGAAAAAGAAACCCATACATGATTACTGAATAATGCACATTTTCTTCACTTTCAAGTAATTTCTATAACTGTGTTCTTGAGGCATAGTACTTAAAATTACTACTTTACTTAGGAAGTCATAGATAGGGGACACATGCCACTATGAAGAAAATGGAATATTAAGGTGTTTTGATTTTTAATCCTATTTCATGACCTTTATTGGAAATGGTAACATAAGAAACTAATGGATAAGTTAACTTTTATATTTCCTGAGGTCTGTAGGCTTGGATTTTTAAAGCGAACATAATCCTGTGATCATCAACCTGAAATTTTACAACCCTGACACAATACTCGAAAACAATGTTATTTATTTCCTCTCTTAGAATCAGGAGCTGGTGGTGAATGTATTGGACCACATCAGTATTTCATTGTTTCTTCAGGAGAAAAAAAATAGTGATTGAAACCTTATGATTACTAGAGTTAAAAAAATCAGTTATGACTTAAAAGATAACTGCAGCTCAGACTTTTCCACTAATGCTTGACATTTTACATTATAGAATAAGCAGTAACTTTTCTTCCAGAAATGTATGAGTCATATGTCCGAGTGGTTGTTGCTTTGGATCAGAGTTCATATTTAATTACCTGGCTTGGACATTTAAAAGTCAGTCCTAACTAATCATAACCATGAGTTCAATTTCTTCCTCTAGTTTCCATCTTGAACTTTCAAACTGCAGAGTAGAGATAATAACCCATAAATGGTTAATAGGGAAATCAAGCTAATACCTTTGAAGAAAGACTGCAGGTATTTGAGTATACCTGATATCACGTAGTCAAATCTGAGTAATGAATCTCACTTCGTTTAGTCATTTAACATATACATAAAAGGTATGATTTCCCCAGGTTTTGCCCATTTCCTTCACGCTCTTTAGACTTTCATTTTTAAATGTTATCTATTTCTGTGGCTTAAATTACTAAAAACTTGTTGCTACTTGTCTTGTGGGTTTTTCAATTCTGGCTTCATGTTTTAACCCTGCTAGACATCTTTGTACTGATGGGCTGCAAAATTTACATTTTAAGTTCCTTCTAACTCTCCCAGTCTCTCCAGTGACTCATCACCCATGGGTTTCCTGAAGGAAATGGTATTTTAGAATCCCACCTACTGTTTCACAGTTTAAAAAATAACTTAAGCAAGTATCAAGGATAACCATCATAATTCTCACTAAGACTAAAATGCAAGTCTGTCTTACATGAAAAATGAGACACCCAGTGGATATGTTCTGCAGACAATTTAGAAGTCATTGTAGTGAAGCTCTTGTGAGAAGGTGATTTAAAGATACATATCTGAAATTCAGATAGGAGCAATCGTCAAAACTATTAGGTTGGTGCAAACATAATTGTAGTTTTTACTATTACTTTTAACGGCAAAAATTGCAATTACATTTGCACCAATCTAATATTAGAAAGAATGATTTCTTGGTAATAGTATAGGATTAAGTGTAATAAAATTAATTAGGAAAGCCTCGGCTGGGTGCTGTGGCTCACACCTGTAACCTCAGCACTTTGGGAGGCTGAGGTGGGTGGATCATCTGAGGTCAGGAGTTTGAGACCAGCCTGGCCAACACGATGAAACCCTGTCTCTACTAAACATATAAAAGTTAGTCGAGTGTGGTGGCAGGTTCCTGTAATCCCAGTTACTTGGGAGGCTGAGGCAGGAGAATCACTTGAACCCAGGAGGCGGAGGTGGCGGTGAGCCGAGATCACACCATTGTACTCCAGCCTGGGTGACAGAGTGAGACTCCATCTCAAAAAAACAAAACAAACAAACAAAAAGCTCTTAGGAAAGCCTTCCTGGAAAAATGATTTCTTCAGGGTTTTGAAGTTAGAAGGGACTTGCATTGGTGGAAGTTGATAGACTGAATTATTTGGACACTGGAGTAGCACACAGAAGTCCCTTAGGAAGGAATAACAAGCTATTGAGCTGGGGCAGCGAATTTTGTCTAAAATAGAAATCTGTTGGAGAATAATGAAAAAAGGTTAATGAAATAATGACATGAGACTGGTGACATGGTGTAGGATGCTCAAGAAGAGATACATTTGCATTTGATATGGAAGAATTCTTGAACAGGGAAATAAAAGCATTGTTGGAAGAACCTGAACCATTGGTCTCAAGATTGTATTGGAAGGGGAGAGTCAAGCAAGGACATATTCTCAGTTCTTCTGCTGAGAGGTGATGAGCCATGAGCTTCAGTGATGTTTAGGAAGTGGAGAAGTGTAGCAGTAAAAACAGAACAAGAGACATATAGGAAAGACCTTATGGATTTGATTAGATAAAGTTTTATAACATTTGCATGAGTAACATGAAGAGGCGTCGAAGATGTTGATAAACCTACATTAGGGTTGACCTATATGAAGTTACCAGTATTTGACTTTTTAAACCTACAAAAGTGGTAGTTTTAAATAGTTCTTTGTAATAGACACCTGGCTTGGGTTGGAGATGACTACTCTTCAAAATGGACAATGGCATCAGTGAAGAACCAAGAATTGCAAAGATACTGCAATTCTGCCAGTTAAGTGAGGACAAAAGCCTTAAGTGATTACCGGCATTTTCAGAGCTCTTAGCTGGTAGCATAGTGAATTGTAGTATTGAGAACAAAGGGAAGGAAGGAAGGAAAGAAGGAGAAAGCAAGGAAGCAAATTTCATGAATACTTTTTCTTTGAAATTTTAAACGTGTATGTTTTTATGTACAATGGAAAGTCTCAGATAAAAGAATAGAGGCTTTGACTAAGTGGCGTTTAACCAGTGTAGAGAAATTTTGGGAGATTGATTACTTCATCAGAAAGTTTGGCCTTGATCTGGTCAATTGCTCAATTTGGAGTTACTTGAATATTTAGCAAGAGAAAAAGTATTTTTGTGAATTTGAAAAGGAAGCATGTTTTTGCTTACTTTTCTAGTCACTTTTAGGTAGCCACTAAGAAGATCAGACCCAAGTTAGTTAAGAAAGTAAACAAAATAACACTCCCTAACATGCTTACACACACACACACACACACACACACACACACACACACATGCATGCACCCCTGATAAGAGAACACTTGTGCTCTTTGGGAAGAAAGGTAGGTACATGCAACACACATTGTTTTAAGATACCCAGTTTGGCTGCATTACCTTGAAAATTCTCTCCACTGCTTCATGCAGATCTGATTGGTGAGCATAAATTAGTCACAAATGGCACATGTGTGCATCAGTAATAAAGAAGATAACAGCACTACTACACTAAGTTTGTGATGCTCTCAACAAGCCAGGGGTGGTATGAATCTACAGATGAAATCTCCCACAGATTCCTTTGAGAAAGACATGAGTCATGAGATCAGATCGCTAAGAGGCAGGACACACTCAGTTAGGACCAAGCTGCAGCTAAAGAAAGTTTACATGTTTTAGAGTGGCAAATTGTCAGGTTGTTTCTGCTCATTTTCTATTCAAACTCACGTCCAGGGCTTCCTGAGTACCACAGCAAACACTAGCTCTGTCTTCTCTAAGCTCAGTGAATGTGGGACATGGGGCAAAACAGAATGGGCTCATTCTCCAGGTTCCCTCCATTTGCATGCATATTTTATTAGGTCTTCGTCTAAGAAGCAGCTCATGAAGAGGCATGCAGGAACATTTGTGTGTGTGTGTGTGTGTGTGTGTTGTAGGAATACACAGCTATTTGTGCTCACTTGGGATGAATGGGGTGATATGTTTCATATTTATCCTACTCTGTGCCCTCCAACCCCTATTCTTCTGGGTAATTTAGAAGAAATTTAATGTGTAGTCTTTGAATTTGAGGGATTCACAGTCTAGGTGGGGAGATGAGGATCTATACAAAAAATAATTAAAGAACAACAAGAACAGTTTATAATCATTGTTGGATACTAAGTATTATAGGAGTCTGAGAAGTGGGTTTCTTGTGAGCTGATATAATCAGGGAAGACTTCTTGGAAAAATGAGGTTTCAATTTTAAATCTCATTAAATTTCAATTAAATTGGCATTTATTGAATATCTATTATGCCAGTGTGCTCAATCATGGGACTAAAATTTGAGTTATGAGTGAGAAACCATTCTGGTATAATCCTCTTTGTATTAGGTGGAGCCATGTAAATGCTTTTTGATAATTGTGTTCCACAAAAAACACGTTATAACTACCTTTCTGTCTCTCTGTCTCTCTGAAACCAAGTATTTTCTAATTTTTGCTTGGTTAAATTGTAATTCCCCTATAGACTTATATGCCTTTGGTAAGTGAGGAATTTGTTAGGGAATTTCTTCTCCTTTCTTGAGGCTGTGATTCTGAGGAAGGAGTTCAAGCGTGCTTCTTCAAACAATGAAAGTCAGCTGTCTTGGTAGCAATTGTTCTCACAAGCAGATAGTTCAACTTTGCAGTTTGGGCTATAGAAAAATAATCCTGTAATCGGATTGTTAGAATATTCAGAACTTATGCCTCAAATAAACTTTTATGTCTGTGGTGCAAAGGGTTGCTTTTGTCTTTTGCCTGGATTCAGTCCCACAGAGTGGGAACATCACCATGTGCAATCATTAGAAGTGCAATCGAAACTGAGCATCAGTTGAACCAGCTCATATTTAGTGAGGTCACATCTGCTGTATGTCTGTGTTTGTTCAAGGATAAAAGGAAAGAAGCACCAGGGCTTCTTTATGTTCTCATGTTTTCATCTAGCGGGCAAGGAGCACAGGAGGTCTGTTGTTCGTCATTCCTGGATAACATCAAAGCCCGTTCTGGCAAAGCCGTTGCTAATCTGTGGGCAGGATGACCCTGAGAACACTTATAATGCTGCTACCTGGGAAATAGTTCTCATTTTTGCAAAACATTTTATCTGAAAAAGGTTGCACCTACCATCGTTTGCCTAACTTTTAACAGAAAACTTCTGACAATCTGTACGTGCATAACAGTTTGCCTGCAAAATTGTTGTCCTCCATACTCACATTTTCCTTTTAAAATCTCATAGTAGCCTCTTTCTTTATAAGGCTATGTATTTGATGAGGCAAGCAAGAAAAGAGAGTATATTTCCTTTTGCTTTATGGGTTTTTGTTGTTCTTTATAGGCAGATCATGAATAGAATCCAGTGAAATTACAGGCTGCTATGACTGTGTTCTCTACTTCCTGTTTGCGATCCAAAATAATCCACATTTGTGATAAAAATTCAAATTGTACTAAAGGTTATGGGATTTCATTCCATATTCAGGAATTAATATAACTAATGTTTTTTTTATTCGTATATTCATGTCTGTGTTCATTGATTCAGGAAACATTCATTGAGCACCTACTAAGTGCTAGGCATTTATCAGATGGCGACATGCTATGTAGAGAAATAAAGCAAGGTGACCAAGAGTGCTAGCTTGGGAAGGGTTGCTGTGTTTGCAGTGCCAGGGCAGGCCTCACTGATACTTGAGCGGAGGCCTGAGTCGGGGCAGAGTTACCTGTGCAGAAATCTTGGGGAACAGGCAGAGGTGGAGAGAGCATCCAGGGCAAAGTCCCTGAAGTGGAAGTGTCCTAGATAAGTTGCAGTAATGGCAAGTAGGATGGTGTGGCTGGGGTGGAGCCAGTGAGTGGCCAGGTAGTGGTGGGGAGGTCGGGCTGGTCACTAGGAGTGGCAGAACCAGAGAGCAGCTCATATAGGGCCTTGTGGGCCACAGGGAGGCCTTTGGCTTTTGCTTTGAGTAAGGTGGAGGCATTGAAGGGTTTTGAGCAGAGGCTGTTGGGCCCTGACTTCTGTTTAACAGGCTTACAGTGCTTGCTGCATGAAGAATCCACAGTCGGGCATGGGCAGAAGCAGAGACTTGTTAGTAGACTGTTGCTGCAGCCAGGAGAGAAATTATGGTGATTTAGATTAGGATGATGAGTTGGTAAGAAATCGGTTGCTAGATCTATTTTAAAGGTAGAACCTATAGAGGTGTCATTGTTTTGGACATGAGGTTTTGTTTTGTTTTGTTTTTTTGAGATGGAGTTTTGCTCTTGTTGCCCAGGCTGGAGTGCAATGGCACAATCTCGGCTCACCTCAACCTCCGCCTCCCGGGTTCAAGTGATTCTCCTGCCTCAGCCTCCCGAGCAGCTGGGACTACAGGCATGTGCCACCATGCCCAGCTAATTTTGTATTTTTAGTAGAGACGGGGTTTCTCCATGTTGGTAGGCTGGTTTTGAACTCCTGACCTCAGGTGATCCCCCCGCCTCGGCCTCCCAAAGTGCTGGGATTACAGGCATGAGCCACTGCACCTGGCCTGGACATGAAGTTTTTAATGTAGGCAACTGGTAGGGTAAAATTGCTTCACTGAACATATTATATGTTCTAAACTTGGTTCTAGGGATTTACATCTAATAATGCATTGATCCTTATCACAATGCTATGGAAAAAATATTTTTTTCTAAAATATCTGCTGAAATACATTCAACAAAACACATAAATCTTAAGTGCAAGCTCAAATGTATTAAATGTAAGCTTGATAAATTTTTATATGTGTGTATGTATATATAAACATATATAAATAAATGTAAATATAAATATTTATGTAAGCATCACCTAGATCATGATATAAAACATTTACAGCCCTGCAGAGGTTCCTCTGCCAAAGGTAACCACTGTTTTTACCCTCACACCATAGATTGTTTTTGTCTGTTTTCAAACTTCATATAAATGAAACCATACTATACCTATTATTTCTTTAATTGGTTTTTATTGACATAATTTATACATCATAAAATTCATCTTTTAAAGTGTACAATTCAGTAGTTTTAGTGTATTCACAAGTTTGTGCAACCATTGTCACTTTCTATTCTAGAACCTTTTCATCACCTCCAAAAGATACAGCCATTAGCAGTCACTCCCAATTTCCCCCTCCTCCCAGCCCTGGCGAAGCTCCTTTCCATCTGTATACATTTGCCTATTCTGAACATTTCATATAAATGGAACCATACCTTATGTGGCCTTTTGTGACTGGCTTCTTTCATTTAGATAATGTTTTCAAAGTTTGTCCATGTTTTAGCATGAATCAGTACATCATTCCTTTTTTTTTTTTTTCCCAAGACAGAGTCTTGTTCTGTCACCCAGGCTGGAGTGCGGTGGTATGATCTCGGTTCACTGCAACCTCTGCTTCCGGGTTCAAGGGATTCTCCTGATTCAGCCTCCTGAGTAGCTGGGATTACAGGCACCCGCCACCACTCCCGGCTAATTTTTGTATTTTTAGTAAGACAGGGTTTCACCATGTTGGCCAGGCTGGTCTCAAACTCCTGACCTCAGGCGATCCATCTGCCTCAGCCTCCCAAAGTGCTGGGATTACAGGTATGAGCCACTGCACCTGGCCACATCATTCCTTTTTAAGGCTGGATAATATTCCAAGATGTGTATATATCATATTTTGTTTGTCCATCTATCAGTTAATGGACATTTAGGTTTTTCTCTTTTTTGACTATTATGAATAATGCTGCTCCTAACATTAGGTTTTGTGTGGACATGGACAGGTTTTCCGTCATACTCTGTTGTGGCTGTTTCTTTGTTCAACATGACATCTATGTAATTCATTAATGTTATTGCATGTAGCAGTTCATTCTTTCTTGTTACTTTTTACAATTCCATTCTGTGACCATACCACTATTTATTTATCGCTTATCCAATCAATGGGCTGTGATGAATCCTGTGACATGCTTTGTGTGTCTTTTGGTGGGCAAAAGCACTCATTTCTCTTTGGTAAATACTTGGCCATGGAATTGCTGGCTCATTCATCTTTTTCTTTATCTGTCCTCTCAGAGCATTCTGTCATGCTTGTTCATGTTGGTGTGGGCACTCCCTTGCAGAGGAAATGTGCTTCCTGTAGACCTGGTCCAGGAATCTCCCTTCCCTGCCTGGGCCCACATTTAGGACTGACTTATCTTCTTTCTACTTCTCTAAAGCATCTTTTAGGAACCCTCTCCTTCCCAATGTATTTCCTCTCCCATTGTTTAACAAAGCAGAGTTTAGCTCATGCCTGCTTGCAACTGACTGTGTTCGTTTAGTTACTGGCTTGAGAGCCTAAGATGATTTATAATGGTACACTTCCTTTCAGGAGTGATTACTATGGGTTTCTGAGGGGACTAGAGCCCTCTCAGAATCTCATAACAGCTATGTGTCCTCCCATAGAGAAATGAATCTGTGAATGCACACACACACACACACACACACACAGACACACATGCAGGTTTTCTTACACGTTCAGGGGATTTGTCGACCTCCATGAATCCCATCCACTGTAGGCTCGTGGTTCCCACATTAAGAATCCTTCTTTTCTACTTTGTAATGCCTTGACTTTTTTTTTCAAATAAAACTTCCCCTGTGTCAGCTGACATGGTAAAATGGAAGGACTATATTTCCAGAGATGTGTATAAAACATCTGTTTATAAAACATGTGTATAAAACTGGCTAAAACAGAGGTCCTGACTTGTACCCAGCTGGCAAAGGAGGTAAGAATTATCAGCACTTAGAAAAGTAATTTTAATTGTTATGGAATCCTCATTCTTTTCAATTCTGCTAGCAGTTGAGAACGTTTCTAATTATATCCTTTGCTACTCCTGTTAAACTTCTTAACTAGAGATTAAAATGAATGCACTGCCATTGAGCTGGGCCCTCCCAGGCCTGGAAGGCGCCACCTCCGCCGCAGGGACAGCTGGCATCAGAGTGGGATGTGCTCACCCCAAGCTCTCCCCCTCAATGGGAGCCTCCTCTCCTCAGCCTGTTTCCTGTCTCACATGTTTAATGGATGAATAATTGGGTGCCACTCAATTGCAGAGTTCCTCGGAAAAGAGCAGGTGTAGACTAAATGAAGTAGAAAATTAAATAGACCTTTTCTAAATGATTTTTAAAATAATTTGATGACAGTGGTAGCAGAAGTGGAATCATGGTGGCCCATTCTCATTCTCTGGTCCATTTCTCCAAAGACAGAAAGAGAAACAGCAACATTAGAGTAAGCTTTTCTTATTTACATCTTTTGAAACTTTTATTTTATACTTTTCACTCTAAGAACAAATTTGGGCTTCATCCAGTAGGCAGTGCAGCATCATTACAAGGCTTTAACATATAGTCCATAATAAATTAGATTTTTTCCCCTGGGAAAATAAAAAAGTTTTGTCTAGAAATTTGTTGCTTTAAAATTTTTACCGAAGTAATAAAACATACAAAGTGAAAATCTTTTCTCCTCCTCCACAACATCCATTTCCATATCTCAGGGGTAACCGCGGTAAATAGTTTATCTTCCTTGAGTTTTTATTGAAGTCTATAAAAGCATTGTGTAGATTTGTTGAATTTTATAACATTGGGATCACCTTATACGGCGCAGTGAAGCTTACTCTTTCTACTGTGTGACGTATCGCAGATGTCCTTCAGTGTTTATGTTGATCTACCTTCCTCTTTTCTTGCTTTTGTAGCGTATTTCCCTTTATCTTCCAGTTTTTAGAATAATGAGTTGGTACTCTGACCTCCAAAGATGACTAATATGTGTTTTCAAAAATAATTATGAGCTCACGGATTTTAACATATTTGGTGTGTTTCAATCCAATGTGGCCATTCATCTCAATGCTCAGTAGTCTCAATTTTGTTTGTTGGGACCCTCAAGTATTTTTGGCATGACTCAATAGTCTCTTCCTCACTTTCAAATATGACAAGATATTCCAGGCTATTCTTTTCTTCAAATTGAAATTAAATTGTGGATTAAATCTTAATTTTATTGTGTGCTGTGTTAAGAAAAATTTATCTCACTAGATTTAATTAGATGTACCTGCTGAACCCCTGGGTGTGCCTTATCAGTCAATCCCCAAATGATTTTGAGAGGTGCCGTGTGCGGGGAAGTCAAGCTAGATCCTGTGATTTAGCAAACAAGTCAACCCAGTGTTCCTCTTCCCACATGCCAAGCAAACCAAACCACAACAACTATTAATAAAACAAATCCTTATTATGTCTTTAAAGTTTATCTTTTTTCTTAAAAATATTTATGAGAAACAATTGATCCATAGAAAAGTGAACAATTGAGGACTATATACAACTGTAGTAATTTTATTTTCAACTTGATTGAATAGTAACTTATATACCATAAAATTTACTCCTTTTAAATATTCAGCTTAATGAGTTTTGTTAAATATATACAGTTGTGCAGCCAATACTTAAATCACTTACATAATCTCAAAAAGTTCTTTTTTGTCCTTTTGCAGTCAATCCTTGCTTCCACCCCACTTCCAGGTAACCCTTGACCTTCTTTTGGATGCTATAGTTTTGCCTTTTCTAGAATTCATATAAATGGCCTCATTTGGTATGTAGTCTTTTGTGTCTGGCTTCTTTCACTTAGTAAGATGTGTTTGAGATTCATCCATGTTCAGGATCAGTACTGCATGTGTCAGTATTTGTTCTTTTGTTTTTGGTAGTAGTATTCTATTGTATGGATATACCACTACATTTGGAGTTGGACATTTGGTTTGTTTTCCCCCATTTTTGGGAAACTGTGAATAATGTAGGTGGACATTTGCATACAATGCTTTGTGTGGACATATGTTCTAATTCTCTTGGGTAGACATCTTGGAATGGGATTACTGGATCATATAATAAGTATCTTTTAACTTTTCAAGAAACTACTAAAATGTTCTCCAAAGTAGGGAACCATTTTGTGTTCATACCATCAATGTATGAGAATTCCAGTTGCTCCACATCCTCATAACACATGACATTGTCATTCTTTTTAACTGTAGCCATTCTAGTGGTTTTGTAGTGGTATCTAATTATGGTCATAGTTTGCATTTCTCTAATGACCAGTGGTATTGAGTGTATTTTTATGTACTTGTTAGCCTTCCCTTTTTTGTGAAACATCTGTTTAAATCTTATTGGATTGTATGTCTTCTTTTATTGAGTTGTAAAAGCACTTTCTGTATTCTGGATCCAAGTCCTCTGTTAGAAATGTGCTTGCTTTTGCAACTTACTTTCAGGTTGAGTTTTGATAAGAAAATGTTCAACTCATCTAAATTTTTATTTGAAATAGAAAAGACCTAATCTTATCCAAAGGACATGATACATTTTTAAAGAATAATTTTATAATCATGTAAGGAAGAGAAAGAAAAGAAAAAGTTTGGAGAAGTGATAAAGGAAATATTGGAGAGAGAGTGAAATAAGAGACTGTAAAAGGAAGAAAATAATTAGGGAAAGAGAAGGAGATAAAACTACAAAGAGACCCAAGCTCATTCTTGTTGGTAAAAAGAAAAAACAAAAACAACCCCCTTCTCAAAAACCGACAAAAAGAGATGTAATGAGAGAGAGAAGCTAAAAAATAGAGGAAGAGAACAACAAACAAATTTACAGTTATGGAGAATAAAAGAATAGGTAGGAAAGGAGGAGACAAAAAAATGCCAAGAGAAGAACACACCACCACCATTGCTTTCATTTCCCATGGCCTGTCCGCCATGTTGTCTCCTCTCTATTCTGTTATCTCATCTCTCTGTTCCCCACTTCTCATGTCCACTTTCTGGAAGTCCTACCTTTCCTCCCACATCCCAATTCTTTAATATTTTACTGTTCTACTTTCCAAACATACAAAATAGCTGGGTTATGTCCTTTCTATCTTTAGTGTATAAAAGAACTGACTCTGAAGTTAGTTGTTTGGGTTTGAATCCTACCTCTGTGACCCTGGGCAGAACCTAACCTTTAAAATTTCCAGTTTCATGATCTGTAACATGGGAACAATAGTAATACTAGTCTCAAAGTTTTCTACAGAGATTAAAGAATCTGTGTAAAGCTTTTATCATTGTACTTGGCATAGAGTGCTCAGTCATTAAGTATTATAGCTGCTATTTGTGTAGTGTGTGTGTGTGCGTGTGCGTGTGTGTTGTGGGGAAAGGGTGTTTCTTTGTTATTATTCCTTCCACCTTTGACTCTCCGTTAATCTTATTTTAATCTGGGAGTATCTTACCAAACTAAAAACTTAAGTGACAAAATACCACAGCGAGCATCATGCTTCCGATACTGCAAAATATAAACACAACTGTATTTGTTCATGTGGAATGTAAAGTTGGAAGTAATAATAATACATATTTACATAGTGCTTTAACTTTGAGCATTTTGATGTAGCACTGACAGATATTTAGTAGTAGAAGACTTATGGGGTCCGGGGGCTGAAATTTCCTGGTTTCTGTAATACCGAGATGCCAAACCAACCACAGTTTGATAAATACAGCTGAAGCAGGTGAGGTGTCTGAGCTTTTTATGTAAATGCACAACATGAACTCCTTCCCTTTTTGCCAGTCACCTCTACCACAGTTCCCATTGAAAAATAGAAGGTAGGCCAGGCGTGGTGGCTTACGCCTGTAATCCCAGCACTTTAGGAGGCCGAGGTGGGCAGATCACGAGGTCAGGAGTTTGAGACTAGCCTGTCCAACATGGTGAAACCCATCTCTACTAAAAATACAAAAATTAGCTGGGCGTGGTAGGGCGTGCCTGTAATCCCAGCTACTCAGGAGGCTGAGACAGGAGAATCGCTTGAACCTGGAAGGTGGAGGTTGCAGTGAGCTGAGATAGCGCCGTTCTCCAGCCTGGGTGACAGAGCGAGCCTCCGTATTAAAAAAAAAAAGAAAGAAAGAAAAGAAAAGGAAAAAAAAAGAAAAATAGAAGGTAGTATTTGGGAAAGACCTCCCCAAGGCAAGATTCCTGCTGCACTGCATCTGCCTCTGCCTCAACATGATGAGTACAAGTTTACTTGCCTCTGAGTAATTTGTATTTTTTGGATTTTTTCCAATTGCTGGCAAGTTTCCCCTTGCATGGAACTGAAATTTTCTTTGATCCTGGATCAATATAGGGAAAAACTTTCCTCCCTCGTTTACATGTAGAAGTTTAGCTACACAAAGTGGGATTATGCCAACTCTTTGTTTTCTCTCTGTTAGGCAACATTTCCCAGTTTGAACTATCGTTGCTCAAATAACAAGACTTGTGTATTTTGCTTGCTTTCCCCCTTGCTGAACTTTGGATACTGGCTAATTTGTTAGGATGCTGCTTAAAATGTGGCATCTATAGAACTGGACCCAACATGGATGTGTTCCTTCTTCCTCTGTTTGAGGAATCAGTCTAATATGAATCAGCCTAAAATGGCGGCATCAGCTTTTCCGCCGGTTCAGCGCAGTATTCACTTATTTATGTTTGGAGTGATAATATACTTATCACCCAAACCAGGACATTCTTGAGAGTGAAAGGGGGACGTGGCTAATAATTAAGCTCAGGCCACAGGCATAAACCAGAATTGTCCTGGGCACACAGGGCTATAGGGCATTCTAATTAAGTTAAGTTGAACTCAAGCCTAAGGTCTAGGCTATTTTCAGTTTTTAAAATACTAATTGCTAATAGCCTTGGTGCTCCTCTCTATCATGTACCAAAGTAGTTGACTTTTTTCTGACCTTATATTTATGTTTGTATAAAGTTAATTGCATTGATGTTTGGATTTAAAAAAATCTAGATTTTAATCTGCCTAATTAGCTACTCCTCTTCACTCTGCATCATCTGCAAATTTGATCAACTTTCCTGTGTATTTTTCCCAGTCATTGGTAAGCTAAAAGGTGCCTTTCCCAGATGCTCAGTACCAATCACTTCACCCTCATGGACCTCTCAGGCAGCAGGAGTCAACTGAGAACCAAGATCTTAGGGTATTCCCTTCTCAGGTGTTTGTATTTTGATAGGAGACCTCCCCCCACCCCACAAAAAAGATGGTAAAACCCTTCAGAGCAGGAAGAATAGATATCTAATGATTGTTTCTCAGGTAACTTGGCAGGAACTTTCTTTTGCAAACAGATTTTGAGCATCTTCCTTATAGTAGCTAATAGGGGCTGAATATAGAGTTACCTGTAAACATGTTATCTAATAGGAAGCACTATCTGATAGATGGGTGCTATAGTAAAGGTAGAGGCCAACCAGCGTGGGGCTAAAAAGAGGAAGACACTTTTAAAAGGGCATCTTCCCATTCCATTGTAATGGTCTATATACAAATTTGACAGGGCAGTTAATTTAAAAATATAGTTTTTGTGTATTTCAGAAGTCATTCATAGAGCAAAGGAAAGTTTCCTGGTCTCAGTTTCCTTTCCTCTTGACCACAGGACATGTTTATATAAATTTGAAGTTCATTTAACCCTAACCTGTACACATGTGCAGACTTCTAGAAGTATGGCTTTTGAATACTTTTAGTTGCAACTCTCAGTAAGAAATACATTATACATTGTAATCCCACATGTGCATATGTGTGTGTGCACATGCACAAACCCACACATGACCAGAAACAGAAGTTTCTTGAAAGAATACTTGCTACTTTGCAATGTCCTCTTCTTCCCTCCTCTTCTTCTCCCTTCCCCCCTCCCTCTCCTCTCTTCTCCTTCCCTGTCCTCTTCCCTACCCTTCCCCTTCCCTTACTCTTTTCCTTCCCATTTTGTTTCCCTTGTCCTTCCCTTCTCTTTCCCTTTCCCTTTCTCTTCCTGTTCCATTCAATTCAATTTCATTCCATTCAGAAGGCTGGTTGAGACCAAATAATTTGATTTCAAGCCTGGCTAGGCCAGGCACAGTACCTCACGTCTGTAATCCCAGCACTTTGGGAGGCCAAGGCAGGCAGATAACCTGAGGTCAGGAGTTCGAGACCAGCCTGGCTAACATGGTGAAACCCCGTTTCTACTAAAGATACAAAAAATTAGCTGGGTGTGGTGATGCATGCCTGTAATCCCAGCTTCTCAGGAGGCTGAGACAGGAGAATCGTTTGAACCCAGGAGGCGGAGGTTGTGGTGAGCCGAGATCGTGCCATTGCACTCTGGCTTGGTCAACAAGAGCGAAACTCCATCTCAAAAAAAAAAAAAAAAAAAGACTGGCTTGCACAATTACACAATTGCAGTTTGTTAAACTTTGCTCTGGAGTTGTCCATTGACTCCTAAATTATCTGTAGATGCTTTTTGGTAGTAATAATAATCAAAAGAAAGCTAGTCTTATAGGAGCATAAATATGTAATAATAATGATGAATAAGACTCCATGATCTTTTTGTTATTATGAATAAATCTCTGCTCACGGAGGAACTAGCATAACAAACTGATTTTGTTTTAGGTCACCCATATGAGAACAGCAATTAATTCAGTACCAGGACAATGAACAGCAAGCAGTTCTTTACTCTAAATATTGCTATTACATAACTGTGACTTGGCATAAAATACCCTGTGTTAGACTTTTTTTTTTTTTTTAATTTAGGACAGGAGTTGTTACAGTCATGCTCAAATTGGTTTAAAAAGGCAAGCTTACCGCTATAAAGTTAATTTACCTGTATTAATAGTTTAATTGTTCACCTATTAGAAAATTATTGCTTTCTGAGTGGAGGGCTTGAAGCCATGAACTTCTCTGGCTTGCTACTGTGCTCTTCTGTCGTATTCATAGTTACAGGTGTTTGGATTGTCTCTTTTAACACATTTTGGGCCCTTGTAGGAGAATTTCAGCAAGGAATCTGGGAATTTGAAACCAGAGAACGTGGACTGTCACATTATGTGTTTTAATTTCAGTGAATGTACCTCAATGTATTTGTTAAAGTTTTAATTTCATGAATATAGAGCATCTTCTATTGAATTATGAAGATGGGCTTTGGAGGCAGGTTGATCTGGACTAAATTTAAAAACAATTTTTGAAATTTTAGGTTAGAGCTCTAAAACATTCTGAGTTTCTCTTTCCTCATTTATAGAACTAATACTTCAAAGCATTTGTGAAAGAATTAAATGAGATAATGTATGTGACAAGACCTGATGTAAAGGAGATGCTATGGAAGTACATACTCATATGTAAATATACATAAAATATATTATGCATCTATGCATATTATATATGTATGTATCTTATCTGCATGTATGTGTGTAGAAACATAAATGTATGTAAAAAATTATTTCCTTTTCTTTCAGATCTGACACTTATGTAATGAAATTTAGAGGCTTGCATTTTGATTTCTGAATCAGTCAGCTTATTACATTTTTTTATTATCAGTGTTAACATGGCACATTGAGAATGGGAAAAATGATTGAAAAATTATACATTATGATTTTTCTGGTAGCAGATTTCACTTACACCTAGTGTAGTGGCTTGCTCAATCAATGCTGAAATTCAAACCTTGACAAGAATATAAATTAGCATTAATGCATTTGAATTTTACTTTTCCTCCCCACTCCAAATTAGGCAAAGGATAAAGCTTCATTTGTTCTTGAGTGTTTACCTATTAGTGTATGAATCAGGCAATTAATCTCTTTGAGACTAAGATTTCATAATATTTTTATTTATGTTTTAGCATTTAATTATATATACACATAGTATATTTCCCATTGAAAACCATTCATTAGTTTTTTTTTAAGTATTATAACTGTGGCACATATGTATATGTATCTTGATAATATTTTTCTAGAGGTTGTGTTGTGTTGCAAGACTGTGGTAGGGATGAGAACTGAGGCATATGCATATTTCACTTTCTGGCTAGTGGTTTTCTTTTTTCTTTTCTTTTCTTTCTTTTTTTTTTTTTTGAGATGGAGTCTTGCTCTGTCACCTAGGCTGGAGTGCAGTGGCATGATCTTGGCTCACTGCAACCTCTGCCTCCTGGTTTCAAACGATTCTTCTGCCTCAGCCTCTTGAGTGGCTGGGATTACAGGCACACGCCACTGCGCCTGGCTGATTTTTGTATTTTTAGTAGAGATGGGGTTTTGCCATGTTGGCCAGGCTGGTCTTGAACTCCTGACCCCAGCCTCCCAAAGTGCTGGGATTACAGGCATGAGCCACCGTGCCTGGCCTGGCCAGTGGTTTTCTTACCATCTGTATTTGCTAAATACATTAATAGATGCTTTAACAACTCAGTCTTTAATTGACTAAAATCACATCTATTATGGGAAAGAGGCACTTAGTATTTGGTAATAAAAATGATAACTTTTTGAGGAGATCTTGCCACGATGATCAAATCAAAGTTGGGGTGGAGAAGTCAGAAGGATGCTGTCTGAGGATATTTAGGGCTGTTAAGTAGAAGCCAGATTAGATTTGTTCTAAATGGCCTTGAGGTACATGTAGAATTACGAACAGCATTTAAACAGAGACAGATTATGCCTCAACATGACAACCTGCTCCCAGTGGCATCTCTGCATGGCTACAGTACACTACATTGGGTTCAGAGGATCTTGGTTCATATTTCATCTCAATTCCTCATGAAGAAAAGTCTCAGTTTCCTTCTCTGTAACATGGAGAAAATAACCCTGGCTAACTCTTGAGAGTCTTGTGAAGATCCAGTGATCTTTATTATCAATGTGTAGTGCTGTTTATAGTTTACAAAGCGCTCCATGGTAGTAAACTGTATTGAACAAACCAAGTGTGGCATTGGTGTCCCTACCACTAAGAGGTCAGGCAGTCATTTGTCAGGGCATTCAAGCATCCTATGTGTGGTAGAACTTCTTCATATTTATAATATTCTAATCTAGAAATACTATCCTGAAGGATCTAGGGAATTCACTTTTTGAGTTTTTGCTTCTTTGCTTCAAGGAAGGGAAAGATTGGATTTTATCTGAGGCTTCTTTGAGTGCTAACATTTTATCAGTCTACAAGCCTGTAATGACAAAATGCCATTTCTCTTCCTCTTTCGTAGTATAATAATTGACTTTCAGCTAGAGGAAGTTACATTGCGATCTTCGTGGTTGCTAACCCATGTATTGTGATTAATTTTCATGTTTGCTTACACATGCAATACATTTCCCTGAGCCTTCATAGCATTCTAGATGACACTTTGCCTCTTAGATTCTCTCTTTACAGTTGCCTTAGGCAAGGCAGGTGGGGGGATAGATGTTTGGTTTGAAATTTGTGTTCTTAAAACACATTCCTTTTTAAAACTTCTAAAAATAAAGAGTTTTATACAAACACTGTATTTCAGGATGCATTTCTTAGGGAAACTGAAAAACGAAAACAACCTAGAGTTGTATTTTCAGCTAATGAATGCATTCCTCTCCCTGCATCAACTCTGAATTCTATTATTTTTAATTTTTTAAAATTTGTATTTTGTAAGAGACAAGGTCTTGCTTTGTCCTCCAGGCTAGAGTGCAGTGGTGTGATCATAGCTCATTGCAGCCTTGAACTCCTAGGCTCAAGTGATCCTCTTGTCTCAGCCTCCCGAGTAGCTCGGACTACAGGCATGCACCACTGCCCCCAGCTGATTTTTTAAAAAAATTTTTCGTAGAGACAGGTTCTCAATTTGTTGCCCAGGCTGGCCTTGAACTCTTGGCTTCAAGCAATCCCCCTTTATCAGCCTCCCAGAGTGCTGGGATTATAGGCATGAGCCACTGTGTCTGACCTGAATTCTAATTTCTAGTGGCTAATGGCCCCTTGTCTGCCTGCCCCTTATCCTAAAGAGAGTTTCTTTTTAACCACTTTCCATTTTATCATTGGGAAGGTTCTAGCTTGCTCTTCTGTTTCAGAGACCATTGTCTTCATTGAACTCTTCTGGATCCACTTTGTGTCATAAAGAGAGAAACAAAAGTCCCCGAGGCTTTCCCTCCCCACCTTTCTGCACGTGGGGAGAATAAAGCCCTTGGTAACCATGTTCCCTATGGTTATGAGGTGTTTTTTACAGGCTACCATGAAAGAGCCATTTGTTGAATGCCTGCCTTGTGACAGGCACTTGCCTCATTTAAATCTTAAGACATCTTTAGGAGGAAGGAGAAATGAAAAACCAAATTTTCTTTCCACCATTGCCAAAGGATACTGCTGGCCAAGACATAGCTTGAACTTTACATATGATAGCCCTGAATAGAGTCCTAAAGTCAGTTTCTGGGGTTCAGGAGTGGCCTCCTGATACAAATATTGTAGAAAGTACCTCCACAGGTTCAAAGCAAAACATTTCAAAACTATTTATACAGGTATTGTAAGTGGAGGTTTGGACTGATTTCCTGCCAGATTTCCACGGAATCATGTGCGAAGTTTGGCTCTTTGACTTACAGTGTTAATGTGCTATGGGTTACGTGCTCCATACCATTTGAATGGCTTTCGTATTTCTTCCCTCTGCTAGCATTTGTAAGTAAGCAGGCTAAAATGCCACCAATGCTATCAGTTTAAAATGAACACTTCTGAGTGGCTTAATTTCCTTCCATAACTGTTCAAAAAATAAATAAATAAAAGTTGTAATTCTAAGCCATTGTTCTTATAATATTGTCTGACTGAACATATGTCTGGTTGGATTACTAACATTTCCTGAACTTCTGTAATTCTGCAAATTGTTGGCTTCAGGTCTTAAGGTTAAGCTTTTAAAAAAATTAAACAAAAATAACTTCCTTTTATTTGTGCTGTTGATGCTCGCTCTATGAGATAAAACCTTTCCTTTTTTTATTCCTTGAGTCTTGAAATGTTGAAGAAATTGTTGTTAGAATTAAAAAATGACAGAGTCAATTTCTGATTGAACTCCATAAAACATTTTTCTTAACAGTATTACACCTCTACAGATCAAGGAATACTAGAGAGTTTAGAAGCAGGATGAGGAAGGCAGGTGAGACCGGGTTGCTCTGAAATAGCTGTAATCCTGCACACTGAAAAAAAGTAGGCTTGTCAAAGGCTTCGCCCTTACTGATGTTAGTCATGGCGTCTGCATTTCTAAAAAGATATTACATGGTAATGAAGATCTAATCCTCTTCTTACTGTCATTTTGTTCCAAGGAATTTGAGAAATATATACAAAGACACATCGTGGCATCTTAAACCAAAGGGGTGGACACCTTGTCATTAACTGGGCACTCTTGGTGTGTGTTCAGGTTTCATCTGAGAACTTTTCTTTTCTTTTTCTTTCTTTTTTTTTTTTTGGTTTATTTCAGCTTCCCAGTTGCATGCCTAACTTCTCTCTCTCCCCTTTTTAAAAAACTTTTATTTTAACTTCAGGGTTACAAGTGCAGTTTTGTTCCATAGGTAAACTTGTGTCATGGGGGTTTGTTGTACAGATTATTTCATCACCCAAGTTTAAGCCTTGTACTCATTAGTTATTTTTCTTGATCCTCTCCCTCCTCTCATCTTCCACCCTCCAAAAGGCTCCAGTGTGTGTTGTTCCCCTCTTTGTGTCCATGTGTTCTCATCTTTTAGCTCCCACTTATAAGTGGGAGCTAAATATAACTTATTTGATTTTCTGTTCCTGCACTAGCTTGCTAGGGATAATGGCCTCCAGCTCCATTCATGTCCTTGCAAAAGACATGATCTCATTCTTTTTTATGGCTGCATAGTATTCCATGGTGTCTATGTACCATGTTTTCTTTATCCAGTCTATGATTGATGGGCATTTAGGTTGATTCCATGTCTTTGCTATTATGAATAGGGCTGCAGTGAATGTATGTGTGCATGTGTCTTCATAACAGAATGATTTATATTCCTTTGGGCATACACCCAGTAATGAAATTGCTGGGTCTGATGGTATTTCTGTCTTTTGGCCTTTGAGAAATTGTCTTCCACAATGACTGGACTATTTTACACTCCCACCAACAGTGTAGAAGTGTTAATTTTTCTTCATAACCTCACTAGCATCTGTTATTTTTGACTCTTTAGTAGTAGCCATTCTGACTGATGTGAGATGGTATCTCATTGTGGTTTTGATTTGCATTTCTCTAATGATCAGTGATGCTGAGCTTTTTTTTCATGTGATTGTTGGCCGCATGTATGTTTTCTTTTGAAAAGTGTCTGTTCATGTCCTTTGCCCACTTTTTAATGGGGTTGTTTATTTTTTACTTGTAAATTTGTTTAAGTTCCAAAAGCAATTGCAACAAAAGCAAAAATTGACAACTGGGATCTAATTAAACTGAAGAGCTTCTGCACAGCAAAAGAAGCTGTCAACAAAGTAAACAGACAACCTACAGAATGGGAGAAAATTTTTGCAAACTATGCATCCAACAAAGGTCTAATATCCAGCATGTATAAGGAACTTAAACTACTTTTCATTACTCTTTGCTGAGAGCTCTGTAAGGATTTAGTCATCTCTTCATCTTAGTGAGGCTATTGCTGAAAGAATGAAGCAATATCAATAATAATGCCTTACATTTATAATAGGACTTTAAAGTTCACAAAGAACTTTCACACAGATTTTCTTTTTGCTCATCTCAGCAACCCTGTGAATTAGGTGTGGCAGGTATTAGCACTTTTATTATGCAGTAAATTTAGAATCCGACAAAATGTGTGACCAGCCCAAGAACAGTAGATTTTTAAAAATGTGTTCTAAAGGAGGCAGAGAGAGAATTAAGCACGCACACACCCTACTGCCACCAATGAAAGCTTTTTAACAGAAGTCTGTGTCTGCCCCACCTTCTCTCCTATTATCCAGAAGAGTCCTGCAAGATTAGTTCCCATGCAGAAACAGATCAATTATTTACTGTAATATAAAATGAGATGTCCCCTGTGGGAGGCTGCTGAGAGGGACTGTAAAACTAAGGCCCTGAAATGGAAAGGGCTTTTGAAACCCAAGACTTTGTACTTCAGATAGAGTGGGTGGAAGCTTGTTCATTTGGCTATTTTCACTTACCCCTCCTTGACCTTTTCCCGCCCCCACATCTAGTCGATTATTAAGCCTCTGGTTCGGCTGCTTTATTTTACATCTACGGCTACCCAAAACTACCGTAGGGCCCCAGTTCCATCCCTACTGTCTTTTCACAACAGCAGTGGGTTTCGGGGATAGCCTTCCTGCCCCTTGCTCATGCCATCTTTCACATGCCCTAAGAGCTTAAAAGTCTGTAAGAGTTCAGCGTTTTCCATGGGGTATAGTCCATCCTCCTTAGCCTAGAACATAACACTGTAGATGTTGACCTCAGCCTACCATTCCATTTTTATTTTGCCGCTTCAGTGGTGGTTTTCCTGAATGGTTAGGGGTCCCTTAGCATTCTTCGCTGCCTTCATACCAGCCACTGGCTCTGTTTGGAACGCCCCTCCCCTTAGCATGGGAGCCCTCTTGCCCCTGTGCTGAATGAGTATTGGTTCTTTAAAATTTGGCTGTGTTTTCTCCTTTCTTCTCCGTTGGGAAGTCTTTTCTGACCTCCGTTGCCTGTGAAATTGGCCACATGCATCGTTGTGGCTCTTAGCATCTCCTCCAGAGCTCCCTTGTGAAGCTTCAAGTAGACCGTGAGCTTTCTGAGGACAGGGTCTGAGGCTTAACCCCTGTTCGTGCAGGGCATGACCCCCTGTAGGGGGATTACAGTAAACACAGTTTGGCTGAAAGTTTGGCTTCACTTCACAGTGACCTCAGCCACCACTCAGGAGCATTTGGCCTGATAGCCAGTTTGCTGACTCCCCAAAGATATCGCTAATTAGGAGTGCTATTGAGGTGGTCTGGGATTTACAAAAATATTTTTTCTGTTAAAGGATCATTTCCAATTGACCTTAATTAGGAATCTGTAATAATGAAGAGAAACACAATTTTTTCTCTTTCCTTTTTATACATGAAGAAAGTCAGAAGCATAAACTCCAGATTATGGAGTTCAGTTCCCCTTGATCATGGATTTGTGCTTTTGCTGAGTGCAGACAGTGTAGAGTTTTGCCACTTGCCTAATACAGGATAGTCAAAAGAGTCTGCTGTATTAAATTGGGAGCACTCTTATGGAAATATTTGTAAACAACTTGTGGATTTGTGCTTCAAGAAATTTGTAAAATTCTCTTTGTAGTTGCTAAGATACAGGAAATAACTTTTAGGGCTAGTATGATACACTGCCAAGGAAAACATTTTCCAGGCTGTCCGTCTTTGGTCACACACGTGCTAGGTGTTGATTCCTGTATCATACTGTAATTGTGGTGGCCTGTAAGCCTACTTTTAGCAGTTTGAAGGTATCTGTTTTCTACTACCTATGAGATATTTACTTATCCATATCAGTTCCCTTTAAACTAGAAATTAAGATTAGTTTACTATTACCTTGTCTGTATATGGGGGGTGGGGCAATCACATGGGGAATATGTGTTCGTATAGAAAAAAATCATCATTGTCTTGTTTTTCCTACATTCCTTACAAATTTTACAGCCATATTTCTTGATCATTTATGCCATTAGAACCATGAAAAAGTGATATTTGAAAAGGTATCATCTTTTTAAATACAATTAATTTTAAGGAAAATAGTGGAACAAGCATATTATATAATGTAGTCAATAATGTGGCTAAAGTGGATATTTGAGTTGACTGAATTTTATTTTTGTGATAGTTATTTGTCGAATGAGAATGACTCTAAATATCAACACATCAGTCAAAATAAAGTAAATTTGTTATGTTGAACTCACAGTTTTTTATGAGAAAAATGAAAATAAGGTTTGAATTTTCTGTATTACTACTCTTTTATGATAGAATATTGAGAATTTACCTTTATTCTAGATTGTAATCTATTCCACAAGCATACAAAATCATTAGCATGTGGCGAAACTGTTGAGTTCTTCCATTCTCCTCATTGAAAATAAAACGTATATTTTGCTTCTTGACTTACAGATATCACAACTATAATATTCTTCTATGATTTTCTATCTTGATGTTTAGCAATAGAGTCAGGACTGTAATCTTGGTTTAGGTGTTTTGTTTTGCTTTATGTTTCCATCATATCATATTGTCTTTCAGATTTTCACATCGTATTCACCCAGGTATTTGGAAACTTGGGGAGTGGATGACTCTAATGGTCAGCTGGGATCTACTTCCTGGATCACTTTGGCTGTCAAATATACACAGCACCAATGTGTATTAATTGTGCAAAGTCAGATAAGGCAGTGAAAGTCACTAATCTCATTCTATTTGCTTTCTAAGACCAGGTGCCCCATTATAATTAATCCATGCCTTATAATACCACAATTACATGGGTTTGATTTCTTTATACACTGGCTATCGTAGTCTTTAAAAAACTTAAATTAATGAAGAAGGGGATATTTTAACTGAGTCTAGATAATTATTTGAAAAGGATGTTATAGAGTGAATGGAGAGTTGGCTGGAGGACGGACTATATGACTTTTAACTGTTCTGTATAATCAGGGATTCCAAGATTCAAAAACTGAGCTATAAGGGAAATCTAAGAAATGCTAGTAGCCTTAGTTACAGTGTTTTTGTATGTTGGTTTGTCACAGACTGCCTTTTCAAGGTGTGCCCTATGAACAGATATTCTGCCCAGAAGCAATATTGGAAAGCAAAGCAAGCCAAACAAGGGAACCACACCGAGGCAGCCTTGCTGAAGAAACTACAGGTAAGGACCAGGATTCCAATTGTCTGGCTTAGGCTAACCAAGTACAGCAATAATAAAAGATGTATTTAGAGCTTTCTAGCTTTGTCCTTTCACCCAAAACACAGAGATTTAGAATACATATAGCAACACATTGAAAGTAGAAGGGCATTTCAAGTAATAGGGTGTGACCATCTATTTCCTGGCATGTAGGTAGCACATTACTGCTGCTGTTTTTTAGGGTGTGCCAGACTAATTCAAAGCTTCCCATCAAAATGAAAACCAATTCAGAATCTCTGTAAGAATATTAAATCCAGTTATATTTTACTTGACATAATCCTTGATATTTTTCCTGAAAGAAACTATGGAGAAAAATAATTGAAAGACCATTGTTTATGGTTTGTCTGAGTGTAAATTCGGTAGAACTTAATTTTGCCTCATTAAAATTCCTGGTACTTTCAGAATTAAGAACTTTAATTTTTGAGACTTTGGAAATTCTACTATTATCCTGGTTGGTTTTTCTAGCAATATACCTTCTTAAAGTAATTTTAAAAGAACAAAGAGCCTAGTACTTTTCTGAAATGTCCAACATAAAAGTGGCCCAAGACATGTTGGAGGGCATTTCAGCATACATTGACAAATCATCACACTATATTATAATCATTTATTTAATTACTGCTCCCTTTGGGGAGTCATCCACTCCCCAAGTTTCCAAATACTTGGATGAATATGACATGAAAATCTGAAAGACAATATGATATGATGGAAACATAAAGCAAAACAAAACACCTAAACCAAGATTACAGTCCTGACTCTACTACTAGCCTATTTTATTCCTGGCTATAGTCTTGTTCCTAAAAAAAATTTCTTTGTCAGTTATTACACTCTGTTTACTATATTTCTACACTGAATATTTGATAATCATCTTATAGCACGCTGCAGAACTGGAACAAAAACAAAATGAATCAGAGAATAAGAAACTGTTGGGAGAAATTGTAAAATACAGTAATGTTATACAAGTAAGTATTGTTATACAAGTAAGTATTGTTATACAAGTAAGTATTTTCTCTTAAACGAGGTGAGTATTTTATGTGGAGTTTGTCAGTAAGTTGGCAGGAAAGCCAAACTGCATTAAAATTTTGAGATACAGGAAGTTTGTTTTTTGATGGGAATTATCGATGTTGTGACGTATTGTGATGTATTCAGTTGATATGTGCTGCACTATTCTGTATGTTTAAGAATAAATCTGATTTTACACATAAAGAAGTGATCTTATCTGGATGCATACACAAGTTATTATATAAAAAAGAAGAGGGTCAGGAAACAATTTCTAAAGGCCTGTTCTGAAATAGTCCTTTAGATTAATGGGACTGTGTTTAACATACGGAGCTTAGCTTTTCATTTTGTGAAGAGAGAAAAGTTTTCACTTTCAGTTGGAAGTCATCCTTGAATTGTTATTAGAAGGTCTTCTATTTCTATTAGTATGCACACACTGTTTTATCTCAGCTGCATTCCTTTCCTGTGTTTCACTTAGATCTTTTTAGCTTCTTACTTGGTTATTTGTTAATATATGCCCCACCTTTTTCAAAAAAGAATGTAAGGCACTTTCCAAAATACAGAGCTACATAGTGAGATAAAATACAAATAAATAAAGCAATTGGTCACAGGGAAAATCATGGTTGGATGAATAAATTGAAATCAGGGGTAAGGCATGTTTATAAAAACCATGTTGTAAAGTCTGGTAAATTTTGACTTGAAGGCTTTTTCTTGCCCTCTTAGCCATAGGGAAGCATAGTCTGTTACATCATTGGCTAGGAGATCCGCAGCACAGAGCCAAATCAGAGGTCTAGAAGCACAACTGTTCCCAGGAATAGGACCAGGAAAGTGTTTCTCCTATGTGTGCTCATAAAGAGGACACTGTGTAATATAGTAAACAATAGCCTTGACAGCTTCCTTACAGTAAATGCTACAATGAGGCATTTCATAGAGCTGTTTTTTAAAATAATATCCCTGATATTTTGTTATTGGCCAATGGCAAAATGCCAGAACACAGGGCAGTCAAAGCAGTGCACTGTTGGGATAAGATGAGAGAAGCTGGGTCGGCAGCTCCCTGAATGTATGACTTAATCGAATGATGGATAATGTGAAACCTGCAACCTGAGTGGGCTGGATGTCCCTGGGGCAATCCTTCATAAATAGAGTTTCTCTTAACCAAGTTTCGGTTAAATGTCAGCAAGTGGAACTTATGTTTCTTGTCAAGTACCCGAAGCACAGGTGTTAGCTTGGTCAGTGAGGGGCTGAGCCATGTTCTTGAACATGGTGGATCCCAAAGTCCAGCCCATGAGGGTTTCCATTGCTTTGTGGTAACATAAGGACCCAAGAGTATGATAATGAGCATTTTAAAATGCTGATTTTTTTTTCAATTAAAGAACAGTACTTTATTTTGAGATAATTTCTTACTTATATTGTGAGTACTAAAATGACCATTGTTTTTTGAAATGATTGTAATAATAGATGGAAAGGTTATTTTGTTTTGGTTTTGCTACTCAGTAGAATCATGTTTTTGTAAGATTTTGTTCACAAAATCCAAAAAAATCTGAGAAGTGATGCTTTTACACTCATCTGGGAGGGGGTAGGGTCAGCATCCCCTGGCAGAAGGTGTAGAAGCCTATTTAGGATGAGCAGCTGCCTCCTTACAGAGGAAGAATCAGGGCTGACTGTGGGCATGGCTGGTTAATAATAGTAAGTGGGTTGGTGCATTATTTGAGTTTTTTGGCCTTTCTTTAGTATATTCTGTTTTTGTGGCTATGCAGGCATTGAGAAAGGATGTGGTTTTGGGGAAACTCAAGGTCTCCTTTGGAAAACCTAGTTTTAGCCATTATTTATCAGTAGATGAAAATCACTCGGAGGGGTCCCCTGTTTCTTTTTTCCCTATTATGCCGACTTCATTATGAAGCAGAATTGGGGTGAAGGGGAGGAAGAACCCAAAGAAAGTCAAGTAGGAAAGATGGTGAGTGTGGAGGCTGAAAATACTCCTTTGTTTAATTTTCATCTCAAGCCATGTTAGATGAATATATGATATATGTATAAAACATATGAATGTAATTAACAGAGGAGAACAAATAAAGGTGGTAATCTATGTCTTTTCCCTATAGCTACTGCATATAAAAAGCAACAAATATCTTACTGTCAACAAGAGATTACCTGCTTTACTGGAGAAGAATGCCATGCGTGTGTCCTTGGATGCTGCAGGAAATGAAGGGTCTTGGTTTTATATTCATCCGTTCTGGAAACTGAGAAGCGAGGGTGACAATGTATGTAATACACAATTAAGAGGGAAATAGTGGGTTCATAAAGAAAATGATTCCTAATAAGTAAGATAATCCAGAAAGTACAAAAAAGAAAATATAGTTTTTACTCAATACCTGATTTTTATGTTAGTATCTACTAGGTTAAACATGTTTATTTATAGTACAAATTGTGCTCAGAAGTCATAAGACAAAGTTCAGATTAATTTAAAATCTTCCAGCTAGAATTTGTATGAAAGAACTTAAGCAACCTTAATATTGGCTGAGACTTTTAAAAGAGAAGGAGAATTTACTTTTTTGCCTAATTAGGAGGAAGCTTGGTCATAAGGAAGAAGAGCTGTGTTTAGGAAATAGTGTGTGCCCTTTGAATTAATGGAGTGACACTGTGAATCATGACAGGATTCCATTTACTGGCTCTATGCCAGCTGCTGACAGTCTATAAGTCTTAATAGAGATGGAGTAGAGGAGCTGAAGGTTGGCATCTGCTCATTGATGACAACTATGTTTACAATATGTTGTGGACTAGTTGGGGCACTGAGGCAGGAGAATCACTTGAGCCCACGGGTTCAAGACCAGCCTGGGCAACATAGCAAGACCTTGTTTCTAAAAAAAAATTTTTTTAATGTTGTGGAATATGTGTGTATTGCATGTAAATCTTAGTAGTTGCTAAAATATTTTCTGCTACTTTATAAAATAGAGAATAAATTATGAGAAATAGTCAATAGGATCTAGAGTGTGATATTTTTGCATGTAATAAATAAAATACTGCGTGATAGTCCTTAGCACATGGACGATGCTCAGGAAATGCTGCTAGACACTGAGCGCTGAATAAGTTTCATAAATACCTGCAAGTATTGCATCAGGGGATCAATAGTTAAGATTTAAAAAAATTAACATGAATTTGAAGCAATATAAAAGTAGAATTATTCCGAGAGAGTTTTTTCAGTTGAAACTTTGATTACATTTTAAATGTGTTTTGGATATTTCTTGTCTTAGGAATGTCTTTATTGTAAATCTAATTTTTCCAGTGAATTTTGAAATACAAATTCAATTCCACAGGATGCAAGCTTCTGGATTTAATTTGGTTAATAAATTTTCTGGTGATATCTTCCTTTGGTAAGGTTTGGTAGAAGCATGGCATGCAGGAATGTGATGCACTTTAAGTCTTGTGTTGGTTGGATTTCTTAAAAAAAAAACCCTACTTTTTTTTCTTTTGACATCAGGTGATGTGTGCTGTGAGCATGATACACATTTTAGTTTCATTAAATAGTTCATTACAATCAACTCTCAATTGTTGAGGGACTGATTGTGTAGTTTATGAACAACCTGTGCCTTTGAGGCCCTTTCTTGCAATGCTTGTTCCCATCCCCAGCCCTCCACTGAATAGTATCCCTGTCTACAGGAGGTCCATGAAAATTAAATATGAAAACAAACAAAATCTGAGCTCAAGCTCGGAAGGAATGTGATGAAATAATGGAATGAATTGGAGTTTTTAAATTAGCCGTGGGTTATATTAATTCATCCTATCTGCGTATTTATTCATTTTATCTATTCTTTTCCTTGCTGCTTTTACACAGTCAACAGAGAGTTGAATGTAATGAACTATTTCAAATAATTAGTTGTACTGGAAAACCAAAACAAAACAAAACCTACCACCCAAACACTCAATCTTGGTGAAAATGGACAATGTAATTGTTAAGTGCAATACAGGAGTTCTCCTTATCTGGATGTGCTTCAGAAAGCATGGCTGAAACAACCTTCCACACTGCTTTTTGCTGAAACAGCTCACTGTTTTTGTTTGCCACTGTGTAGCTTTTGTGTGTAATTAAGGTTGCTGAAAGCATAAGCACACCCACAACCCTATATTGGTCACATAAATAATTGTATTGTAATACTCGTTTTTTTCCCTAAAATAGGTAGCATATTTCTAAAATATAAACCGACTGTGTGGAAGGCAATTGGAAATACGGTCACTTCATAACCAGTGGTTCAACTATTTCTGATTTTCTTTAGAAACACATTAAATTAGAAAAAGGAAATTGCAATGTTTAGAGGACTTTTAAAATGATATTTTACTGTTTAACAATAGATGAGGTTTTAAGATGATATTTTAAGATGAGGTTTTAACATCCAACAAGATGTTCTGTGACCCAAATGAAATGCAATAAATAGGCTGACGATAGTGTGGGAGAAAGGAAACCCTATCTTCAAAAGGTAATAGTTCCTATTACTTAAGGGCAACTTTATGATATAGCTTATAGAATTGTGGGATGGATGGTTTTGGGGAAGAAATAGACTCATGGATCCCTGTACTTTCAACTGTATACAAAGCCCTTAGTTGCAGTTGAACTGCAAAGTCACTAGGGACAGCTATGAGCAGAGAACATAAATATTTCATTTTTCTTTCTTTATTTTTTTATCTTTATGTATCTTCCCATGGTCGAATAGTTAATTTTTCATTTTCAATTTTGATCTAAGAAAACTTGGGTTCTTTACTTTTATGGTAGATTTTAAAAGGGAATAAAGGTCAGATATTCTTTAAATGAAGAGAAAATTTTAACTCTTGAAAAAAGAAACTCTTCAAATAGCAAGTAGACTTTGCATTTTAGAAAAAGTGTGTGCCCACCAGGGACTGTTGTGGGGTGGGGAGAGGGGGGAGGGATAGCATTAGGAGATATACCTAATGCTAAATGACGAGTTAATGGGTGCAGCACACCAACATGACACATGTATACATATGTAACAAACCTGCACGTTGTGCACATGTACCCTAAAACTTAAAGTGTAATAAAAAAAAAGTGTTGAATTTCTAGCCGCGGTGGAGCTAGAACCCTGGCGTTTAGATTCCTATTGTGATGTTCTTTTCACCATACCAGGTGCCACTTCAAAAGAAGGGCAGCTGCTAGTGATGTTATATCCCTCTTTATTTTCAGCGAAATCTCAGCTTGAATCTTACATGGCTCTTACATAGAATCAACAGAAGTGCTTTTGGAATTGCAATTTATAAAAAACATGTTTGTGTACTAGAGTGAATGTGATGGCTGATCCTAGGATGTGGCAGAAAATGACTTCACCCTCAAGTTCTATATTAAATACATAGCTTCTCAGAAAGCACCTGACCCCATCTGTGAATCACGTCCTGAGCTTCACTATTTTGAAAATATTACCATATTTCATATTTGCTAAGTTATCTAATTAGGTATGAATTCTGTGAGAATAAATAGGGACTATTTCTTAGACCTTTTTGTTTTCTCCCTGGAACTTCTTAATATTCTTTTTATTTCACATGATTGGTAGTTTATCCATTTCACTTGCAAGTTTTATTCAGCTTGGTTAGGCAAGGTAATCATTGTCAAGAATAAGAATGAGGACCTGAAAATTACTGAATTAATGTTAGATTCTACTTATGAATACCATTTTTTATGAACCACTGGAAGCTGTTTCACAGATACCAAGGAACATTTTGGCTATATGATTGGTCTCTTAATATATACAATGTTAGGCTGGGCACAGTGGTTCACGCCTATGTAATCCTTTGGGAGGCTGAGGCAGGTGAATCACCTGAGGTTAGGAGTTCGAAACCAGCCTGACCAACATAGTGAAACCCCGTATCTACTAAAAATACAAAAATTAGCTGGGTGTGATGGTGCACGTGTGTGATCCCAGCTACTTGGGAGGCTGAGGCAAGAGAATCGCTTGAACCTGGGAAGCAGAGGTTGCAGTGAGTTGAGATTGTGCCACTGTACTCCAGCCTGGGTGACAGAGCGAGACCCCATCTCAAAAAACAGAAAAAACTATATATATATACACACACACATATATATACTATATATATGCACATATTTGTATATATTATATATTTAAGTCTATATATATATTTAAAACCATATATATATACAGTTTTATGGGTGGTGTTTTGAAGTAAATATACGGATTGACCCAAAGCTTACAGACAACTATAGTAAAATAGCAAGACTTAGAGCAGCAAATGTAGGTGCAACCAAAAGTATTCTTGAATTGGAAGGACATAGTTAAAATATGTCATTATATTTAGTAACTTATTGGCTAGGATTTATATGGCACAGATGAGAATCAAATAGTAAACAAAATCCAATTGTTCTTTAAGAAATTGGAAGTTGAGAACACATGGACACAGAGAGGGGAACAACACACACCAGAGCCTGTCAGGGGGTGGGGGGTGAGGGGAGGGAACTTAGAGGACGGGTCAATAGGTGCAGTAAGCCATCAGGGCACATGTATACCTATGTAACAAACCTGCACGTTCTGCACATGTATTCTGTTTTGTTTTTTTGTTTTTGTTTTTGTTTTTTAGAAGAAATAAAGAAAAAAATGTAATTGGAAGAACAGATGCAGCACTGGCAAAATGTGGCATCAAGCTCCCGGTACTTTAGAGTATGGATGATGACTCAGGCCTCTACATGGCTCTGTGACTTGGAGCTGCCTTGCTGTCATGTGCAACAGCACGTGTTTTCCTAGGGAGAATGGGGATTGGGAATATGCTTATGTCATGTTGACTTTCATTTGTTTTTGCTCATAATTTAATTTTTAAAAGGGATACCAATTCATGGTTCAAAGATAGAAAACAATGTAAAGATATATTGTGAAAAATCTCTCTTCTACTCTTTTTATTCCATCTGTCCAATTTCTACTCTTCTTCTTCCTCAGGTATGCACTGGAGAGATTTCTTTATGCAGATCCTCCTATTCCCTCCCTCACATTTGTACACGAATGATAGCATACTACATGCCTTGCTCTGCCTATTCATCTTTTCACTTAATACTGCTCCTTAATGATCTTTCCTTAACTGTATATAGAGAGCTTCTATGATGAATCTTTGTGAGTTACAGCATCTGACTTCTTATGGACGTGATGAGTAGAGACCAGTCCTGTAAACAGCAGGAGTTGTTTCCACAAACCAAAGCACAACCTTTCTTTGTTTGGTTGGTGAGCTTGAGGCTTCTCTATTATACTTCAATCACCAGATATAGTTTGTGACAACAGTACCATATGTGAGCATGGACTCCTCCGTATCATCCATATGAGGATATCTGATATTGAAAATATGAAATTATGTTTTTTAAAGTTTGGGCTTAGATTAAGATACACTACATGGAGAAGTTCTGTTTATTTATATCGACTGAATCCTGATTTGTTTTATCATTTATCTATCAAGCTAATTTATTCTAATATTTACTTGGTATAAAATATACAAAGGGAGGGTTTTGGTTTTCATTTTTGAGACAGTGATCAATTCTTTAAGTGAGATTTTATTTACTATAATAATATGTCTTCTAAATAAATTCAGCAATGTAAGTAACTTTAATAATGGAAATTAAACTGTTCATTGTTATCATGAAGAAAGGATAACTTTGATTCCCCACAATTTGAGTTATGAATAAAAATACTTAAAGAGAAGGTGGATATTGCTACAATAACATACATTAAAAAATCAATTAGAGTTACTTCTTTAGAGTACTTTTCCAATAATCAATTTTAGTTTTTATTTAAAAATGAACATCAGGTTTAAGGAGCAATATTAGTTTAATATATTTAAGATATGAGTGAATCGGATGCCCAAGGCTCAAACACAAAACATATTTCTACAAGGTCATACCTAATCCTGCATTTCCTGAATTGAGCTGACATTAGAATTTTTAATACACTTCTGAGACTATGGGAAGATCAAATTTACTCATCTCTTATAAAAGATAATACAAGTGTATAACATTTTCTGCTTGCTTTTGCAGTGGTTCTAATATTTGGATAGATTACTTTTTTGTGGTGACAGATGCATTTACTCTTTCTGTTGTGCTTATGGCATAAGACCTCGTGGGGAGGGATAATGGCCTATTTATTGACTTTAAGGAAGCTCTAACTGAAATGGGAGGTGAATATGAAAAAGATCCACACTAGCTTTATGAATCCAGACTGATAGGCACTATGAGACATGGTTATATGATCATTTATTAGAAGATATTTTACCTCAAAGAGAAAAAGGATTGTATGAAAATTTGTGTGAAGGATAAAAGGACCAGATGTCAGATCAATAATGGGGACTCCTGTGCAGTTATTTCTAGCTTCAAATATAGCACCAAAGATCCATGCAGTGTCTCAATTGTGATTTATTTCTGCTTCCTAGATTGTTGTAGGAGATAAAGTTGTTTTGATGCCTGTGAATGCAGGGCAGCCACTACATGCCAGCAACATAGAGCTTCTTGATAACCCAGGGTGTAAAGAGGTAAGTTCAAGTGGAAAAGGAATGAATGTGTTCATTTTTCTCATGAGACAGAGGGAGAAAAAAAAATCTAGTTTCTTTCATTGTTTTCATGAGCATAATCCCAGTTATTCTAATTAATATCCCTAAGGTACATATAGCTGTGATTAGTTATTGCTATTTTTGGATGGTCTCTCAAAGATACTTCTATTGAGCTATATACTTCATTATCCAAAATTGTCTTTAATTTCCTTTTACTAGTTGAACTAATAATTTCTGGTAGAGAATGGAATCTGTAGTCTTATAACTTTGAACATTTCTTCATTAATAGGTGAATGCTGTTAATTGCAACACCAGCTGGAAAATCACTTTATTCATGAAATATAGTTCCTATCGAGAGGATGTATTAAAAGGAGTAAGTATGTGCTACATAGGACATTTGCTGGGAGAAATGATGGTAGTCTTACTGAAATTCTAGATGCAAAACCTATGTATTCACTGGTGTTCATAATTTACAATGTGACTACACATGTTAATACTTACTCTAAGTGTTTTACTGAATTTCCCCCCCACATTTTTAAATGTTTAAATAAGCATTAAATAAATTTAAATAAGCTTTAAAAGTCAAATAGCTAGCAGAAGGGCCCAGAGTAGCAAAACCAGAAAGAGACACCTGCTTCTCACATCTGTTTGTTCAGATGTCTCTTGACCTTTTTGCTAGGGGGACGTTGTTAGATTATTTCATGCGGAACAAGAGAAGTTTTTGACTTGTGATGAATATGAGAAAAAACAGCACATTTTCCTTCGTACGACCTTGCGCCAATCAGCTACTTCTGCTACTAGTTCTAAAGCACTCTGGGAAATAGAGGTATGTAAATGTTTTTTGGCACTTAATAAATATTTAGATCAAAAAGAGAAGATTCACTGGGCTTGTTGTTTTATTGTTATAGGCATCATTTATGATAGAATCATAAAATAGAATAATTTTTGTGAACCAACTTGTGCCTATTCATTGCTGTGACCAATTTGAAAGGAAACTGTTTCCTAAGCCTGTCTTCTCTGTGGTAGCTCTGATTTTCTCTCTCTCCTTCTCTGTCAAGTGCGCGCGCGCGCACACACACACACACACACACACACATTTACAAAAGGTACATTACGATCTTACTTTTAACAAATCAATTGTGAAATGTCAAGACTAGTTAGACTGAAGACCATGTGCCTCAAATGGCACTGGAGTCAAGATGGAGTAGGATGCCTCACTTTGAGGAAGGTTGAGGCCAGAACTACTCAGTCCCTGAGGAGAACAATGTTTATTTCTTCTGTAGATGCCATTTCTATTGGAATCAGGAGACCCATAGTTAAGAATTCATTCATCTTTTTAAAAGTATCACTTAAATGTGGAACATGGTAGAGTAATTAAGGAAATGTAATCTATGGATTTTTCCTTAAAGGATCTTTTTATATGTGGAGGAGATAAGATCTACAGAATTGCCTATGAACAAGAGATTTACTAAACATCTAAACCACTAGCGGTGATTCTCAACCATTTCAAGTTCTTCACCTGCCCCCAATTTTAAAACATATATTTTGTGACACTCCCTTTAATATTCTAAAATGAAATTTATAGGTAATATTATTTATATACTAATAGGTAGAATTAGTATAATGCTCAAATTCTAACATAAAGAATAAATAAAAGGAAAATACTTTATAATAAAATAATATGTATTTCAACATGAGAATGACTATCTAAAAGATACAATATTTATGCCCATCTTGGATGGATATGTTTGGATTTGAGAGAAGTGGTTAAAGAAGTGGATCAGAAGACAGCCCATACAAGTACAGGAAAATGAAAAAGCAAAGGTAAATGTGGGCCCTTGAATGATAACGAGTGTTAGGAGACGTAATAACGGAACAAACTGAAAAACGGAGAGATAACCATAATCAAAGTATGGATAATACTTTAGGCAAATTACCGACGAGATGCAGAAAATGAGGAAGTAAGATGCCTCTGCAAATGAGCTGAGTCTTATTTATAAATATGACACTAAAAAAGAACTAAGTTTATGACATGGTTTAGAATCGAGATGAAATAGTACAAAAGAACTTATCTTCTATCTTGAAACTCCACAACATATTGAGGAATAATTTCAGTCGCTAGCATGCAGATGGACTTTGGAGACCACAACCATCAACAGGTGATGGAACTGAGAAGCTCTGGGGAAAACAGCTATGACTAAAGCTAATAATACACGAGGCTGCATGAAACCCCTCCCAGAAGTCTACCTCATTCATAAGAGTAAAACTGAAAAATAACAGGCAATCCTAAAATAAATACATAATTAAAGCATGCATTTTCACACCGTAAAGTTCTTAATATTTTGCTCTTTTTAAAAATTAAAAAAATATAGAGGTAGCAATAAGATGAGATATTATTTAAAACTCTGTTAATGAAATACAGTGAGTTACCTGCATTTGATGTGTCTCTGCTTATTTAATATTGGTTCTGAGTCTGTTAAAAGGAGTTTTGAAAATTCTCTCATATTTTTGCTTTTAGTTTTATAGCTTTTGCTGTAACTGTACTACTGCAGTGAACCCTTTCCATCAAAATGCATAGTTGGAAATGCTGTGACACATTGACCAGAATAGGGAGCGAATAAATTGTTTAATAATTTTGAGATGTCTTTACTTCATTTAAACGTCCCTCACCATAATGAATTTCATATAACTTGATGTAAAATGTTTTTATCTGCTGATGTACTAAAGTATTGCCAGTTTATATCGGTGGTAGGCTTATTTCTATTTGAGATTTGAAGGACGTTTCTCTATTGTGTGCTGTCACAGTTGGGCTTTGTGAGGAAGCCTGAGGACTGTGCTTACCCAGCATGGGCATCAGGTGTTTCAAGGAAGAGGGAAATTACGTTCAACATGATTGGAAGGGCTGGGGAGGAAACGTGGAGTGGGGGACATGGGCTTATCTGAATGCAGATAAGCAATGCAATGACTGCTCCTCCTCTGAGCCTGCAGGCCTCTGCTCACATGCTGAGGGGTCCTCACCCACGCACCTTGTAGGAGCGAGCACTGGTCAGCTGCTCCCACTGTTACTGCAGCCCAAAGAGGAGTCTCTCTTCTACTGTCCTCTGCTTTCCATTCTAACGGGAATGTCCTCAGAGCCCCGCTGGGTGAGGCTTTCAGCCCCTGTGATGCAGGGGAGCACTTAGCAGGGTGGGGCTGGTCCTGAGGGCCACACACAGTGTTGATCACATTCTGGAATTCCCTGTAAATTGCAGCATAGATAATATCTTGGTCACTGCATATTAAATGCCAATAGCATCCCTCCAAAATCATTGTGATAAACAAAAACACCCTCCCTTCCAAATCTCTAGAATATCCCCTCTAGGGAGCCGTACTGCCCTTGCCAGACCCACTGATGTATAGGAGAGTAGTTCTTAGTCTGGGATCTTCAGATTATTTGTTAACCTTAGCAATTATATACAAACCACAAAATGTGTGTGTGTGTGTGTGTGTGTGTGTGTGTGTATTTGAGACAAATATTAGATTTTATCACATTCTCGCAGATATCTCTGCCTCCCTTAAATGTTTAAGAGTTCAAACACTGACAAGATCACAGTGGCCAGTGTGATTAGCAAAGGATTTGTGGAAGAAATGTGATGTGAGAATTTGAAGGATAGGTGGGCTTTTGGCCACAGAGGGAGTGTTTTGTAAGACCTCAAGGACTTTGAAGTATTTTCGTAATTATTATCTTATCTGAGTTATGAGAGTATGGGAAGACAGTTGCTGGAGTCTAGCAAAAGGCATTAGCAAGTGAAGTATGTTAACACACAGAATTCGCGGTTGCAGCAGGAGCCAAAGGGTGGTCAGTACTAGCAAAAAGAACGTAATGTGCTGAGGGAGAGTCATGAAAGTTATCCTAGCATTGTGATATGCCTTATGATATTTCATCTTCACAACAATCCTGTGAATCAACCCATTTTATACATGAAGAAATAAGGCTCAAATATGTTAAATTCATTTCTGTGGTCATACCCCAGTAATTGGTGGACCTGAGACTCACATGCCTGAATTGGAGTGTAAAACCCGAGCTTTTCTGCTGCCCCATCCCGCCTGTCATAACCAGGTGTGTCAGAGCTTCTACTGCATTCATTCCCAGTGAGCCTAGGGGCTCAGCATCTGGGCAAGGCCAATTCAAAGACAGGTATCAAAAGACATGCTGTCAATAAAAAGCATGCATGGAAAGGGCTAAGAATTAAGTAGTTTAGACCTTAGGCCTTGACGTTTGTGATTCTCTCTTCCAATCTACGTGGCTGTCTTTCTCATCCTCCAGGTTTCAGCTCACATGACATCTCAAAATGGCCCATACTCATGATGGTCATATCTAAAGTTGCCTTCCCTAGTTACTCAATCATGTACTTCCCCTGTGTTGTTTCTGGCACTTGTCAAATCTTACTTATTTCTTTGTTCGCTGGCTCTCTCTTTTCCATTAGAATGGAAGCTCTAGCTTTATCCACTGCTGTGTTTCTCTTCTCTTGAAGGTACTTGGCACATAGTGGGCTCTTAATGCAAGCTGCCAAGTAAATGTTTGAAAAACAAAGGGAAGAAAATCTCAGTGTTTCCACTTTGGTCTTGGAAACATGTCTTTCTGAGTAAAGCTGTGTTTGCAGATGTAAGGCACGAGTGTCATGCATGCACGAGTTAACAACTGTTACAACATGTCTCTTGCTCATTTATGGGGAATTTTGTTTTTCTGCCACATTATGCTCTCATGGAAACATATATTAGGTTTGACAGATCAGCATTAACAGGAGGGCAGGCATGTAAACTGTTGGTGTTTGCTTGCCAGGAACATAAATGTTGTTTTGCCATTACTATCGTTGCTCTCTTTGTAGGTGGTTCATCATGACCCATGCCGTGGGGGTGCAGGACAGTGGAACAGCTTGTTCAGATTTAAGCATCTTGCAACTGGAAACTATTTAGCTGCAGAGGTAAGACTAATGGATAAAGTGGTATTAAGTTTCTGACTCTGAATTAGTGAAAGAGGCAGTCGGGTTCGCCACAAAACATTGTATTTGCAGGAACAGTCATTATACAAATTTGATTGTTGCTTCTAGTATTCTGGATTGGCATATAAATTATTTTTAAAATGTAAATGTTAGTCAAAGTATTACAAATTAAGGCAACAACGATAATAACAACAAAAACTCTGCAGTTGGTTTACTGGAAGGCCAACTGGAATGGAGCATCTGATTTGCATATGTATGTGATGTGGCCTAAAATTTTCTATTTAGCTTCACCCTTTCAGAATGTCCGCATCATAGATATGATCAGTTCATTGCCTGTGTCATATAGCCTAGCTAGCTTTGCGTTCATCTGCAGTGGCCTCTTTCACTGTGGGTGGCTTTTATTATTCAAATCATTGGGAAGGAAAATGTTTTCTTCGTAAAACTGTCAATAAAATAGTAAAAACATACAAAAGCTTTTTCTTTATCCACTAAAAGTATGTTGACAGACAGATATGAAGGATGTCAGAAGATATGAAGGATAGGTAGAAATAACATCATGGAAGTTTTACAAATGTTTTAATTAAAGTTTGGTTATCTAATTGAAAAATAACTTTGAAGCTAGTCTTTTCCAGATGTATGAAAATTTCCATTCATGGAACCGTGCTGGGCACTTAGCATTTGATGACTATTTTGTGAATGGATAGAGGATGGGAAGAAGGAGATTTCAGGATTTGTATGTGAGATGCATTTGGAGACATGTTGGGCAAATTAATCACACTACACTCCAATTTCTTCTTCTGGAAAATGGGGATAATCAAATATATTTCTAATTCTCTTAACTTATTAGAATTAAATTAGGCAAAGTGCTTGCAGAAGTTGTGGTTTATGATAAGCACAGGGTAAGTGATGCTGGCATGACTAATTTTTGTTTTTGAGACAGAGTCTTGCCCTGTTGCCCAGGCTGGAGTGCTGTGATGCACTCAACCTGTGCCTCCCCGGTTCAAGCAATCCTCTTGCTTCAGCCTCCTGAGTAGCTGGGACTACAGGTTCACGCCACCATGCCTGGCTATGTTTTATATTTTCAGTAGAGAAGGGGTTTTGCCATGTTGGCCAGGCTGGTCTCAGACTCCTGGACTCAAGCGCCTGCCTCGGCCTCCCAAAGCCCTGGGATTATAGGCATGAGCCACTGTGCCCCGCCTAATTTTATGTGATAAACAGGGATTATTTTTACTTTTTTAAGTATCTAACACATTATTTAGTGCTCAACTAGATGAAATACAGCTTTGCAATTTACAGTCTGTTTATAGCATAAATGTTTTAAAGTAACCCTTTTGAAAAGCAACTCATTGAAGCAAAAATCATTATTAGTAAGGTAGAGAATCTTGTCTAAAATAAAAATTACAAAAGCCTAACTAGATATCCTATAAAAGATAAGAAATTAGGATTAAAATTCTCTTATGTTAGTGGCTCTTTTCCCCAATTCACTTTTCAAGCAAATCTACTGATGTGCTGTAGAAAACTGACATGATGTACATGTATATTACTAGTTTTCTTTGTTAATTTCTATAATTAAAACATGTACCATTTGATGCATTCAAATGATTAGATTTTTAAGAATTAAATTGTTCATTAACCTTAGTGAGGATCCAAGACTTCAATATATACATGAATTAATTAAAAATGGAGAAGTAGAAAGCAAATCATTCCTTGAAAAGATTTGAAAGACTCTCTTTCATCCTGTCTCTAGAGAATGCAGCTTTAAATGCCAGGTGCCATCTCATCCATTAAAGAGTCTGGTGTATTTAGAGGACCTTTTCTTTGACCTTTATTTAATACTTCAGATAACATCTTTTTTATGGTCTAGTGGGAAGAGGAAAATTAAGTATTAAGTACATATCTGAAAACTGAAAGTTAGGAATTTATTTTCTACTGATTTTAACTAGTGTAACAGAATGGGTGCTCTGTGTAGTGTTCTAATATCAAAATAGCAATCATAGCCTCAAAATCCTGGCATCCATACATTGGTGTTTTGTATTTTCTATGTCAGTTGGGACAAAATCCTGGTGTGCTCATGTCTCAGGATGCTTGTCCTTACTGGTGTGAAAGTGTCTAGAGGTGTGGCCAAATCACAATGATTTCTAGTCCAGGAACAGCTGGTAACTAGCCTCTGACAGCAGTTGAGAAGCAATGATTACACATTTATCATTTTGCTTTCTAAAAATGCCCAGGTCTTTATTTCTTTCTTAAACTTTTTAATTTTTATGGGCACATAGTATACGTATACACTTATGGGGCACATGTGATGTCTTGATACAGGCATACGATGTGTAATAATCACATAGGGTATTTGGGATATTGGTCACCTCAAGCATTTATCATTTCTTTGTATTAGGAACATTCCAATTCTACTCTTTTAGTTATTTTAAAATATACAATAAATTGTTGTTAACTGTGTATTACCCTGTTGGGCTATCAAATTCTAGATCTTACTCCTTCTATCGAACTATATTTTTGTACCCATTAATCAACTCCACCTTTTCTCTCCCTCCCTGTCGCCCTTCCTAGCCTCTGGTAACTATCCTTCTACTCCCTAGCTTCATAAGTTCAATTGTTTTAATTTTTAGCTCCCACATATGAGTGAGAACATGTGAAATTTGTCATTCTGTGCCTGGCTTATTTCACTTAACATAATGTCCTCCAGTTTTATCCATATTGTTGCAAATGACAGGATCTCATTCTTTTTTATGGCTGAATAATATTCCACTGTGAACAGGTACTACATTTTCTTTATCCATTCATCTGTTGATGTATACTTAGGTTGATTCCAAATCTTGGCTATTGTGTGTAGTGCTGTAATAAACATGGGAATGCAGGTACCTCTTCCATAAACTGATTTCCTTCCTTTTGGGTGTATACCTAGCAGTAGGATTGCCGGATCATATGGTAGCTCTATTTTTAGTTTTTTGAGGAACCGCCATACTGTTCTCTATAGTGGCTGCTCTAATTTACATTCCTACCAACCATGTGAGGGTTCCCCTTTCTCCACATCTTCATCAGCATTTGTTATTGCCTTTCTTTTGGATAACAGTCATTTTAAACGGAGTGAGATGATATCTTATTGTAGTTTTGGTTGGCATTTCTCTGATGATTAATGATGTTAAGCATTTTTTTATATATTTGTTTGCCATTTGTATGTCTTCTTTTGAGAAATTTGTATTCAGATCTTTTACTCATTTTTAAATCAGATTATTAGTTTTTTTTTTGTCTATTGAGTTGTTTTAGCTCCTTATATATTCTGGTTATTAATCTCTTGTCAAAAAATGCCCAGGTTGGCCAGGCGCGGTGGCTCACATCTGTATTCCCAGCACTTTAGGAGGCTGAGGCGGGTGGATCACCTGAGGTCAGGAGTTCAAGACTAGCCTGGCCAACATGGTGAAACCCTGTCTCTACAAAAATACAATAATTAGCCAGGCATGATGGCGGGTGCCTCTAATCCCAGCTACTTGGGAGGCAGAGGTGGGAGAATTGCTTGAACCCGGGAGGTGGAGGTTGCAGTGAGCCAGGATCATGCCATTGCACTTCAGCGTGGGCAAAAGAACAAGACTCTGTCTCAAAAAATAAAATAAAATAAAATAGCCCAGGTTTTTTATTTCAAAGCATTAGTCATGTCGTTCAAGTGGGACGGGGGTTCTCTATATTTTGAGTGACAACCTCCTAGAATTATTTGTTTTATTACCCTGTACCCTTATTCTTAGGCGATAGAGGCTCCATGGCACAGATTTATTTTACTTGTTCAGTTTTCTCTTAAATATCTAGATATTATTTTTAAAAAGACACATATTGGGATGTGGGGAATGCAAGAATTGGGAATGATTATTTTTGGAATTCATAAAATTGCAAACATAGTCTTTAAGATTTCATGCAACCTTCAATATGTTTCTTCAGTGCCTGGTAAATGCACAGCATGGTAGAATGCTGCAGGTACGGAAAAGGAAGCTGAGGACTCAGCCTTTGCCTTCAAAGAATGGAGCTTCTAGTTCGGAAGACAGCGCGGCACAATCAGGGAGGGCTAATTATATGTGCAGGTAGAATTGGGTCATATTCCAGTGAGAGAATCTGGTGTGAGGTTAGTTGAAGATTCTTGCTTGGGGCAAACTGGTTCTCAAAGAAAATAATAGACATGGACTGTTAGAGAAATAAAAGGGCAGTCCTGTGTAAGTTGCTAAGAAGGCGCATCAGAGATACAGAATGTCCAAATCATACATAGACAATATTAAAACTGAGGCCCAGCCCAAGGAAGGTGTTGTGAAAGGAATGACTGACAGGTCTCCTTGCTTTAAGATTTTGAATGAAGGGTTTGACTTTTATCTAGTTTGTAATAGGAACGAAGTTTGAGGAAGTTTAACTTGGTAGCTACCTCGATGCTTGGACTGATCAGCTACTAGCAGGCCTTTGGTAGAGATCAGTGATGTCATTAAAAAAATCCCAGTACAGTGTGATAAATTTATGATAGCAATATGAATAGTGGCCCACACTTTTCTCAGGGGGTCTCAAGGATGTGCAAGAAATGGTCAGGAGGTCAGAGGCGTTGCTGCTTGATGAATGAGTAAGGCACATGGGGAAGAGGGAGAAAGGGCGTTCAGACAGCGAGGGCAGCTTGTACACAAGAAAGGAGGTGTGTGGTACCATACAAACTAGTTTCATATGTAGGACTTGTGAGTTTGGAAGTAATGCTAGAAGGTGAGAGGGAAGCGATGGGGCCAGAAGTGTAGTGCAGCTGATCAGTTCAGGCCATATGTATCAAGGAGAATGGGTTTTATCTTTAAAGTACAGAGGAGTATAATAAATAGATTTGTGATTAAAGAAGACCACTCCAGAGTTGTACTGTGTAATATAGTAGTTTCTAGCCACATGTTGGCTATTAAATTAAAATTAATATTATCAAAATAAAATTTAAAAGTCAGTTTCTCATTCACAGCAGCCACATTTCAAGTTGCTCAACAGCCACGCCACACGAAATAATGCACATTTCCAAAGAGACAGTTGTAGTGGGCAGCACTGCTCTGGAGCCTTTGTGAAGTGACTAGAAGAAATTCAATCTGGAGGCAGTGAGGCCAGATAAGAGTCTGAATGATGTGCTGCTTTCTACATTTTCTTTCTTTGCCATCTGGTGGAAGTTTTGCCTATCTACAAACAAATAAGGTAGTTGTCTTTAAAAGGGCTATATTACAATCTTTAACAAAGATAATTATTTTGCATTACTTGACCTATATTGCTTTGGAAAGGTCATCAACAGTTTTTGCTTTAGTAATTTTGAGCACTTGAACCAAGGGAGAGGCTTCGGTAATGGTGAGGAAGGGAAGGGTTGAAGGCATTTTGGGAGACAGAACTGATGCAGTGGTAAGCCGTCAGGTGTTAAGGGTTAAGGAATAGGATTCTGGCTTTGGAGAACTAGTGATGTCATTCACCAAATTAGGGAAAATGAGAAGAGGTGCCAAATTGATGAGGGAAATAATCCATTCAAATTTGATTGTGCTTATAAAATGTCTGGGTGAAGTTGTCCACTAGGGAAGGTTTCAAAATGTCTGGAAGTTTGGGGATTGACCAGTGTTAGATTTGGGTTTTCAGAGCGCAGGTAAGATCATTAGGGAGTAGAAAGAGAGTGGGAGGGTGTTTGAAGGTAGAATCATGAGGAAATTATCTTTGAAGGATGTGGGAGAGACTGGGAGCCTGAGAAACCAGAAGCACCTGGAAAATCAAATGGGCTGAATTACAAATGCCAAGCGAGGAAGGAGAGAACTTCACAAAGGAGGAAGTGCTACTAAACAGGCCAGAAACAAATCTGCTTACATCAGCTGGCAAGAATGCAATAATTTGTTACTTTATGGGGAACATTTTTAGTGGAAACCAGAATGCAGGAGTGGAGGAATGACCAGGAAGCCAGGAAGCAGAAGTGGGTGCAGACTGAGTTTTCATAGCACTGCTGTGAAAAGGGGAAGCAGAGTTGCAGGCCAGGGAAAATTAAGAGTCCTATTAGATGATTTTTATAAAATGTATTTTTAAAAATGAGGTGGTTGAGGATGCTGCTGTTTTTGCATTAAAGGGAAGTACCTAGCAGTGCGGCTAGATATTGCAGAGTATTAACCTTTTTTCCCATGACCTTTCCAACTTTAACAGACATATTTATAATTTAAAATATTACTTTCATGTGCTGTAGGCATTCCTGGTAAATTGGATTATGTAATTCTTGAATTGCCTTTGAGTTTATGGTGTTTATATTGGCCAGTGTGACAGAGCCTAGCATAGTGGGAAAAAAATCCCATGCATACTGTTTACAATCTGTCTGACTTTAAGCAAATATTTAACCCCTCTGGACCTGAGTTCCTTTGTGTGTAAAAAAGTTAAGAATCTATATTGTATAGTATTATTCTGGAATTAAAGAAGATAGGGGATGTACAGCACCTTGTACATGAGAGGTATGCAATAAATATTAAGTCTGTTTGCTTTCTTGGAGAGGAAACAGAGAGAAAATGCAGAGTAGTGTTTTATTATTATTATCATTATTAATAACTAGCATGTCTTAGATAAGTTAAGGAGGGTAAGTATATAGGGGCAAAGTTTAGTTATTTAATATGTTTATCTGGAAAAGATTACTACAATGCTTTGACATAGGAAACACTGCCTCATGGAGCCACTGAAAATCCTTCCAATAATATCTCATGATCTGTTGTGCAGTTCCTGTGTCAGGTGTAACACACAGCCAGCCAGTCACTTCCGTGATTTATAAATAGACATTTTGGGTGACATTACTCTTAATCAACTGGGCAAAGTATGCTGAGTGCTTATCTAGGAGAACAGCTGAAAAGACTATCCATGACCTTGATTATTAGAATATTTTAACATATATTGCTTTTATTTCTCTGAATTCTTTAGATAAATTTTTCTAAAGCAGAAATGAAGTTTCTTTTAAATAACTTGAAATAGTTTTTTTATGGTCTATACATTTGAGTTTAACTCACGCTATTGTGTAGCAACTTAAATTGTGGTCTTTTAAATAATATAGCGCAGTTAGAGTTCATTGAGCATTTTAGAATTTTAAAGGCCTTTGATTCTGGATAATGCCACAGTTACTCTCCATAAACCTGTTGAGATATTTCAGAAATCCCCCACTTAGGGAGGAAATGTTTATAGCATTTCTTTGGGCTTATCACAGTTCACAGTTAGCTATGCATTTGTTTGTTACCTGTTGTATGTATTGTGTATATCTATTCAATAGCTATTTTGTTCCCTGCAATGAAAGGCCTGTATCTGTTTTGCTCATTGCTGGATGCCTTGTGCCTAGAAGAGTGCCTGACACTTAATTTGCCTTCAGTAACTGTTGGATGATTGAATGAATGAATCACAGGGACTATGACTGTTGTTATAAATCCAATAATTTTAGTTTACAGAAAAAGAAATCCAGGCTCACAGAGGTGATTTATTTTGTTAAAATCAAAAAACCGATATAATGAAGGTATTAGGAATGAATGCTTTCAACTGAGGGTAACAATGGCAATGTCTAGAGACATTTTTATTTTCACAGTTGGGGAATGGGAGCTGCTATTTATTGTCACAGTTAGGGAATGGGATGTAGCTAAACATCCTACTATACACAGGACAGCCCCTCCCAACAAAGAATTATCGGGTTCAAGATACCAGTAATGCTAAGGGTTGAGAAACTCTGATCTGTATTATACTGAAAGTATACATTTATTGAATGCCTACTAGGTAGAAGTACTACTTTGACACTGTGAAGAAAACAGAGATGATTAACACATGGTCCTTGTCCTCTAAGAGTTTGCAATTTAGATTAACTCAATCTCTGGGACATTGAGATCTCTTTTGCCATTGTTTCCACTATACATGCACATCTGAGAGAAATGGTTCTATGTAATGTCTAATTGTTAACATCTGTAGGTGACCATGCTGAGTCTCACAGTAAGTTTAAAGGACTGCAACCTTAAATCTAAGCACAAATTAGATAAGAAGATCTAAAATTTACTTATAGATACAGTGCCCAAGTATGATACTCTATTTTAACCAGCACTTAACTGGATGGTTTAGGTATTCAGAAAAATGTAATAAGCCTAATTATTTATGTGGAAGTGAAGGGGGCACTATCCAAAGGAAATCAGACCATTTGATATGCTGGAAATTCCGTAGTTGAATTACATAGAGAAAACACATATGTTGCAAGCTATTTAAGAATAGCATCTTTTTTTTGGTGAATTGCGGAAAACACCTAGGAACTAGGATAATGATACAAGATTTAACACAGTTTAAGTTTTATCCTGCAAGATAGTAAAGCTAACCAAGGATTAGAAATGGTCCCTTATTCAATGTAAAGATATCCAACAGGATAGTTTAGGGATTCGGATTAATTTTAAAGAAATAACTCAGTGCTAGACTGTAATCCCAGCACTTTGGGAGGCCAAGGTGGGCAGATCACTTGAGGTCAGGAGTTCAAGACTAGCCTGGCCAGTATGGTGAAACCCCCTTCTCTACTAAAAATACAAAAAATAAACCGGGCATGGTGGCACACGCCTGTAGCCCCAGCTACTCAGGAGGCTGAGGCAGGAGAATCACTTGAACCCAGGAGGCGGAGGTTGCAGTGAGCCGAGATCACACCACTGCACTACAGCCTGGGCGACAGAGTGAGAGTCTATCTCAAAATAAAAGGAGAAAAAAAAAAAAAAGAAAAAAAAAACACCAACCCCCCCACCCCGCCCCCAAAAACCAAACCAAACCAAAAACCTCAATGCTAGAAACCTATGGATAAAATGTGGAACAAAGTAATTATGAACAAGATAAAGATTTTTGATCTCATGAAGTAATACGGAGCATATTATTAGACCCTTTCTCTTGCAATGTTGGTTTCTGTGGGGCATATATGTAGTTAGGTGGCATGAGGGGAAGGTAAATATACACTGATATTTTTGACACAGCTGTCCACACACTCATCGACACTTTGTCATAGATATTTTACTTGTATTATTATTGTAGTGGTTCAGGTAAGTTCACAACTATGTCTGTGAGGGAGAAAGTAATTTTACCATATTTTGCATAGGAAAATATGGGGACCTCAGTAAATGGGTCTTCCACAGTTGTGGGAAGAATTATAAATCAGCCTTCACAATTTATGATCTGATGCTTTCTGCATTTTCTTTCTTTGGATCTTACTAAAGCAAAAACTTTTGATGATCTTTCCAAAACAATATAGATCAAGTACTGCATAATAATATCATTTATTCAAGATTGGAATAAAAGCCCCTTTAAAGATCACTAGCTTATTTGTTTGTAGATAGGCAAAACTTCCACCAGATGGCAGTAAACACTTATTTCCTGACTATTCAATAGCCTGTGGATTTAATTAATTAGCTAAAAACCCAGTACTCAAGAAACTCTATAATAGCACAGGATTTTATGACTGTTGGGGCTGTAGTTTTAAATGTCTCTATGTTTAGTTCTCTCTCAAATGTATCAGCCATAGTATGTGAAAAGGGCCTGGTTTATATGCATGTATATGTATACATAAATACAGCAGACTAACATACAGACCAGACCCTATACATACGAATAAAATGTTACATATCAAAATATAGAAATTGTACCTGACACACATATACACCCAGTAAAGGTTATTTTCTCTCCTTTCTTTTCTAGGCTTATCAATCAGAATAATAGATTTGTCCTGAAATGCCAGTCATTGGAAAGAGAAACATATAAATATAATTATTTAAAAATACACACATGATGTTTATGATTTCAGTGTTATATATAATAAAAATTGATCAAAACACATTTCATTGTAAAAAAAAGTAAAGCTTCTCTTTTAAGAAAATAAGTGGGTATTATGGACTTAAAAACTTACGGTCTGCTTCTTGCTATTGTGTTAGATGGAGGGGTGCAGTTGTTTTTTAATTGATTGTGGTACAATCATGACTTTCACTGCCTGGGTATTTGTGATGTTTCTCTCTCTCTATCATTTTGCACCACACCTGACTTCTTTATATTCTTCTTTGGCCATTTAATTGAAGACTGTCTTCAAAGATTAGTAATGGGTCTCTATATTCCCTCTCTGTTACTCACTGCCATGGCTGCAGTGGACCCTGCCTTTGATCTTGGATATGCCATTGCCATACAAAATCAATAAATTTATCTAAAATTTAATTGTTTCCTTGCAAAATAGTGATTTTTCTTAGTTCATAGTTAAAGACTTGAGAGTCATGATAAACAGTTTTCTCTCTCAGTTTACACATTCAGATTCTACTGATTCTGTCTCTGCAAAATCTTTCACATCCACTTTGTCCTTTTTATTCCAGCATTATTATCTTCATTTGGGTCCACCCACCTCTTCCTTGGACCACTGCCCTTAGTTACTTTCCCTTTTTCATCCTCTGTCCCCTTGCATCATCTGAATATGGATGCAAACTCTCTAGCCTGCGGTTTAGAGGCCTGGATGGTCTGGGCTGACCCTCCTTCCCAGCTTGCATCACACCACTCTGCTTTATGGAGGCAGGAGGGAAGCAGCGTGCTACAGGACCTGAAAGACGTGGCTTTGGAGCCCTCAGACCTGTGCTTGCCCACCCTGCCACTCCCCAGCGGTGTGACTTTGCATAAAGCACTTCAGTTGATGTGCTCCAAGTGCCTTGTCTGTAAACTGTGTTAAGAATCTTGTCTTATAGTATAATTGTAAGGTTAAATGAATTAACCTGTAAAAGCATATAAAAAAGTATTTCGTAAGTGACACTGATGGGTCTTCTTTAAAGAAGTCTCATTTTTCTCACCCATGTGGCAGTGGCCCCTCCAGCCTTGCTGCCTTCTTCACTCTCTGGTTCCTGCCCTGCCAGTTAAAATTCTACCCATCCTTCAAGGCTTATCTCAAATGCTACCTTCTCCATGAATAATTTGTGAATAAATTTGCCCACCACAGATCCCTCCTTCCTCTGACCTATATTATTTATAAATTATTCATTCCTGTCTTATGTCCCTTGTCACATTTTATTTTGTATTTCAGCTGACTGTATTTATGTCTTATTTTCCCTCCTAGGTTGTAATGTCTTATGGTCAGGGACCATATTCTCTTTGTCTTTGCTAAAATACCATATGCTGCAATGCTTTGCCCATTATAGATGCTCTATTAATATTTATTGAATAAATGATTGAATGGCGTATTAGCTCTCCAATGCCAGATTTATAATTTATTTTTTTAACATAAAGACTTTAAGTCCTAAAAGACCTCCATATGACCACGTCTTTTTCCTCCTTCTTTAAAAAATAATTTTTTTCTATTCATTTTTAGTCTCTTACTTTAAGAATTACTGCTATTATTCAATTTAGAGATGGGAAACAGCAGTATAATTTAAAGCATATATTTTTTTGGCCTTTAATAGTTAACGTTGGTTAATTTATATGGCCCTGGATTTATTTGGGTGGCTTTTTGTCCTTCTTTCCCTTCTTCTCTTCCTTTTCTTCCACATCATTATTGTTATTATTATACTTTATTGAGTTTACTGAGGTAATCTCTCTATGTTAATTATTTAAAAAATCATATTGCAGCCTGAGAGACACAGATGAGGCAAAATCTAACTGATTGGCACCATCTGTAGTTTTGCTGCCAAAGATATGAATATGTAAAATTTATTGACATAGAGTCATGGTTTAGTCATAGTCTTTTTCTCATTTTGCAGATGAGGACACTGAGTTCCATGGGCATTAGGCCACCTTTCCTAAAGATGCTGGTGTTTCCTTATAGAGCAGAGACTGGAATCCACTTCCCCAGACAGCCAGTCAGGGACGGGTAATCCTAAGCAGGGGAAATACGTAAAGACTGATTGTAGAAGGCAACATTGTCTTTGAGGTAGAATATATGATCTAAGTTTCAGAGGGCATAAATTATTTTATTTTGTGTTTGACTTAGGTACATTAATTCCTGTTTTTGTGCATGTTTTAGTGGGGGATATGTCATGGTTTCCAGCATTGAATTTCAAGTGTCTGTAATAACCATTCTAATGTGTATTGAGTGAAAACTTGGGCCATAAGGTACATCCTTGGTCGAACATGTTGCATATCATTTGGATATAATTTAGCTAAAATTTTAGTATGGATTTTTTTTAATTTAAAAGAAAAGTTGAAAATTTTCAAGCAGAAGACAAATAAATTTTTAAAAAAGCTATGGTGAAACTTGACTAAAATAGATGAATAAATTTCTTCTGGACACCGTGCTAGAATTTTCTTTACTAACAAGTGAAAATGTGTTTCTTTAATCAGAAGAAAGGAGGCCAGTTAACTCACTCTTTGCTCTCTACCTTTCACTCTTGGATTCTAAAAGCAGGATTAAATCCCGTTTTGGAACTAATTCTGTTACTCATAATTCAAGGGAACTTAAGGAATCTGAGGGAAAGTCTGGGTCTCTGTAGACAAAGGCCAGCCTCAAGTCCCCTCAGTGGCTGTCGCAGCATTAACAGGTGACCTGTATCTTCTTACCCTCCTTGTGTGTCAGTTCTGAAAACTGAAAGGCTGCTGTCATGAAACTCTTGGTCTGGGTACTGCTTTCCATCCATACTCCCTTCCCTCACACTCCTACTCATTTTCTGATTTGTTTCACCATAATGTAGTTTTGTTTGTTCGTTTATTTCATTTAAATGGAATCATGCAGTACATTGTGTTTTGTGTGTGCCTTCATCCACTTAATGTCTTTGAGATTCATTCTTGGTTGTCGCTTGCATGAGAAGCTCGTCATGTTCATTGCCGAGTAGTACTCCATTGTTTGAATATGCCACATTTGGTTTATCATTCTTCTCTTACATGACATGCTTTTAAAATCTTAGCCTAATTTCTGGCTCTGTTTTACACCCCTACCACTGTTTTCTCTGCCTTTTCCCCTTATCATCTTCAAATGAATGTGTCAATCTTTTGTGGTTGATTTCAATGGATAGAGTAACCTCTGCATACACAATTCTTTCTTCAGCTGAGGAAAATTTTATCTTCTATTATCTTTGATTATTGCTTGTGTTCCACTTATTCTCTCTTCCATTTGAGAGCTCTGGTCCCTCATTAGTTGGTTGTCTCTTCTCTGGTTGTCTGTGACCATTTTCTTTTTCTAATTATCATTTCTGGATACCTTCCTTCTGTATGGAGGGATAGCTGCTAAGCTGCTCATCCTCTGCATTGCTGATTTTCTGTAACTGTGCTGTTGGTGCTAATGTGGACTTTAATTTTGTATTTATGTTTTCATGTATATTGAAATATGAAGAAATTCCATAACTTCTCTTATATTGTATTATTTATATTGTTATTTTAGTATTTATATATTATTATTATTATAATTATTTTGAGACAGAGTCTCACTTCGTCATCCAGGCTGGAGTGCAGTCACTGCAACCTCTGCCTCCTGGGTTCAAGCAAGTCTCATGCTCAGCCTCCCAAGTAGCTGGAATTACAGGTGCGTGCCACCATGCCCAGCTAATTTTTGTATTTTTAGTAGAGACGGGGTCTTACCATGTTGGCCAGGATGATCTCGAACTCCTGATCTTAGGTGATCCACCCACCTTGGCCTCCCAAAGTGCTGGGATTAAATGTATGAGCCACCACACCCGGCCACATATTGTTTCTATACTATCATTTTAGCTCTTTATGTTATTTCGTTGCCTTTATGTAGAGGTCATGTTTACTTGTACTTTCCTGAGGATGCCAAACCATTTCCTGAAAATTCATTTTGCATCATATCATAGGAAATGTTGAGAAAGACTCTGAGAAGGAATCTCCCTTGTTCTAACTCAGTGTTCCATCAGTCCTATTTTGTTTTTTCCTTCCTTTGTTCTTTCCTTGTTATCCTCAGATGAGTGAGCTCTGCGCAGAACCAGAGGGTTGAGTGGATTGTCCTTTTGTTCAATTTTTAAATTCTCTAGTATGAAAATTCAGTCCTCTTTCTAAATGTTCAGCTGCAGGGCTGGCTGATGGGTGCATTTGCAGCGCAGTTCCCAGATTTGAGCAGACATCGACTCTATGGATTCTATGGACTCTACACACCTGGGTTTAACTAAGGCAGTTGCTTCTGTGTCCTACCCCCTTGCTATTTCTGCATCATCATGCAATGTCATTCCAGCATACGGCATTCCTTTTCTCTCTTCACACCATGCTTCTCAAAAAGGCCTTGGCCATCATCTTTTCCCTCCACTTTCTGCCCACTTGTTTTCTGAGCATCTGTTTGGTCATGTAAAGTCAGAGACAGGTAGCAGACTAGGGAAGCAGTTTTCTGCGTAATTTCATGGCAGCTTGCCAGTGATAGAGAAACTCTTCTCTATAGGTTTTTGGTCGGTAAATTCTCTGGGTTTCTACGTCAGCATTCAAACTGACTCAGTATCTTCTTATCTTTGTTTACGTGGCCACTAGCTTAAAGAGACGTTGAAGTTTGCCACATGATAAAAACTGGGTCATTACCTGCCTGTCCCCAAGAACTATCTACTTTATAATTAGCATCAGTTCACTGAAGATTTGGAATTTAGGTTGTTTTTTCAGCCTTAGTTCTTAATGAGATTGGGATTTTTTTTGCTTTCATTTTGCTTTGCTTTTGTTTTTTTCAGAACCCTCATTGGTATTTAGTGATAAGTTGGAAGGGGCAATTCTCAGAGCTCCTAGATAAGTGGTATTATGAGAAAGACTCCTAACCTTACATTTTAAATGATAACTTTACTGGGATTGTGCATTGTATACACCAGTTGATTCACATTAAAATGATTAAATTCAACTGGACAACTTGATGTTTCAAGAAACACACCACATACATCTATTGCTTTATGAGTGATCAACTATTTCAGAACAACTAAGAATCGCTTTGAGACTGTAAGGACAAGTGGGAGTGAGGAGTCATGGATTTCAACCAGCCAGATGATGCAAGGGTCTGTACTCAGCATATCCAGAACTCATCTTTGTCATCAGATTGGCCCCAAAATGCCACTCTCCAAGCCCGAAGACATGTGTTTGTTTGTTTCAGCAGTCCTCATGTATTTGCTCACATATCTGATATGTAGCTCCTTTTTTGCTCTGTTTTGTTTTTCTTTTCCTTGTGTACATAACATGTAAAACATGATCTCAAATCAGCAATGTCCCACTGGTTTTTTTTGTTTAATTTGTGTCTGAGTTATTGGTAAATGGCAGTTTTTGCAGAGGGTAAAATGGTGAACTCTATTGAATATTTTTCCAGAGGAGGTGATATTGTCAATTCTTACTTCTTCAAAGATGTCAACAGTTCTGATATAAACCAAGGCAATGAACTTGGCATGTCAGCTTTTGTCTCCTGCAACTAGGGTTTGATGGTAGTATTTTAAATTGTCATATTTACTAATAGTTTCTTTCTTAGCATCTTTTTATATTAAACTTAGTTGAGGATAGAATAATTAATTGAATTGAAGATCAATGGTCTTGTTAGTGTGCTTTTCATAGCAATGAAAAACTAAATTTTCCTTTGTTTTTCTAGCTTAATCCTGATTATCGAGATGCCCAAAATGAAGGAAAAAATGTGGTGAGTAGAACTGGCTTTTCTCCAACAAATCTCAACATATTGTTATTATTTTATATGGATAGATTGGAATTTTAATAGCAAATTTGAAGACTAGGGGCTCAGAGAGATTTTCAGAGTAGAGCCTATGGGTCATGGGTAAAAGATGATATGGCTTAGATTATGAGAAGATGTTCAATTATGGGTGCTTGGGAAGAGTTCTGCAACTTGGAGGCCATTGTTGGTGGAGTGCTAAAGGCAGCTGGCATCTGAGAGATATGGTGGGTCTAGGTTTAGTTTCCGGAAATGCACAGAAATTAAGGAGAGATGGAATTATGGTGTGATGTTAAAATAGGACAATAGGACATTCCTTTTGGATTCAAAATAATTTGGGTTTTATTTTTGGAGAACTTGAAGCATCTAGCTGACTGATTTTTCTGATATTCAAACATGTCCTACTCGAAAAACATCTCAATTTTATTTTAACACCAGTTTTCATGACAATCTTTATTATTATTTACCCTGCTTTTTTAACCATCTGTAAAGAAGAAAGCTTCATGGTGACAACATGGCTTCTTTATTCAATCAAAAATTCAGAAATTCAGGACAATTTGATGTGATGCAGACAAAATCTCTGGATGTTGGGCTAGATTTTTAAAAAGTTTTAAAAAGCCATTTAACTAGATATTTTGATGTGATCTAGATACGATCTGTAATTCAATTTTCTTAGGAGTTTAGCAATTCCTTTTGAAATTGGTAGGTATTATTACGGCATCATTCAAAATTTTACCCTTTGACAGAAAGAATTGGAATGTTTAATTAACATGGCCAGTATCTTTGCATTGATACATAGCTTTAGGATTTGTGAGGATATTGACATGGGGGAGGTGAAACCAATCAGAATTTATGTACCTCATTCAACCCTGTTTGACCCCCTTCTCTGTCTGACTGCCAGGCTTACGATAGAAATAAAGCTGTGAAGTATCAGGTAATTGGCCCAATGAAACCTTTAACATATCAAAATGTCTCTAAACGTAGAGGTAGGTTTATTAGATTAATTGGATCTCCTATTTATAATTCAATTTTAGCGCACTGGGTGGGCTCTTCTCTTGTTGGTTTTCACATGGCTGCCCCAGGATTGTTGGGTTCTTACTTTTGTATGATTTAGGAAAATGCTGTCAGTAACCAGGTTTAAAAAGCAAAGTGTGAATCATGGCTTCTTTGGTTCTTACTATAAGCTTGTCAATGGCCTCCACCCAAAGACCATCAGGAACACATGGGTAGTTGAACAAGTTGGGTTTATTACTTATGCAGTGAGAAAGGAACATGCCATGAGGAGCTGTGGGGCATCTCAGAGCATGTTAGAAAGAACTTACTAGAGGATTTGTGTTTGTGTAAGGTGATTTGGGGAGGATTTAAGGAAGTGAGGCTTTGCTGTGGATGAGAATGTTGTCAGGAAGAGGAATTCTATAATTGGTATCTTAATAAATTTTACCTATAGGGAGGACAGGCTTCTAAGGAAGCAACAGTCACTCATATTAGTTGGGGGAGAGGGATATTTAGTCATTTTTGTGGCTTGGACAATATTCATATTTTGTCTGTGTTTAGACATGATTAGGGAATGGTCTTGTTTTGTCTTGATCCATCACAGTCACAGAGTGGCCTTGTCTGATGACATTCTGTGAAATTGTTCAACAGAGAACAGTATGGCCTTGCTAAGAGGACCAGACCACCTATTGGATGTCAGGGGCTGCTGCTTTTGTCTTTCACAAGGTTTATTTTTGTAATATTCTGTGTGACTTCTTCAGCATCGTGTAGGGCCAAGAGAGTCTTGTTCTAGCACCACCATTAACTTGTGTGGCCTTGGACAAGTGAGATAGCTTTCTTGAGACTCAGTTTCCCCACCTGTGTAATGGGATGAAGATGTTCGTCTTATGTACTTCATCTGCATGCCATGAGGATAAAATAAGATCAGACAGATGGAAACTCTTTGAATTTGTAAGTTGTTTCTATTAAAAGAGCATCATATCAAAATTTCAAATTGTACAAATTAATTAAATCTCTGTGCGCATCTCCTTTCTACTACATAATATTCGGTGATACAGCTGATGATTTTGGCCTGAGCAGAGTGGGAGAATACAGTCTTCCTCCCTATCCAGTGGTTTTGCATCTGTGTATTCAAACATCCACAGATCAAAAACACCAAAATATAATAATACAAATTAAAAAAGCAATACAGTATAACAAGTATTTACCTGGCACTTAGATTGTATTAGATATTATGACTAATCTACAGGTAATTTAAAGTATATAGGAGGATATGTATAGGTTATATGCAAATACTATGCAATTTTATATGAGAAACTTGAGCAGATTTTTGTATTTGCAGGGGCTCCTGGAACCAATCCTCTGCAGATACCGAGGGTTGACTACATAGGGTATGGAGGTTCTATGGAACAGCACAAACTGTATAAATGATCATATATCCATGGTGAAGTTCACTCTTTCTGTTAATCAAGTTTTTAGTTAGACTTGATAGTTTTTCTTCTTTTTATTCCAAAAAACAACTTCTTCATTGACCTCTAAAGGTGAGAAAGAGTGCTCTTCTGTTTAAGCCGTTGTTACTGGCAGTACTTTAATTGCATTCAACACAGATGGGTCTGCTTTTGCTGTAGATGTTTATGACTGAGTCTCATCTGTCATCTCAGGGAGACATCCAACTGCAGACAGTTGATTTAATTTTTTTTCCTCTCCAGAATACCTAGCTTGAGAGCAAAGAAAATTGAGAATGTGGAGCCATAAAGCTAACAATATGGCTTCCTATTTTATAGAACATTTGCCACAGAGCAATAATTATTTTTCTGTCTAAAGAAGAAAACAAAGGAGCTGTTAGAGTTTATCTTCAGCCTGTGAAATATGCAATCAGTTTCCCAAAACGGAATACTGTTTCACCTCAGATCTGGGTTCCAGTAACACTGACTTTATTATGACCATGCTAATTTTTTCTTTCCTAGTTTTCCTGACGTTGTCTATGTAATGCCCAGTTAATATTTTTTTTTTTGTAATTTAGAAACATTTATCAAAATGTTGCCTTCCGTATTTGAAGTTTCAAAGGTTCATGCATGGTGCCACTGAAATGAGGCGGTGTGTGTCAGAGCTCCCATTAAGACACAAATTGCTGTATTTATTCTACAAAGGAGTCTATTATTTCCAATCTTACAAATGTACAGCATCCACAGGGACCCTGTAAACATTGGAACCGTGTCAAGCCCAGCTGGGAACCTGACAGTCATTAGTTTCTTCTCCTTGAAAGGCTGCATCTTTTCAAATGGCTCTTTGAAGGGGAATTTTTTGGAATTAACGCTACCCATCTTAACATTACCATATTTATGTGGAATGTGATCTGATTTTTCTTGGGAATGTCTGTTTTAGATATTGGGGTTTCTGGCCATATTGGGCCAGATAATTCTCTGTTGTGGTGGGATGGCTTTTGCCTGTAGGATGTTTAGCAGCATCCACACCCTCTACTCACCAGGTGCCAATAGCAGGCCCCTGATTGTGGCAACTAACAATGTGCCCAGAAATTGCCAAATGCCCCCTGGGGGCAAATATCATTCCCTGTTGAGAACCACCGGTCTATGTGCATTTATATACATCAACAGAATGTTCCAGGAACCAGGGAACTTTGTGGAAATATAACTGAAAATCCTGTGTCCATAGAATTTGGAGGGGGGGTGTACCAGATTCTGACAGACCCTCAAATTTTCCTGAGTACCAGATTCTGACCCCCGAATTTCCTTGTTTTACTGTATATTCATCAGTGACAAGGTGATAAGGAAAACACAGAAACAAAGGTTCTATCAGAAATTAATTGGAGAGTAGCAGTTTGTTAAGGAACCTCGGCAAGAGAAGTATTTGCAGCTGTAAATGGCAGTGTTGTGTGCGGTTACATAAAGTCAGTAGTGAGAGCCCTGGAGGATGTGAACAAAAACACACGTGCATGCACATCGTTATGCTGCTGTGGCCGCTCACAGGTCTGAACCAACTCTGCAAATGCAGACGTTTCTTACAGAATGTCTCTGGCTCCCAACAACAGAATTGCAACGTGATGTCTGTGCTAAAAATTCGATGACTCACAAATGAGTCAGCAGAGAAGGTGTTCTAGGGGCTGACTGCTGTGCGGATGCCTGCAGGCCCCAGGACGGCAGGAGAAGCAAGGAGAGCCATTAGTTGAGTTGACTCAGCTGGCTTTTCGTAGGGGCATTTTCTCCATGTACAACTTGAGAGGCTATGTGGCTTTCTTTCTAAGTGAAAAATGCTCGTTTGATTAAGAGCTCAGTAGACCAGGTTAACATTCCAAGGCCCTGTGTTACCCTAAATTGAGAGTGTTTTGGAGAGCTAGCTGAGGTTAAATTTAATACCTGTTTAAGTTCTGTCGTACCTTAATGTATTTTCATGCTGCAAGAGAGAGGGCGTTGCGCTTCTGTGATTCGGTGTGGGGAACTAGTGTTTCTGTGTCTTTTTTCTTAAAAAAATCAATGTGAGTTTATAAACAAAAGCCACAAGGACACAATTTTAAACTGAATTGTCTTCATGTTATAAAGATATATTTACTTTTTTCTATATTGAGGCTTGAATCATACATTAAAAATTGTATACTTATCACACGTTATTCAGATGTCATTAGAGGCTGGCTTGAGGGGCACGTTCCAAGGAGTGGGCTTAAAGTTTACTGTCAGACTGTCTACCAAGAGAGTTTATTAAGCAAATTAACAGAGTACAAAAGAATGAAAGCAGAATGCTTAAGGCTACAGCACTGTTTTAAAAAACTTCTAAACATGTTTGAAGCTCTTATTCACACATAAACAATTGTTATATGGTCTTTATAAATGGAGATTTTCTTTTCATTAAAGCTATTTTCCAAGAACCTAAGTGAACTATTTAAGGGTGGAATAGCGCATTCTACTTATCCTGTGTAATTAAAATAAAACCACAGGTCTTAAACAGTATGAGTAATTCAGAGTGACCTCTTTTAATTAACCCTAACTGGTGAGTTTTTTCTGTGTTTGGAAGACAGTCTAATTGTTGCAGTGTGAGAATGTCAAAATAGAGAGGTCCCTGACTACTCTTGTTGGGCCTTTACAGGGAGACATTACCAAGGAGTGTAGGGTAGGAGGGCATTCTGTAGGAACCTGGGTCTGATCTTTTCTTATAAGTCTAGAAAGTTTATTTCATTAGCATTTTAAAAGAGGGATAAATGCAGGAGGATTAACTCCTTCTAAATAAACTCACAAAAGACTGATGAATAAACCACAATGCCAACTTTCAATTGCCAAATAGACCTAAATATTTGGCTCAATTGGTGCATTTTCCTTGAAGGAGAATATGTATCAAAGGCTAAATTAGAATATTGGGGTGCAGGAGACTCAGGAAATTAGATAACACATACTCCTTTTAAGGATATGCTATTTTTCCAAGAAGACTGGCAAGCCATTTATTGCTTCTACACTAGGCAATGGTGAGAGAAACTGTTTTATTCCCCATTTATTTGGGTTACATGCTGATCTTCTGTTAATAAGCCTTTATTCAAACATGGTTCAATATGACTGATAACATTTTATCTTCCTTAGTTAATATTATGTTTTATTTGTGCCTTCCCAATATTCCACTTAAACCGCTTGTGCCCAAATCCCATTGCCATAATAGTCACAAAAATCCTTTAGGTTATTTGTATAACTGACTGATCTTGTTCATAACTTCTGTGTCCTTATATTCCGAGGCAGTCTTCTCTCACATGTATTTACAACACTCAGTGTGCTTGTGGCTCTTTCTTTTGGCTACAATAGGATTCCAAAATCCAGGAAAAAAAGCTCTTTTCCAATATTTCTTTGTGACTATAATTCTCCTGGTCTATTTCTCCCCAAGTTTTCATGTTACTGGGGATATCATTAAAAACAAACATCCTTTGTTTTCTTTTAGAATTATCACGTCCTCTTCTAAACCTCCTCCTTCCTTCCTTTTGTATGCCGTGTTCTTCATAATCATTGTCCTCTTCAGTATCAGATGTCACTACAGTTTTTAACCTTGACAAGGAATTCCTACTTGCACATGGTCTTCTACTGGGCCCTGTAAAAGAGGATTGCATAGACCTTGTTCAGGCCTTCCTGCGTCAGCTGTTTGCAGTTGGACAGCAGTGTGGCTTTAGTGTCACCATCAGATTTCAGAGCCTTCAGGGAAAACTGCGTCTTTGCCATCCATATCTTATTATAACACCTAGATTTTCATGTTGAGCTACATGATGTAGATCAATGAACCAACACACTTTTGAGTTTGCCCTTCCCTCCATCCTTCCCTCCCTCCCTTCCTTCCCTTTCTTTCCCACCTGCCTCCCTCCCTCTCTTTTTTTCTTTTTTCTTTTCTCCTTTTTATCTTTTTGAGACAGTTTTGCTCTGTCACCCAGGCTGGAGTGCAGTGATGCAATCTTGGCTCACTGTGGCCTCGACCTCCGGGCTCAGGTGATCCTCCCACTACAGGCTCCTGAGTAGCTGAGACCATAGGCGTGTGCCATCATGCCTAACTAATTATTGTATTTTTTGTAGAGATGGGGTTTCGCCATGTTGCCCAGGCTGGTCTTGAACTCCTGAGCTCAGGTGATCCACCTGCCTTGGCCTCCCAAAGTGCTAGGATTATAGGCATGAGCCACTGTGCCTGGCCTCTTTTTCATTTTAAAACTGTATATAGTTAAGGTATATAACATGATGTTTTGATACACATATGTATAGTAAAATGTTACTCTAGTCAAGCAAATTAACGTATCCATCATGTCACATAGTTACCTTTTATTTTTGTGATAAAAATACCTAAAATTGACTCTCTTAGCAAATTTCCAGTAGAGAATACACGATTATTAACTATACTCCGCATGCCGTGCATTAGATCTCTAGTCTTATTCATCCTACAGATATGTGACTTTGTGCACTGTGACCTCTATTTCTCCATTCCCCCTGCTCCTGGTAATAATCATTCTATTCTGTTCTCTTTATTTCTACGTATTGTGTTTTGTTTTATTTTTTCTGTTTTGTTGTTGTTGTTTAGATTCCACATATAAGCGAGAGCATGTGCTTTTTTTCCTTTCTGTGTATGGCTTATTTTACTTAGCGTAATGTTCTCTAGTTTCATCCATGTTGTCACAAATGGCAGGATCTCCTTTTACAAGGATGAATCATATTTTGTATATAAATGTATATTATATATATCACAAATTTCTTTATTCATCTGTTGATGGATATTTAGGTTGCTTCCATGTCTTGGCTATAGCGAATAATGCTGCGATGAGTGTTAGAGTGCATGTTTCTTTATGAGGTGGTATTTCATTTCCTTTGGGAATATGCCCAGAAGAGGTACTGCTGGGGCTTATAGTAGTGCTATTTTAAATTTCTTTAGGAACTTCCATGTTGTTTTCCACAACGGCTGTGCCAATCTACGGTCCCACCAACAATGCACAAGGGTTTCCTTTTCTTCACACCTTCCTTAACACTTGTTATCTCTTGTCTTTTCGAAAGTAGCCATTCTAACAGGTGTGAGGTAACATCTCATTGTGGTTTTGATTGCATTTCCTTGATGATTAGTGCTGTTGGGCACCTTTTCATATACCTGTTAGCTATTTGCATGTCTCCTTTTAAGAAATGTCTATTCAGGTCCTTTGCCCATTTTTTAATTGAGTTATTTGTTTCTTGGCTGAGTTTTGTGAATTCCTTATATATTTTGTATATTAAACTTCTATCTGGCTTTTGCAAATGTATTTTTTTAACTCGTTGGCTGCCTTTTCATTTTGGTGATTGTTTCCTTTGCTGTGTAGAAGCTTTTTAGTCTGATGTAGTCGCACTTTGTTTATTTTTGCTTTTGTTGCACGTGCTTTTGGTGAGATAGCCAAAAAATCCTTGTCAACATCAATATGAAGAAGCTTTGCTTCTGTGTTTTCTTCTAGGAGATTTTTGGTTTCAGATCTTATGTTCAGATCTTTTGAGTTGATTTTCGTGTATGGGGTACGATAAGGGTCCAGTTTCATTTTTTTTTTTTGCATGTGGATATCTCATTTTCCCAGCACAATTTATTGAAGAGGCTATTCTTTCCCATTGTGTCTTCTTGATGGCCTTGTCAAAAATTAGTTGATTGTATATGCTTGGGTTTATTTTTGGGCTTTCTATTCTATTCCATTGGTCTATGTATCTGTTTTTATGCCAATACATACTGTTTTGATTAATGTTGTTATGTAGTATAATTTGAAATCAGGAAGTATGATGCCTCCAACTTTGCTTTTATTTTTCAAGATTGTTTTGATGACTCTGGGTCTTTGGTGGTTCCCTACCAATTTTAGGGTTGTTATTTCTATTTCCAATAGAAAATGCCATTGGAATTTTGATAGGGATTGCACTGAATCTGTATATTGCTTTAGGTAGTATGGACATTTTAATAATATTAATTCTTTCAATCTATGAACATGAGATATCTTCCCATTGATTTGTATCTTCTTCAGTTTCTTTCCTCTGTGTTTTACAGTTTTCAGAGTACAGAGCTTTCACTTCTTTGGTTAAATTTATTCCTAAATATTTTATTCTCTTTGATGCTATTATAAATTGAATTGTTTTCTTGTTATCTTTTCAGATAGATTCTTATTGGTGAAAAGAAACGTGACTGATTTTTGTATGTGCATTTTGTATCCTGCAGCTTTGCTAAATTTATTGATTAGTTCTAATAGTTTTTAGTGGAGTCTTTAGGATTTCTATGTATAAGATCATGTCACTTGAAACAGGGATAATTTTACTCCTTCTTTCCCAATTTTTATTTCTTTTTCTTGTCTGTGTGCTCCTGCTAATAATTCCAGTACTGTGTTAAATAGAAATGGTGAGAGTGGGCAGTCTTGCCTTGTACTAAGTCTTGGAAGAAAAGCATTCAGGTTTTCCCCATTGACTATGATATCAGCTATGGACTTTTCATAAATGGCCTTTATCATGTTGAGGAAATTTCCTTCTACACCTATTTTGTTGAGAGTTTTTTTTTTTTTAATCATGAAAAGATGTTGAACTTTGTCAAGTGCTTTCTCTGCATTGATTGAGATGATCATGTGGTTTTTATGTTTTATTCTGTTAATGTGGTGTATCACATTGGTAGTTTTGCATATGTTTAAACCAACCTTGTATCCTAGGAATAAATCCCACTTAGTCATGGTGTATACACTTTTTGATCTGTTGTTGAATTTGGTTTGCTGGTGTTTTGGTGAGAATTTTTGCATCTATATTAATCAGAGATATTGGCCTATAGATTTTTTTCTTGTGGTGTCTTTGTTTGGCTTTGGTATTAGGGTAATGATGGCCTCATAAAATGAGTTTGGTAGTATCTTCTCTACTTCCATTTGTTTTTTTTTTGGAAGAGTTTAAGAAGGATTGGTGTTCTTTGAATGTTTGGTAGAATTCAGCTGTGAAGCCATCTGGTCCTGGGCTTTTCTTGGCATCTTGTTTTCTTTTGTTTTTAAAAAAATAAACCCAGCAAGGCTGGGCGCAGTGGCTCACACCTGTAATCCCAGCACTTTGGGAGGCCGAGGCGTGTGGATCACGAGGTCAGGAGATTGAGACCATCTTGGCTAACGCAGTGAAACCCTGTCTCTACTAAAAATACAAAAAATTAGCCAGGTGTGGTGGCGGGCACCTGTAGTCCCAGCTACTCAGGAGGCTGAGGCAGAAGAATGGCATGAACCAGGGAGGCGGAGCTTGCAGTGAGCCCAGATCGCGCCATTGCACTCCAGCCTGGGCAACAGAGTGAGACTCCATCTCAAAAAAAAAATAAATAAATAAATAAATAAATAAATAACCCAGCAACAGGCAGTTACAGAAGTAGAGCAAAAAAGGCAAACATGTAGAGTCCGTTATGTTTATCTTCTCCAGGTTGTTAGTTGATGGTTTTCTGAGAGCCTTCTTGATTATCAAGGTCTCTCTGTAGCATAATAGTTAACAGGTTAGGACTGTGGAGTCAGCTAGAGCTGGATTTGCTATTCAGCTCCACCACATGAGAATTATGCAAACTTGGCCCCTAAAGTCTCAGTGTTCTCATCTAAAAAATAGGTTAATAGTATTAACTTATAGCACTCACTCCTCAGTAAGCTACACATATTTTTAGATATCATTTTTTTCCCTGCCAATAAAAAGAATCTGCAGTAACACTGGACCACAGGCCATTTTTCTTGCACACTCCTGTTTTTCTTCTAGTGTACCACACTCACTTCCCTTTTCTTCTTTTTCCCCTGTTCCTACCTTTCCATTCAAACTAGCTCGCTCTCCTTTTTTAAATTTTTTTTTAAGGCTCTTGCTCACAACCCATTGTAGGAATTGCAATGCAGGATAAAACTGTAAAAGTGCTGTCTAAAGTTTTAAAGAGACTAATTAAAACCCAGGGAGTAAATTTCAATAGAATTTCACTTGAGTAGCTGCCAACTACCACTAGAGGTTAGCTGCTAACTACTACTAGAGATTATTTGGGAAGAGATTCCATGATCCTAAGCTATTGAGGCCATTGTGCCAGCCATCTCTTCGAACTCATTTGTCTGGACAGACTACTCTCATTATTGAGTTATTTAAAGACATTTAGACTTTCTTCTTGAGGGATGAGAGGGTGGTTTTCCCCCTCATATATTTTGTCTCCAATTCTTAGGCTTCCTCATCCTTCATGCAAATCACCGTGAAAGTGGGTCCCAAGACCCAAGATAACTTTTTCAGAAGACTTGGGGGAGGGTCTTAGCCATGAGTTTTTATTTACTCTTAGAGGAGTGACTCATACAGTATTTAAGGGCCTCAGGCCTGGCCTCTGGCTTGGGTTGGCTTGGATTCAGGCCCTGGTCAGTTGAATTTGGGGCTGAGCATTCATTACCACCATCTACTGCTCCCCTCTTGTTCTCTATTCTTTCTCCCCACCTCCTCTCCTTCCTTCTTTCCCTCTTTTCCCTTCTCCTTCTTCTTCCTCTGCTTCTCCTTCTTCCTCCCCTTTCTTTTTCCCCTTCCCTCATCTTTCATCTTTTTTAGGTAACTGCACTCATCTCTTTGCTCAATGGAAATTATAATGCTTACCTTTCTCTCTGTTAAATTTTTTGTTGTGGGATTAATGAGAACAACCAAAGGAATGGCTTTGGTATTGTGAGAAGCTTTGTATAAATTCAGAAATATCAGCCAGGTGCAGTGGCCCACGCCTGTAATCCCAGCCTTTGGGAGGCCAAGCAGGGAGGATCGCTTGAGCTCAAGAGTTCGAGACCAGCCTCAGCAACATACTGAGGTCCAGTTAGTACAACAATTATAAAAATTGTTGATGTGGTGTGTGGTGGCACACGTCTGTAGTCCCAGCTACCCAGGAGGCCGAGGTGGGAGGATCTCTTGAGCCCTGGAGAGCGAGACTTATAGTGAGCCTTGATTGTGCCACTGCACTCCAGCCTGGGCAACAGAGTGAGACCTTGTCTTAAAAAAAAATTCAGCAGTATCATTTGCTAACTGTTTCTGCATTTTCTTCCTTCCTACATGCCCATACTCCCTTATGATGTATAGTATGCTAAGTATGCCCTTTTCTAGTCAATAAACAGAGTTTATATTTACAAATAAGAAACTACTGTTATGAGGGTCACCCTTTGTGGAGAGTTTGCTGAACCCCTGCTTTCATTTAACTCTGAATTTTGGTCTCTGTGGAAGACACAGAAGTCAAAGATGACGGGAGCTACCTGGTGCTGCGAGGCTGTGAGGGCTTTAGCAGATAACAATCCTGCTCCTGTTTAGGAACACTGGCAGTTCCCTCTGCCCATTCCCATTTCAACGGTGCTACCATTTGTGCACCATTTACAGAAGAGGCCAAAAAGCAAGGCTTTTTGATCCAAGTAAAATGATATTAACAATCTCTGGGAGGGGGTAGGGACTCCAAGTGAATGTTCTGGGATGATCAGGGGTAATATCTTGTTGTCGCAGCAGCCATTAAAGAAACGCTTGTCCATGGATATAGGCTGCTTGCATTTGCCTTTTGAGCATCCCTTCCTTCCCTCAGTTTCATTCACCTTCCTGTGATAGTGCAGTGACAGTGTTTCTGTCTGTCTTTCTCTCTTCCACTCTCATTTTCAAATTTCAACTGTTTTAATAAATATGTGTAAGTCACTATTTTTATCTACTAACTACCAAGCTTATATTGCATCCCTTGTTTTGGTTTCTTGTGCAACCAGTTCTTCCATGGGGTACTGGGACTTGGGGAAGTTCTAGTAAAAACACATACTCATTAATCTCTTGTTGGTTTCTGCTTAAAATGGTAGGGTGTGCTGGAAGCATTGACCAAGTTTCACATCACTATGAAGGCTTCTGTGTGTGGAGATCTCCTTTTATTTTATTTCTTATGCAATTATAGTATGTTCTTGAATCTAGGGGAGCAAGCAGGTGGTGAATGGGAATGTTGCTGTTGATTCTGCTCCTCTCCAAGTATTATTATGCCTGGGGAGTTAGGTATGAACTCCTGCACACTGCCATGCTTACTTTAACTTCAGAAATCTAGATGATTCAACACACGGGCTCTTCTCTGTGTTTGTTTTAACTGTGGAATGGTCAAAATTACTACTTTGTAAACAGGTTTAAGAGAACGAGGGAAGGGTCCATAACTATTGGTACCGTTAGTGCCTTAATGATGTGGGCAGATCAAGCCACCCCGCCCTAGGAGTGTGGGACTCATCACTGTTGACAGTAATTACCTCAATGGCTGTCGGGCTAGAGCTAGTGTTTCTGGATGATGTGAAATAGACACCTCTTCAGTCCAAGGAAGAAATAACATGCACATTTAAACCTTATCACCTGATTAATTGGAGAGTTTAGCAAGAAACGTGATAAAAGTAAATAACCTTGTACTTCCTCAACAGAGAGATGGAGTCCCTCCAACTTCAAAGAAAAAACGCCAGGCAGGGGAGAAGATCATGTATACTTTGGTTTCAGTCCCGCATGGCAATGACATTGCATCCCTTTTTGAACTAGATGCCACAACTCTTCAGAGAGCTGACTGCCTGGTTCCAAGGTAAAAAAAATTATGGTTAAAAGATGTTTCTTTGAATAATTATACCAGTAGGTGAGGAATGAAAATAATAATATTAATATATTTTTATGATATCAAGGGAGCAAACATAATGAAGAAAAATGTGTAAAACATTGTACCTCTTCTGTGAGGAGGTTAACATAGTTTGTTTTATTCTTATTAATAATTAAAATGTGCAGGACCAAAGAAACTCTGAAAAATTTATAAGAATCATTTATTCTTATTACTTGTATGGCCTTTGGTTACTAAAATGAAAAATAATATAAAAGCATTTCTATTTATATATTTATCATTTATTTTTATTATGTCAGATTTCCCATTTCATTCATCCATTTGTTCATTTATGTAGTCAATCAGTCAAGAAATATCTATTGAACATCCATTACATTCCAGGCATTGCCCTTGGCATTGGGAAGACAACAGTGAACAAACTGGTTATATTCTCACATTCAAATGGGGGAGACAGGCAGTAAACAAAACAATAGACATAAAATATTAATATAAGGTCAGGTAATAAAAGTGCTTTGAAGAAAAAATGGAGGGTATGCAGAGTTCTATTAGGTAGGAGTGTTCAACTGTGGCCTCTGTGAGTTAGTACATTTGAATAACGATCTGAATGAATTAAGGAATCAAGTCCTCTCTTCCTAGGAGGAACATTTCAAGCAGCAGGAACACGAAATGAAAAATGTTGAAATTTACTGGGTGTTTTTAAGGACCAGTGAGAAGGCCAGAGTAATTAGACATAAATGAGGGAGGGGTTGTGGGATTGGAAATGAGATTGCCAGAACTTAAGGTAAGACAATATCTTACATTCTTTTGCTTGAATTTGACCATTTTATTTTACTTTTCATTTATTTATCTTTTTTGAGACAGGATCTCACTCTGTTGTCCAGGGTGTAGTGCAGAGGCACAATCATGGCTCACTGCATCTTCTACCTCTGGTACGCAGGTGATCCTCCCACCTCAGTCTCCTGAGTAGCTGGGACTATAGGCATACACCACCATGCTCTGCTAATTTTTGTATATTTTTGTAGAGATGGTATTTTGCCATATTGCTCAGGCTGGTCTTGAACTCCTGGGCTCGAGGGATCCACCCACCTCAGCTTCTCAAAATGCCGAGATTACAGGCATGAGCCACCACGCCCAGGCTGAATTTGACTAGTTTAGTTAAGCTTTTTTGTCTACAACTGTCCATCTTTCAACCATAAGGCTATGATGCACTCTCTAGATGCATCGAGGAGTCTTGCCCGTATTATTAGGGTTAGTGGGATGGCTCTAAATTGGCCTTGATGGAGCAGTATTGTGCTTGGCCTTGGCAGATGGCAGTGGTGAAGCTGAAGGCACCTATGCAGAAAGGCAGACATTGTGTGGGTTTCCTCCAGGGAGGGTAAAAAGTTACTATAATAACACTATTGAGAAACATTGCTGGTAGAGCTTCCCAGGGTGTTTTATGGCTATTCTCATTCATGAGAAATGTTGCTGAATTTCATACCTTATATGAGTCCATCTCTCACTCTTTTTTTTTTTCCATCAATATAAGCCTGTAAAGAGATCCTCTCTGGTTTTACCTGACCCAGGTCTCTGGCTTTCTCCTCCCAGGACTGGGACCTTAATCAATCCTTACTATGACTTTACTTATTTTAGATTTAAGTCAGCAAAAAGGGAGTCCTTCTTGAACTCTAACCAAGAGAATTTGCTTAAGGAAATGATAAAAGGGTCTTACTAGAAAGTGTATAGAACCACGATGAGGGCCACTGAGCCTCACTTTATATAGAATCATTAATCTATTACTTTTCAGAACTGTGGAAGCCCTATTCAGTGTAGTGCAGAATTTTGTATTAACATCGATTGATCTGTCATTAATTGTATTCAAGCCAACATTAATTAATGCTTAATAACTACTATTATAATATAACTCTTGAGCACTTTTTATGTATTAAGTCCTGTGTCAAGTTCTTAATAAATGTTGTCTTATTGGATACTGGCAGTAACTCTTACAGATCAGGAACTAGAGACTGAGTTAGAACAGTGGTTCTCAAGCTGACTGTAAATTAGAACCACCTGGGTATTGTTGACACCTCACCATGCCCTGGCCACACTGAGACCAATGAAATCAGAGTCTTACAGGTGGGGTGCAGGCTTTACTCTTTTTAAAGCATGTATTACCCAAGTGATTCCACTGTGGAGTCCAGTGTTTCTCAGACTTTATGGTCCAATGCTGCTTAAACTTTATTCTGTACTAAATCACCAGGGGACCTGATGACAACTGAATACAAATTACATCTCCTGTGTAATTCAATGCAGAAGATGCCAAGTGATAAAACAGAGGCATTTCAGAATTTCTAGTTATTTGAACAAAGATTGGAGAACTGCTATTTTAGATATTTGAAGCTCAGTTTGTATTTTATCTACTTTTATAAAGGAGCAGAACCAGGTTGTTGAATGAATCTCTTTGCCTGAGTCCCTTGGCATTTTATTTGGTTTTCTTTTCTTGGCCCTAATGCTTTTTACCTTATGTTTTAAGACGTATTTATGCCTTATCTTTACACTGATCTGTAAGCAACTTGAAGGCAGAGTACTTACTGTGCTTTTCTTTTAATAGACACTATACACATATTTGTTAAAGAAATAACAAAAGATTATAAAGGATTTACTAAAAATGGTAATACTTGAGTAGGATGAAGTTCTAGGTGTCCTTTCTTAGGCATTCTCTCACAGTTCATATCTAGTCAATCTTTAAAATTCATGGTACATGGAATTAGCAAATACTGAACCATTGTTCCTAGGGGAAATATAGAGTTAGGTTCCTGTGAGCTTCTGGTCGCAACGTTTTTGTTGACGAATACATAGCCTTGTTCTATGTGTGCTTCTGTTTAAATACACCTTATTTAATATACGTTGCTGATTCATTAACATTGAACTTGTGGTCAACAGCACTATAACTCATGCATGAACGAAGCTCATCTAGCACAAGTATTTTCTTTGTAAGGCACATCACAGCCTTCTTGTGCTTTAGGAACACTAGATGGCACTTCTACACCTCATGTGGGGGCCATCTTATTGTGAAATATGAAAAACATGGCACTAAGTGGGCCACAAAAAGGACACTTGTTTATAGCATGAGAGCTGAGACAAGAAGGCAGAGCATCACCTTGTTCCACTTCAGCTTGGAAATGTGCCTACTGGGCCACTTAAATTTTTGCCACTCTATGTATGTTCTGGAATGACCACAAAATCTCCTTGAATATTGATTTGGGGGCTACAGATAAATTTTACTGAACAGGAGAATTCACAAGTACAGAAGCCACAAATAATGAGGATTGATTGTACATTAATACTTTCACATGCAGACAATTAAACTACACAAACTACACTACTGTCTGCCAGCAGTGTTAGCTGAGTTGGCTATTTGATCAATGTTCTTAGTTTAGCATGCATCAGAACTGCCTGGAGAACCTATTAAACCACTCATTGTTGGGCCACACCCCCAAAGTTTCTGATTCAGTCGATGGGGATGAAGTTTCAGAATTTGTATTTCTAACAAGCTCCCAGGCAATGCTGATGCCACTGGTCTAGGGACCACACTTTGAGAACTACTACCTAGGTAAAAATGCTGCATGCTTTGAAATAGTCTATAATTCCGAATTTCCCCTTAAAGCAGAGGGATCTTGAGTCAATTACTAGTTAATATGTATTTATGTTCATATAATATATGAAACTGTTAAAGATGTCAATATGTAAATGTGCTAATTTTTTATAATTTGTTTTTTTATATTGTTTTGCTTTTAGGAACTCATATGTTCGGTTAAGGCATTTATGCACCAACACATGGGTAACCAGTACTAGTATCCCCATAGACACAGATGAAGAGAGGCCTGTTATGTTAAAGGTAAATGTCACTGAAGATGGTTTAATTTTCAGCCAAATGCCATGAGAATAGGATTAGGATAGGAATGCTGTGTGACATGTTCCTTATACTCCATCTTCACCAATATTACAGATCATTGCAATTAATTTCATCAAGCATGCATGTCTGCCAGTTGCTTAGGTAGCTGATCTAAATGGGTTGGAGGCAGCAAAGCTGTGATTCAGGAGGATGCTACAGAGACACCAGAAAGAATGGTAGCAGCATATGGATGGAGGAGTAGAATCCGGGAGTGCCTTTTCTCTACTCTGTCGAAACTGAAGCAGAGGGCAAGTGTGAAAGGGAGAAGTTTCCGGTGGGGCTTTGGGAACAGGGTAGGAAGTGGGCACAGGAAATCTCTGTGTCCCTGCAGCCTTTCATAGTGGATGATGCATGTGGGAGTTACTGTGTTCGGATGATCTATTCTTGTCTTATGTTTCTTAAACAGTACTAGATGTGTTAGTCTTCAAAGAATATTGTATAGTTGTTTATAAAACTAAGCTTAATGGAAAAACATTTCAGATTGGAACCTGCCAAACCAAAGAAGATAAAGAAGCGTTCGCAATCGTGTCTGTTCCACTGTCTGAAGTTCGAGACTTAGACTTTGCTAATGATGCCAATAAAGTACTAGCGACCACAGTTAAAAAGCTAGAAAACGGCACAATAACTCAGAATGAAAGGAGGTGAGTAACTCTTTAAATGGGTCTTAAATAATCAAGAGTCAGTTGTCAATTGTTATAGTAAGCCTGATATGAATGAATGACTCTAAGGGAATATTTAGAACATTCTCGATAGCACACTTGCTTCTGAATGAGGTGGGAACTTATTCCTCTTGATCATAGTGAGTGAGTGAAATTTGTCAAATTTAAATCTGTTGGAATATTTACTTGTCCCACTTTAGCTTTGCTTGAAAATAGTTGTTTTAAGTTACTTTCTGGTCATTCTTTTTTAAATCCTTTGTGAGAGATTTGCAATACCTTTTGCTGTGCATGATTTGATATTTGGATTTAGAGTTCTAAAGGACCTAAAGGAAGGTTTGTGTTTCTCTGATCTTATTTATTCAAGATGCATTTCTCAGCTCTGGTACCACAAAATAAACAGATATGTAAAACCAGAAAAAAAAATCTACAGGGTGTAGTTCTCTGCCCTCATACCTTGTTCAGAGAAACTGGAACCTTGATTCTTCAGCTCTGGTTTTGGAAATAAGTAAGAAAGAGAATGATATTGACAGCTAACGATTATTGCATGCCTGCTTTGTGTCACTTACTAGGTTGGGCACTGTAAATATATTTTATATAATCCTTCAAATAGCCTTGAAATAGGTATTCCTGTTTTACATAAAGGAAAACTGAGGAGGGTAAGCAAACAAGGTAAAGCTGCATAGTTAATACTAAGGGAGGATTCAATCATGTATGGTTTAAAGTCCATATGCTTTGCAGTATGCCTAAGCACAAGCATCCTCTGTATTTCCTCTCTTCATGATCTACTACATGCCTTTTAATTTAAACAAGAAAAAGCTGTTTGCCAATTTCCCAGGCATTCAGACATTGGAGCTCTCATACACAGCTGGTGAGATGATAATTGATGTATGCACCTTGGAAAACAGTTTGGCAGTAACTAGCAAAATTAAAGAAGCAAACACCCCGTGACTCACCAATTCCACTCCCAGGCTGAACGTTCTTGAACATCTGTCCAAAAGACTCTCCTCCACATGTGTACCAGGACACATGTTCAAGAATGTTCAGCTTTGTTTGAAATAACCCCAAATGGAAAACCATCCAAATGTCCATCACCAGTTGAATAGAGGATGAAAATTACGTTATTTTCATACAACGGAATACAGTTTTGCGATGAAAATAAATGAACTACATCTATGTGCAATGGCGTGGCTAAATTTAACAAATGGATTGGGTGAAAACTAGACACAACATTCTCTGATAAATCAGGTAACAATGTATTTGATTGATAGAATTTTGAAGTAAATGTGATTTTATCTATCAGTTTCTGAGTAACAAAGAGCACCAAGTTTTAATTTAAATAGGGGATTTAACACTAGGGATCAGGGAGTTTAGTTATGAAGAGTTAAAAAAATTTAAAAAACAGTGTAAGCTGTTGAAATGGCAAGTGAATTATTTTAATGATGTAATAAAATATTTTTAAATTTTGACATAGTGATCATTTAATGAAAAAACTCACCAAAATGTCTCCATTTGAATTGTATTGATAATGTGGGACATATGTGTAATTCAATATATACATATACCCATATGTATATACAGAAAATTATTTTTAATACTTTCCTACTGATATGAAATTTAAAATTGGAAATTTTGTGAGTGTTTTTCTTGTCCAATAGAGCCTAATTGTTTCCTTTTTTTTTGGTGATTTAACAATCTCTTGAGGGCTGCACCTTTAAATTCCCAGATTGTCAATAGACATGTATAGTATATGGGATAAGGTGGACACAAGTGCACATATAAATAAAATCTTCTTAAGACTTTTAACTATTCATTTACAGTAGGAGAGTATGTAGAAATCATCATCCACAAGTCATAATTAGGTTGTGTGCCTACTGTAGTTTTTTCCATTTCTGTATTATATAAACGTTTGCATATTAAAATTTGATTTTTCCCAGAGACAAGTATTATATACTGTATCTATATTTAAATCAAACTGTGGTAATATATTTCTCAGAAAATAATGTTGGGGACTATAGCCAGAACATGTGGACTTGAAGCGACATGGAGGAGGAGGTTGATCCCGTTGTGTATAAGTTAATATGTGATAACTATTGAATCTTGTACAAAAACAAAAATTGAAAAAGAAAAAAGAAAAGCAAAAATACAGTTTTTATTTTGAAATACAAAAAAAAAAAAGAAAAAAGAAAACTAGACACAACAAAGACATTCACTGTAGTACTATGTGTGACATTCAAAAACAAGCAAAAACAAACTCCATTTCTTTGGGGGTGTTTAAGCAATTAGAAGAACCATAAAGAAATGCAAGGAAGTCATTGTGACAAAAAACAGGATGGTGTTTCTTCTTAGAGGGGAGGGAGGAATTATGCTTCCTGAAGGTTTGAAAGGCTCCTGCAGGGTTCCATTTCCTGCTCTTGGTGGTGGCTTCATGGGATTCACTTTTCAGTAGTCCTTAGCTATATGTTTTAAAACCTTTTAGATATACATCTTACAATACAAAAGAACAAAAAATCCAAGTTTGCTTCCCTCCATCCCTGTCAATTAGAAAAAAATCCTAAATATGCAAACAAATGGAATAGCTGTTTCTCAGCTTCCTCTCTATTCTTACCTCTATTTTTTCCCCTGGCAAACTTACATTTCAAAACAACTATTGTATATTCAGTCGCACCTCCAACCCTGTTAGGGGAAATGAATAAAGGCCGGAAGCAGAAACAACTGGCCCACTTTTATGGGCTATAGACAATTAAATATCAGAGCTAAATTATGGCAGGAAATGGATTCTGATGTGCAGATAGGAATTTTTATTTGCCTGTTATTGATCTAACTTTTCCTTTTGTGAATCTATTTCTTTGTTTCTAACACTCTTACATATGCACAGCAATTTATTTAGCTTCACTTAAAAAGTCTCCCTTGCTAAGCATTAAGGTATTCCTTGAAGAAAAGGACAGATAAAAATTCAGATTATGGTCTCTCCACCATCGCTGGCTGGAATCCTGTGCGAGTCACTCTTCTTCAGTCACAGCTGGAGATTATCTTAACCTCTCAAGATGATTCTAAGGAAGGTGGTGGACTAGGACTGACTAGAGAGCATGCATTTTTATTTCCTTTGCTTCTTTCCCTGCTGTTTTGGAGTGAAAAACGTCGTATTAATAGCAAAGAGAAGGCTTTGCCTAAGAAATATGAAGGTACAATTATTGATCTTAATTTAGTAATTTCAGAAAAGCCACCTCCCATCAAAATTCATTCAAAGCTGCCTGTCAGTAAGGTAGAGCTTATTGGCAGAGTTGAATGCATTTATATTATTTTCTCAGTTTTGGAATTGAATATAAAATTATTTCTGAAAATAACTGACAACTCTGACTTTTTTCCCCCTATGGAAAATGAAGTGATTATTATCTGTCTCAAAAAGCCTGTGTTGTTGGAATTTTTTTTTTTTCTCTCTCTCTCTCTCTGTCTTCCCTTTTTACTTATCCCAGGAATGAACATGAACCCTGGAAGTACAGTTCCTGTGTTATGCTTCAAGACCCTCAACCTTAGATATTTTTCAATGGAGTTTTCTAATCTTATTCTACATAATTGCACCCACAAAATAGAGAGGACTGGGAACATATTGTCAGGGATGGAGGAGGGAAGATGGAGGGGTGTTAACTGCCATCCAGAACTTGAGGAAGTGACACAGGCAGTCCTTGACCAGCATTTCTGCACTATGTTTACCTCTGAGGGTACACAAAATACTGGGGTTTCTCTCAAGCAGTGAGAGTTCAGAGATGTGATTAATTCAGTATTACTGAACTCCTGGTATGTGCCAGGCACTTGGCCATGCAGCATGGCTATATGTAGTGCTAGTGTGGTGGTGAAGGCCACAGACTATCCCATGTCTTTGTGAAACTTACCCTCTCGAGGTATGGTTCTCATTCCCCATGATAGGAGCCCAGGATCTAGAATAGGGGTCATCCACCATGTGATCACCAGATCAGATGTCATTCTGATGTTGCTTCTCTGAGCAACATCATTTTCTCTTAAATTTTATTTGCCAGGTATGACTATCCTGACACCAGCAATCTTTTGTTTAATATTTGAAATGCCTGATGTCTCTTTTTCCATATCTTTTTAATTCAGATTTCCTGGTCATTTTGTTTTAGTTGTGTCTCTTATGAGCAGCAGAAGGTTGATTTGAAACAATCTAATCTGACAGTCTATTTCATTTATTTTTAAGGTTGATTGTAACAATCCAATCTGATAGTCTATTTTATTTATTTTTTTTTTGAGAGAGGGTCTTGCTCTGTTGCCCAGGCTGGAGTGCAGTGGTATGATCATGACTCACTGCAGCTTCAACCTCCTGGGCTCAGGTGATCCTCCCACCTCAGACTCCCAAGTAGCTGGGAACACAGGCACGTGCCACCACACCCAGCTAATTTTTTGGATTTTTCTAGAGACAGGGTTTCGCCGTGTTGCCCAGGCTAATCTCAAACTCCTGAGCTTAAGCAATCTACCTTTGTTGGCCTCCCAAAGTGCTGAGATTACAGACGTGAGCCACCGTGCCTGGCTGATAGTCTATTTTCATTTGCAAGTTTAATGACTTTGTATTTGACAAATTTATTTGAATGCATTTTTATTTTTGTTTTCTTTCTTTAGTGTAGCTTGTTTTCATTTCCTTTTACTTCTTTCTTGCTTTCTGCTAGATTAATAAAGTTTATATTCCCCTCCCACCCAATTTACTGTTTTCTCTACTGATTTAGAAGCTTTAGGTCATATTTTCATTCATTAGCAATTACCCTTGAATTCTTATCATACATTTTGACCATATATTCTTCCTGATAAACTTGAAGTTACTAATTTTTTCCCCCTCCCATGAAAGAAAAGTGCCGCGGCATGCTTTGGTTTTGCTCTGACATTCTCCCTCCCATCTTTCTTGTAGTAGTTGTTTAGAACCTTAGTTCTGTGTTTATTCTCTTCATTTGTAAAATTTTAATTTGATAAATACAAAAGAATAAATGTATCAATATAAATCATGATGCACCACCTTTTGTTTTTACTGATAAATTTTGTTCCTTTTTTTAAGACAAAGAAACATCTTTTTTTTACTTAAAACATTTATTTTATTTTTAATCTTATTTCACTAGTTTTTGAGGAGATAAATTTAGTTTCTAAAGTTTTTTTAGTGATTAATTATATTTTTTAAACAATTTTACCTCTTCTTCTGCCCCTTTCTTTATGTCTTCCTCCTGCCTTTATTACTTGTGTCTCACTTATTCTTTCTCTTTTCATCTTGCTGAAATTTATTCTTTAGTCCATTCAGTGGACAGGCCTATGGGTTATAATCTTTTTAGGTTTTACGTATATGAAAATATCTTTATTTTGCCTTTACTCTTTTTTTTTTTTTTTTTTTTAAAGACAGAGTCTCACTCTGTCACCCAGGCTGGAGTGCAGTGGCGTGATCTTGGCTCACTGCAACCTCCGCCTCGCAGGCTCAAGTGATTCTTTTGCCTCAGCCTCCCGAGTAGTTGGGATTATAGGCACCTGCCACCACATCTGGCTAATTTTTTTATTTTTAGTAGATACAGGGTTTCACCATGTTAGCCAGGATGGTCTCGAACTCCCGACCTCAGGTAATCTGCCTGCCTTAGCCTCCCAAAGTGCTGGGATTACAGGTATGAGCCACCATGCCCAGCCAGAATTTACTCTCAACATATTTCTTTTTTATTTTTTTGAGATAGAGTCTTGCTCTGTCGCCCAGGCTGGAGTGCAGTGGCACGATCTTGGCTCACTGCAATCTCCCCCTCCTGGGTTCAAGCGATTCTCCTGCCTCAGCCTCCTGAGTAGCTGGGATTACAGGTGTGTGCCACCACACCTAGCTAATTTTTGTATTTTTGGTAGACATGGGGTTTCACCATGTTGGCCAGGCTGGTGTTGAACTCCTGACCTCAGGTGATCTGCCCGCCTCTGCCTCCCAAAGTGCTGGGATTACAGGCGTGAGCCACTGCACTCTTGCCATTACTCTTAAGTGATACTTTATAGAGATGTTAGATTGATAATTACTTTCTATCTGTATTTTAAAGCTATAATTTAATTATTTTCTAGCATCTCTTGTTGCTATTAAGAAATCTGCTGTCAATAGACTTGTTATTCTTCATTGGTAATTTTTCTTGACTTGGTAATTTTTTTTTTATTATTATACTTTAAGTTTTAGGGTACATGTACACAATGTGCAGGTTAGTTACATATGTATACATGTGCCATGCTGGTGCACTGTACCCACTAACTCGTCATCTAGCATTAGGTATATCTCCCAATGCTATACCTCCCCCCTCCCCCCACCCCACAACAGTCCCCAGAGTGTGATGTTCCCCTTCCTGTGTCCATATGTTCTTATTGTTCAATTCCCACCTATGAGTGAGAATATGCGGTGTTTGGTTTTTTGTTCTTGCAATAGTTTACTGAGAATGATGATTTCCAATTTCATCCATGTCCCTACAAAGGACATGAACTCATCATTTTTTATGGCTACATAGTATTCCATAGTGTATATGTGCCACATTTTCTTAATCCAGTCTATCATTGTTGGACATTTGGGTTGGTTCCAAGTCTTTGCTATTGTGAATAATGCCGCAATAAACATGAGTGTGCATGTGTCTTTATAGCAGCATGATTTATAGTCCTTTGGGTATATACCCAGTAATGGGATGGCTGGGTCAAATGGTATTTGTAGTTCTAGATCCCTGAGGAATTGCCACACTGACTTCCACAATGGTTGAACTAGTTTACAGTCCCACCAACAGTGTAAAAGTGTTCCTATTTCTCCACATCCTCTCCAGCACCTGTTGTTTCTTGACTTTTTAATGATTGCCATTCTAACTGGTGTGAGATGATATCTCATTGTGGTTTTGATTTGCATTTCTCTGATGGCCAGTGATGGTGAGCATTTTTTCACGTGTTTTTTGGCTGCATAAATGTCTTCTTTTGAGAAGTGTCTGTTCATATCCTTTGCCCACTTTTTGATGGGGTTGTTTGTTTTTTTCTTGTAAATTTGTTGGAGTTCATTGTAGATTCTGGATATCAGCCCTTTGTCAGATGAGTAGGTTGCGAAAATTTTCTCCCATTTTGTGGGTTGCCTGTTCACTCTGATGGTAGTTTCTTTTGTTGTGCAGAAGCTCTTTAGTTTAATTAGATCCCATTTGTCAATTTTGGCTTTTGTTGCCATTGCTTTTGGTGTTTTAGACATGAAGTCCTTGCCCATGCCTATGTCCTGAATGGTAATGCCTAGGTTTTCTTCTAGGGTTTTTATGATTTTAGGTCTAACGTTTAAGTCTTTAATCCATTTTGAATTGATTTTTGTATAAGGTGTAAGGAAGGGATCCAGTTTCAGCTTTCTACATATGGCTAGCCAGTTTTCCCAGCGCCATTTATTAAATAGGGAATCCTTTTCCCATTACTTGTTTCTCTCAGGTTTGTCAAAGATCAGATAGTTGTAGATATGCGGTGTTATTTCTGAGGGCTCTGTTCTGTTCCATTGGTCTATATCTCTGTTTTGGTACCAGTACCATGCTGTTTTGGTTACTATAGCCTTGTAGTATAGTTTGAAGTCAGGTAGCGTGATGCCTCCAGCTTTGTTCTTTTGGCTTAGGATTGACTTGGTGATGCAGGCTCTTTTTTGGTTCCGTATGAACTTTAAAGTAGTTTTTTCCAATTCTGTGAAGAAAGTCATTGGTAGCTTGATGGGGATGGCATTGAATCTATAAATTACCTTGGGCAGTATGGCCATTTTCACGATATTGATTCTTCCTACCCATGAGCATGGAATGTTCTTCCATTTGTTTGTGTCCTCTTTTATTTCCTTGAGCAGTGGTTTGTAGTTCTCCTTGAAGAGGTCCTTCACGTCCCTTGTAAGATGGATTCCTAGGTATTTTATTCTCTTTGAAGCAATTGTGAATGGGAGTTCACTCATGATTTGGCTCTCTGTTTGTCTGTTATTGGTGTATAAGAATGCTTGTGATTTTTGTACATTGATTTTGTATCCTGAGACTTTGCTGAAGTTGCTTATCAGCTTAAGGAGATTTTGGGCTGAGACAATGGGGTTTTCTAGATATACAATCATTTCATCTGCAAACAGGGACAATTTGACTTCCTCTTTTCCTAATTGAATACCCTTTATTTTCTCCTCCTGCCTAATTGCCCTGGCCAGAACTTCCAACACTATGTTGAATAGGAGTGGTGAGAGAGGGCATCCCTGTCTTGTGCCAGTTTTCAGAGGGAATGCTTCTAGTTTTTGCCCATTCAGTATGATATTGGCTGTGGGTTTGTCATAGATAGCTCTTATTATTTTGAGATACGTCCCATCAATACCTAATTTATTGAGAGTTTTTAGCATGAAGTGTTGTTGAATTTTGTCAAAGGCCTTTTCTGCATCTATTGAGATAGTCATGTGGTTTTTGTCTTTGGTTCTGTTTATATGCTGGATTACATTTAGTGATTTGCGTATATTGAACCAGCCTTGCATCCCAGGCATGAAGCCCACTTAATCATGGTGGATAAGCTTTTTGATGTGCTGCTGGATTCGGTTTGCCAGTATTTTATTGAGGATTTTTGCATCAATGTTCATCAAGGATATTGGTCTAAAATTCTCTTTTTTGGTTGTGTCTCTGCCCGGCTTTGGTATCAGGATGATGCTGGCCTCATAAAATGAGTTAGGGAGGATTCCCTCTTTTTCTATTGATTGGAATAGTTTCAGAAGGAATGGTACCAGTTCCTCCTTGTATCTCTGGTAGAATTCGGCTGTGAATCCATCTGGTCCTGGACTCTTTTTGGTTGGTAAGCTATTGATTATTGCCACAATTTCAGCTCCTGTTATTGGTCTATTCAGAGCTTCTTCCTGGTTTACTCTTGGGAGAGTGTATGTGTCAAGGAATTTATCCATTTCTTCTAGATTTTCTAGTTTATTTGCATAGAGGTGTTTGTAGTAATCTCTGATGGTAGTTTGTATTTCTGTGGGATTGGTGGTGATATCCCCTTTATCATTTTTTATTGCGTCTATTTGATTCTTCTCTCTTTTTTTCTTTATTAGTCTTGCTAGCAGTCTATCAATTTTGTTGATCCTTTCAAAAAACCAGCTCCTGGATTCATTGATTTTTTGAAGGGTTTTTTGTGTCTATTTCCTTCAGTTCTGCTCTGATTTTAGTTATTTCTTGCCTTCTGCTAGCTTTTGAATGTGTTTGCTCTTGCTTTTCTAGTTCTTTTAATTGTGATGTTAGGGTGTCAATTTTGGATCTTTCCTGCTTTCTCTTGTGGGCATTTAGTGCTACAAATTTCCCTCTTACACACTGCTTTGAATGTGTCCCAGAGATTCTGGTATGTTGTGTCTTTGTTCTCGTTGGTTTCAAAGAACATCTTTATTTCTGCCTTCATTTCGTTATGTACCCAGTAGTCATTCAGGAGCAGGTTGTTCAGTTTCCATGTAGTTGAGTGGTTTTGAGTGAGTTTCTTAATCCTGAGTTCTAGTTCGATTGCACTGTGGTCTGAGAGATAGTTTGTTATAATTTCTGCTCTTTTACATTTGCTGAGGAGAGCTTTACTTCCAACTATGTGGTCAATTTTGGAATAGTGTGGTGTGGTGCTGAAAAAAATGTATATTCTGTTGATTTGGGGTGGAGAGTTCTGTAGATGTCTATTAGGTCTGCTTGGTGCAGAGCTGAGTTCAATTCCTGGGTATCCTTGTTAACTTTCTGTCTCGTTGATCTGTCTAATGTTGACAGTGGGGTGTTAAAGTCTCCCATTATTAATGTGTGGGAGTCTAAGTCTCTTTGTAAGTCTCTAAGGACTTGCTTTATGAATCTGGGTGCTCCTGTATTGGGTGCATATATATTTAGGATAGTTAGCTCTTCTTGTTGAATTGATCCCTTTACCATTATGTAATGGCCTTCTTTGTCTCTTTTGATCTTTGTTGGTTTAAAGTCTGTTTTATCAGAGACTAGGATTGCAACCCCTGCCTTTTTTCGTTTTCCATTTGCTTGGTAGATCTTCCTCCATCCTTTTATTTTGAGCCTATGTGTGTCTCTGCACGTGAGATGGGTTGCCTGAATACAGCACACTGATGGGTCTTGACTCTTTATCCAATCTGCCAGTCTGTGTCTTTTAATTGGAGCATTTAGTCCATTTACATTTAAAGTTAATATTGTTATGTGTGAATTTGATCCTGTCATTATGATGTTAGCTGGTTATTTTGCTCGTTAGTTGATGCAGTTTCTTCCTAGTCTCGATGGTCTTTACAATTTGGCATGTTTTTGCAGTGGCTGGTACCAGTTGTTCCTTTCCATGTTTAGTGCTTCCTTCAGGACCTCTTTTAGGGCAGGCCTGGTGGTGACAAAATCTCTCAGCATTTGCTTGTCTGTAAAGTATTTCATTTCTCCTTCACTTATGAAGCTTAGTTTGGCTGGATATGAAATTCTGGGTTGAAAATTCTTTTCTTTAAGAATGTTGAATATTGGCCCCCACTGTCTTCTGGCTTGTAGAGTTTCTGCTGAGAGATCTGCTGTTAGTCTGATGGGCTTCCCTTTGTGGGTAACCGAACCTTTCTCTCTGGCTGCCCTTAACATTTTTTCCTTCATTTCAACTTTGGTGAATCTGACAATTATGTGTCTTGGAGTTGCTCTTCTTGAGGAGTATCTTTGTGGCGTTCTCTGTATTTCCTGAATCTGAATGTTGGCCTGCTTTGCTAGATTGGGGAAGTTCTGCTGGATAATATCCTGCAGAGTGTTTTCCAACTTGGTTCCATTCTCCCCGTCACTTTCAGGTACACCAGTCAGACGTAGATTTGGTCTTTTCACATAGTCCCATATTTCTTGGAGGCTTTGTTCATTTCTTTTTATTCTTTTTTCTCTAAACTTCCCTTCTCGCTTCATTTCATTCATTTCATCTTCCATTGCTGATACCCTTTCTTCCAGTTGATCGCATCGGCTCCTGAGGCTTCTGCATTCTTCAGGTAGTTCTCAAGCCTTGGCTTTCAGCTCCATCAGCTCCTTTAAGCACTTCTCTGTATTGGTTATTCTAGTTATACATTCGTCTAAATTTTTTTCAAAGTTTTTAACTTCTTTGCCTTTGGTTTGAATTTCCTCCTGTAGCTCGGAGTAGTTTGATCATCTGAAGCCTTCTTCTCTCAACTCATAAAAGTCATTCTGCGTCCAGCTTTGTTCCATTGCTGGTGAGGAACTGCGTTCCTTTGGAGGAGGAGAGGTGCTCTGCTTTTTAGAATTTCCAGTTTTTCTGCTCTGTTTTTTCCCCATCTTTGTGGTTTTATCTACTTTTGGTCTTTGATGATGGTGATGTACAGATGGGTTTTTGGTGTGGATGTCCTTTCCGTTTGTTAGTTTTCCTTCTAACAGACAGGACCCTCAGCTGCAGGTCTGTTGGAGTTTGCTAGAGGTCCACTCCAGACCCTGTTTTCCTGGGTATCAGCAGCGGTGTTTGTATAACAGCGGTTTTTTGTGAACCGTGAGTGCTGCTGTCTGATCGTTCCTCTGGAAGTTTTGTCTCAGAGGAGTACCCGGCCGTGTGAAGTGTCAGTCTGCCCCTACTGGGGGGTGCCTCCCAGTTAGGCTGCTCAGGGGTCAGGGGTCAGGGACCCACTTGAGGAGGCAGTCTGCCCGTTCTCAGATCTCCAGCTGCATGCTGGGAGAACCAATGCTCTCTTCAAAGCTGTCAGACAGGGACATTTAAGTCTGCAGAGGTTACTGCTGTCTTTTTGTTTGTCTGTGCCCTGCCCCCAGAGGTGGAGCCTACAGAGGCAGGCAGGCCTCCTTGAGCTGTGGTGGGCTTCACCCAGTTCGAGCTTCAGGCTGCTTTGTTTACCTAAGCAAGCCTGGGCAATGGCGGGCGCCCCTCCCCCAGCCTCGCTGCCGCCTTGCAGTTTGATCTCAGACTGCTGCGTTAGCAATCAGCGAGACCCCATGGGCGTAGGACCCTCCGAGCCAGGTGCGGGATGTAATCTCCTGGTGCGCCATTTTTTAAGCCCGTCGGAAAAGCGCAGTACTCGGGTGGGAGTGACCCGATTTTCCAGGTGCTATCTTTCACCTCTTTCTTTGACTAGGAAAGGGAACTCCCTGACCCCTTGCGCTTCCCGAGTGAGGCAATGCCTTGCCCTGCTTCGGCTCGCGCATGGTGCGCTGCACCCACTGACCTGTGCCTGCTGTCTGGCACTCCCTAGTGAGATGAACCCGGTACCTCAGATGGAAATGCAGAAATCACTGGTCTTCTGCTTCACTCACGCTGGGAGCTGTAGACCCGAGCTGTTCCTATTCGGCCATCTTGGCTCCTCCCCCGACTTGGTAATTTTATAGATTATTTTTCTTTGCTTTTGATGTCTTAAGTTTCACCATGATGTGTTTACAAAGGAGTTTTATTTTTGTTTTTTCTCATTTGACACTTAAGGTATACTTTTAATCTGAATACTTATTTCTTCCTTCAATTCTTGGAAATTTTCAGCCGTTTTCCTGCAAATATTGCTTCTTTGTCTTTTTCCTCCTTTCTGTCTTTTGGAACTTTTATGAGATATATGTTGGATCCTCTTAATTCCTCTTCTTTCTCTCTGAACTTCCCTTTTATTATTTGCCTTTTAATAGTTCTCTTTGCTAGTATCTGGATCAATTTTTGATACTGCCTTATAGATTAATATTTTTAGAATGTATATAGAATAATTTTCCTTCTTCAGTTAAATTTTTATTTCAATAATTATAATAATAATAATTTTTTTTTTTGAGACAGGATCTTGCCCTGTCACCCAAGCTGGAATGCAGTGGTGCAATCACACAGCTCACTGCAGCCTTGACCTCCCAGGTTTCAGCAATTCCTCTTGCCTCAGCTGCCTGAGTAGCTGGGACCATAGGCGCATGCCACCTCACCAACTAATTTTTTAATTGTTTTGTGCAAACGGGTTTCACTATGTTGCCCTGGCTGATTTTGAACTCGGGCTCAAGCAATTCCCCTGCCTCAACCTCCCAAAATGCTGGGATTACAGGCATGAGCCACTGTGCTCAGCCTATAATTTTTATCTCTCAGATTTTTTTTTTTTTGGTATATCCACCTATTTTTCATTTATATTGGCCTTTTTAAAATACGTTGTCTTTTTAATATATTGCTTTGTTTATCTCTTTGAAGACTGAATACACACTCATTTAAAACTTATTTTGAAACTGTTTTGTTACTCGGATTTTGTTGATGGTGGAGTAGCCTCCTGATACTGTATGGTGGCTATCTTCCTCAATGTCAGCTTTCCTTATGTGCTTTGGACTTTTACTATGCATGATTTTCTTAGGTGGGAGATTTTTGTTTTTCCTTTCTCTACATTCACTTGTCTTCTCTATCAGTTTTATGCTTGCTTCTACCTGGCTTCCCTCAACTAGGCCAGAGCCAGATCTGATATCGAGAGCTGAGAGTCCATGTTCTCTGGTAATTTGAGACTTTAATCATGGAGATTGCTGGTGGCTGGGTCCAGCCCTATCCATGTGTATCCATTGTTTCCTGCTACCACTGCACAGCCAAAGCCCAAATAAGGGCCACTGAACTTTAAGTTTTCTTTAAGAGGTTAGAGAAGCCATATGTTTGTCTCTGTTTTATATGTTTAGTTTATTTCCCTATCATGTGTTTTTGGTCCCTCTTACCTTGCAAGAGTTGAAATCATCCCTGTTCCTCACTGTGTTTTTCTTATTTTGTTCATTTTCCATAAAGCTTAAAAAGCAAATGCGTGAGCTAGTAGGAGCTACCCACTGCCCAGTATAGAATCAGAGTTTGATCTAAACTGAAAACAAACCAGCTTTTTTGTTTTGCCACAAAGGGGATGCTTGAGGTGCAAGGTCAAAAAAAAGGTTTCAGCAGTTTCAGAGGTCAAAAGAGAAGGTTGCTTTTCCTGGCTTCCATGGCCTTGTCATGAAGAGGTGGGCTTTACATGTAGGGTTGACATGTCGTGATTTGCAATCAAGACTGTTAATGTTCGTCGTCATCATTCCATTAACCGTCACCAATTTTCAGGGCATTTGAATGACTTTGAAACAGAGCGATCTGTAGTTGCTCACAAAATTTTACTTTCTTAGATATCTAAATATTTGATTATAGTTATTGAAACAGCAAGAGAAAAGGAATCTTACCAATTTAAAAAATAAAATACAAATATTTATGCTCAAACTGGACTTGCATTGGGCATATAGAAACTGAAGTTCAACTTTTTTTCATTTTGCTGAAGTAACCTCCGCTCCAAATTTGTTTTGTTTTGTTTTAAGAGCAACAGAATGATTTGGAGGACATTAAATCACAATTTCAAAAGAAATTCACACCACATTTTGATGCACGTGAAACGGGTTTTACGTTTCTGTGGCTGCCTTCAGAGATTACATGTAACTATGTCAGTGAATCCTGTCAGTTAGACACAATTTTCCAAAAGAAACAGACTGGGTTACAATTTAAAATAGGCATACCAAGAAAACATAGAATCCCAGGAATTTTGGAATGGAGTTTATGATCCTTGGAAGTATACTGAAATTTCTCTGGGTGACTAAATTATGGATTCTAGGTGTGTCCACTTGGCTGCAGGAAGTGCATTCTCTTTCAAGACATAAATCGGGAGATAGGATCAGGATGTTTTCTTACCAAAGGTATTGAAAGAGAAGAAAAGAGATGTTTTCCAACTGAATACATTCTATACTTTCCTGGAATTGTTGAAGCTCTTAAAATGTAGTTTTCTTATGAATGTATTCATGATTAGCATCATTGTATTCACATGCTAATAACAGCGAATAAAGATGCTAACACTATATGGATGAAGCTAATTTAACTGTTTGTTGGTCAGCTTTTGTCTATACCAAAAAATGTATGTGTTTATTGAGTAATTAAGTTGTACTTTACCATTAATACAATTTAAAAAATGCCTTGACCCTTCCAATACAGATTCCTCATCTGTTTACCCATTTTTGCAATAGCTTGAACCCCTGCCCCCTCCCTCAATCGACTAACACAAATGGAAAATGATAAAGAGCAGGCAGAGGAAAGAGGAGGAGAAAAGTGAAGAGAGGAAGGCTTTCAAGACACTTCCTGTACTACATGCCACTGAAGTTCAAGTAATAGTTGTAATAATAACCAAAATATAGATTTAAAAGTGAACATTGGTGTATGGGTTTAGAATTTCACGATTTTGATAGGTCATTTAATACTTCCAGTATTTTGAGTGTCAGATTGCTTACTCTGTCTCTATTCATAGGTCATTTAAGTTTTTCCTGTTCTGTACATTGGGCAAGTTGAAATGTGGCGAGGATTAGGAAATGTAGTTTGAGTTAACAGTAAAAAAAGAAAGAAAAAGGATTGGAATTTAGGAATTTAGTATAGCTGTTTTCCCTTAAGCAGAAGTATGCTGCTTTGCTAGTCAGTTGTGGAAAGGCATCTGGTGGTGTCATCCTACCAACTCGTGTGTAGTTGCGACTCACATGGCTTTATTTGATAATAGTCTGCAAACGCTTGATGAGAACTGGAGGCGCAAGTAGAGATTGGAGATGTTGGAGAAGGAATTTTCTTTGTAAAGGTTTAGGTAAACAGTAACTGCCTTAGAGATTATCTTTTGTCAATTAAATACTTTTTTTTATTATAAAACACCTTGTTTTCAAGTGTTTCAGTTCTTATTATTTAATAAAAAGAAATTTCCATGGATTTGAGTTCCACTCCTGAAGAAAAAGTAAAAAAAAATCTATCTATCTATCTATCTATCTATCTATCTATCTATCTCTACCTACCTACCTATCATCTATCTATACATTTTCCAAAATTAAGCACACTGTAAAGTAAAATTTTCTTTTCATTTTGTAATAGGTTTGTAACCAAATTATTGGAAGATCTCATATTCTTTGTTGCTGATGTGCCTAATAATGGACAAGAAGTTCTGGATGTGGTTATCACTAAGCCAAACCGAGAGCGTCAAAAATTGATGAGGGAACAAAACATACTGGCACAGGTGAATTTTTTCATGTACTAAATTTGTATATTTTATTTTCTGAATTACAGTATCAGGAAAGGCCTTGTATTAGTTATCTATTACTATGAAGCAAATGATCCCAAAACTTAGTGGCTGAAAACAAGATACTTCTTGTCTCACAGTTTCTGTGGAGTAGCGATCTAGGCGTGGCTTACATGGGCAGATCTCACTCAGGGTCTCTCACCAGGCTGCAGTCAAGGTGTTTGCTGGGGCTGCAGGCATCTCAAGGTTCAACTGAGAGAGGACTTGCCTTCCAGCCCTCTCACATAGGCATCTCTCAGGAGTGCCTCAAGACAAGGCAGCTTGCTTTCTTAGAACTGAGGGATCCAAGAGAGAACTAGAGAGGACGCTCAGGTGGAAGCTACCATCTTTGTAGAATGTAATCTTAGAAGTAACATCAGTTCTACTGTGTTCTATTAGTTAGAAATGGGTTAATAAATCTAACCCGTAGTTAAGGAGAGAGGATTCGATGAGGCTATGAATATCAGGAGGCAGGAATATCAGAGACCATTGTAGAGACAGCCTACCATGGACCTCCAAAAACCCTGCATAGTCAGACTATCTCCAGAAAATATGTTGGAAAAATTCCTAGGTAGAATTTCCAGGTGAACTTGGAAAGTGCCATCTCCATCTGCTTCCTACTTCTTTCCTTCTCTTCCCTGGGAAAGTAGGGCAGTCTGTTCATCAGCTCACGAGTGCTCTGTACAGTATTCTAGTTTTCTTCCCTGAAAGTACAGAACTGCTCCTGTATTACATCTTCTTGAAATTGTTCATAACACGTCAGTAAATTGATTCACTTCCTAATGATATGCACATATGGACATGCCTACGTTTATGTATTATTTTTATTCTATTAATTGCTATTTAAATTAATGAGTTTCTTCATTAATGAAGTATAGACTCAAGGAAGATACTTAAAACATAAAAATCATGTTCTTGATACACATATTCTTATTGATTTGGGAAAGGAAAATAGTAGACATAATGTTAGTTATTATATGTAGCTGATTGTCTGAAAATACAAAATCAACTTTTTTCTCAAATAAAATAAAGGTTGCAAATCTAATAGGACTTTTTTTGAGTAATTATTATATAAAAACATTTGATTTCAAAGACTTTTAGGACCTTGGATGATTAATTAATAATATTTTAACCAACATATGTCAAATATTTTATTTTTGTTTGATAAATATAAAATTAAAGGCTTAGTGAATACAAAATTATTAAAGAAACTTTAGTTCATATCATATTTCATGAATTCCAAAGAATAATTCCTTTCTATTTTGCTTTCATGTATTAATGTTCATGCCCTTGACTGCTCTTTCATAGACAATTTCCTCATTCTAGCAGCTCATCTCCAGGTGATCCCTCCTGCTGTCTTGCTGCCGAAAAGAGTTATATTCCTCAATGCTTTTTAAATGCTTCCTAACTGCTAACCTTCTTACAAGAATCTGGCTTACTGGGAGCCACCAGCTGCCCATGTGGCTCCTAATTTGTCACATTTGAATGCTGATACGTTCATCGATTTGGCCACATCTTTGTATACAAACAACAGTAAATTAACTCTTTTATAAAGCAGTTTAGAAGCAATGTTTGGAAGTCATTTTCTGATGTCAGTTTTAATGAAAAGTAAATGTTTTCTTTATATTATTTTGATTTTGAAAGGTTATAGAAAATAATAGAAGAAACTTATTATAAAGCCCCTAGAAATCAAGCTACATTTTAGTTCATCTGAATATGTTCATGTAACTTGGTGAAATTGAACATCTTCATATGTCTTATTTTATAAAATATGATTTCTAAACAAAATTAAGCATTTTATTTAAAGAATGTTTTTGTCACTCAATGTAGGTGACCCTTTTGGCAGTGCTTTTCTGATCCTTGATATGTTGGTCCTGTAACGTAAATCCTTTTGTTTTTCCCGTTTACTCTAATACTCAAATTTATATAAGTGTTTTTTGAATCAATGTTCTTATTTGTTAAAAAAAAAAAAGGTTGCAAAACATTTTATTCATCAGAATAGGTGGCTGTTTTTATTCCTGATAGGTATTTGGAATTCTTAAAGCACCCTTTAAAGAGAAAGCAGGAGAAGGCTCGATGCTGAGACTTGAAGATCTGGGGGATCAAAGATATGCACCCTACAAGTACATGCTACGGCTCTGTTACCGCGTCCTGAGACACTCGCAGCAGGATTACCGGAAAAATCAGGTCAGAGGGTAGCCCCCATTTTAAACTGTTTCATATGTAAAGTATGGGCAAGGTTCTTTGGTTATAATTCTACAGCATAGAAAGTAGGAATGGGAAATTTCACTTTGAAATGAAATATTTTGTGTTGGGCAATACATAAAAATGATTTGTAAGTATTTTTGAGTTGTATTGAACATGGCTTTATTCTTCCATATGAAATTAGAATCACTGGGGGAGGATGTCCTGAGTACTAATATGTGCCTGTTATTGGCTCCTGGTGGCCAGGACATCCTGGATCTATTATGTAAGGAGGAATGGAACATTTTTGGCTTGAGGAACATGTGAGGTACAGCATCACGGTGTATGGACCAAAGAGGTTATAGTTTAGTGGAAAAGATATGATGGGAGACAAAGAAAAGACACAGAGAGAAAAGATAGAGTTATGGGAATTCACCAGAGGGAGAGCCCAGTGGTGGCTTTGGGAACCAAGGAAGAATACTTGGAGAAGGAAGCCTTTGGGTAGGATGAGAATCATTTTCATAAATTGTACGGGAAGAGGTATTTGTGAAGAGAGATCTATGAAGTGAGAATGATAGATGCTAGAAAGGACATGTTTCCCCTAAGATATTTGCAACTGCTGAGGTCAGGGAACCCAGATGGATCTAGGGGTACAGCTAACAGTTGCCAGTTGTAAGTGAAATTTCTCTTAAGTCTCATTTTTATCTTAAAAATACAAACCAGGTGGTGTGGCTCAAGCCTGTAATCCCAACACTTTAGGAGGCCAAGGTGGGGGGATTACTCAAGGCCAGGAGTTCTAGACCAGCCTAGGCAATATAGCGAGGCCCCCATCTCTACAAAAACGAAAAATACCTGGGTATGGTGGTGTGTGTCTGTAGTTCCAGCTACTAAGGAGGCTAAGGCTGGAGGATCACTTCAGCCTAGGAGTTCGAGGCTGTAGTGAGTTATGATCACACTAGTACACTCCAGCCTGAGCAACAGAATGAGACCCTGCCTCATAAAAAACAAAACAAAACAAAACACAAGCTTAATATTTTGCAATGTGTTCAATAATGTAAATGTCTAACATACAATTGTATAAAATTAATTATTGTTTGATAAATTAGGGTTTCTCTTAATCCATTTGAGGGCAGAGTGCATCACTGTAAGTTTCATTGACGAGTTTGGTCCATGAAGAAGGATGGTGTGGGAGAGGGCTGGAAGGGCAGGGTGGGCTAAGCCACTAGGGCCTAGGATGTCAATCCTAGAAGGTGGAGGTTATTTGGGAAGAGTTAGTAGTATTTATTGTGTGCTTACTTTGTACCAGGCTCAGTTCTAAATACTTGTCATGAATTAATTCAGTTAACACTGAATTAAGATGAAGGATAGAGGCACAGAGAGGTTAAGTAATTTGTCCAAGGTGTTAGTTTAAGAATGGAACCAGTATGCAAACCCAGGCTCTGAATCATCACACTATTGCATCTTGGTAGTTTGAACATTTTTGGGGAAGAAAAAAAGATTTGCTTGAGGAAGATTGTATTAAAATGTTTTGGCTTCACAATTCTGTTTGAAGAGTAAGAAAGGTCTGAAAAGAGTATATAAAAACATTAGCTAGAAGATAAATAATATGGCAAGGAATAGGAGTAAGAGCAAGGGGTGATATAAACAAATCCTTAAATATTGTCTAATATAATCCTAGTTATAAACACCCTTCTTGCTGATCCAAATGCTGTCACTAGAATTATTTTTTCAGACTTCATTGGGTTCCTTTAAGATGGCAAGATGAAGTAGATAGTGTTGTTCATATTTTTTTGGAAGAAGAATTAAGTAGCAGGACATTAAATGGCCTTCCTTCAAGCACTTGGAGGCAGTGTTAGGGGATGCTCCCAGTATCGGACCCTGAGTTTTTAGTGGAGGTCTGGAGTGGGGAAGGGAAATGAGAGGCTGCTTAATGTTTTCTCCTTGCTCTGATTTTTCTTCTTGGGTTTGGAGAAATACACTTGTGAGACTGGTCACCACTTCACCCGTACGAGCAGTGCTGTATTATAGAGATTGACATTAACAGAAAAAATACCTAACAGGTCTAGAGAGGCTACCCAGGGCCCTCAGGCCCATCAGGTCCCATGATGTGCACCCTCCTTGATGGCTGTCAGCCTTTGGAAGGGTACTTGGGGCCCCTTCCCTTTTCTATAGCCCTGTGCTTCGGGATGGCAGGGAGCCAGCTCACTTTGGATTTGGTTATTCTGCTAGTCAGTAGTAGGTTCCCTGGGCGACATGTCTTACCTGGTGTCAGTTCTGTCTCTCAAGGTCTGGCACACATGGTTCTTTCTCACTCCCCTCTCAGTCTTGGCCAGGGATCAGTGTGTGCGTACACACACACACACACGTGTGCGCTCGTGCACGTGCCCATTCCCTCCCACCCCCCCCCCCACACCCCTACCTAGTCATATCACTCCTTTCAGGTACATGTTTATGCACTTTAGGGACCTGCCTTCTGGGTTTCTTTGGAGCATAGAGTTAGAGCATAGATGATAAAGGAATAAAGAATCCCCAGCATTTGTTAAGGGTTATATTTTATTTTTCTTCCCTTTCTATTGTGTGTTCTAATTGAATCTCAGTGATAGCTGAGAAATGTTTTTCTCATTTCTATTGAGTTAAGAATGCTTGGTAGTAAGCATAAAGCAGCTTTCTGATTTTTTAGAACATTTTAAAATGTTCTATATTATCATTATTATGTAGTATATATTATATAGTATTATGGCTATAATTACTTTGTTTTTCTTTATCTTCACCTATATGTTATAGTCCTAATAGGAAGTTCATTTGTGACTTAACACTCACCCATATATTTAATATTGAAGATCTATTTATTACTATTTATAAAATTTGATACCACCTCTAATTTCATTTAGTTATTTATTAACATCTTTGGATGTTTGCCTTATACCAGAGTATGACTACAGTAGTCATGAAAGTGTATAAATCAATATGTATCCTTAAAATGATATAGTAACAGAAGACATTTACTTTACTTAACTGGCTACCCAATACACAAAGCCATCATTCTGAAGGGCCACAAAAATGCTGCTTAGCATATAATTAGATTTGTGCAACCAATATCATTTTCAAGGAATAGGTACATTCCAGTAAATTTTACCTAAGGCAAAACCACTTTCTAATCAATCAATTGTCTCGTCAGAGAAACAAAGACACATTTCCAGGGAGAATCCCAAGGAATCAAAGTAAGAACCTTTCATGGTGGAAGGGGGAGAAGCTCACCAGTCCCATGGCAGTGTGAGCTGTGCTGCTTGTAGATAGAACGTGGGAGATGAACAATAGTGGTTTGGGATATAGGAAAATTAGTGTGATGAATAAGGAGTAGGTCAAACAATAACATGATTGAACCTCCCCAGTGGCTTTCTCTTACTTTTAGCACAACCTCTTTGCCCTTTACCATGGCTCACAAGGATTCTTTTGACCTACCTCTCAAACTTCGACTTTGCTTTCTGCCCCTTACCACTGCCTAGCTACAATGGCCACCTTCTGTTGATAGAACACAAGCTTAGTTCTACTACCTCAGGGCCTTTGCACTGGCTATTCCCACTGCCTAGATGGCTTCCCTTTAGGTCTTCCAATGGCTGCCTCGTTCTCTTCATTCCCATCGTAGCTCAAATGTCACTTCTTCAGCATAGGCCTTCAAGAAGCATTTATTGGGCGAATGGATCTAATCAATAAAGTGATTAATCACATTGCCCTGTTTGGTGGCTTTTTAAAGATAAAAAGTATATGACATTTTACCATTATTTTAAAGAAAAGATCTTACAGATCATTCTAGCCTATTCACAGAAAAGGAATCAATCCAAGTCCATCTAGGATCTTCAGGTAACAACCCAGATCTCATGTCTCATGAATGAAATATCAGGCAGTCATTTTCTTTTCTATAATTATGCCCAAATCATTGGCTATGACTTTAAGTAAGAGATAGAAGAAAAGCCTCTGTTAGACTGATGAAATCCAAAGTTATTGTGTCATAAAAGCTTATTTTAATTAGATTTATTTTTTCCACTTAGCCTCTGTTAGACTGATGAAATCCAAAGTTATTGTGTCATAAAAACTTACTTTAATTAGATTTATTTTTCCCACTTTGGAAATAGGTATTTCCAAAATACCTATACTGATAATTATTTCTAGGTGTATAATTTTTTAGTAGAAGTTCAAAAACGTATATGCCAGTATGTTTTCATATCTTTCCTCAAAAAGCTCTATTTATTGAAAAATTTACTCGCTTTTCTTTTGAGAAAATTTTTAGTGAACCTTCTGTTGTGAATAAATTAATCAATGTTGTTGACCCTAATAGAACCTGTTATTTGTAAGCTGTTTGGCAGTGTATTCTGACAGCCTTTCTTCTTTGCAGGAATATATTGCTAAGAATTTCTGTGTCATGCAGTCCCAGATTGGCTATGATATTTTGGCAGAAGATACTATCACAGCTTTGTTGCACAACAACAGAAAACTACTAGAGAAACATATCACAGCAAAAGAAATAGAAACATTTGTCAGTTTACTCAGGAGAAATCGGGAGCCAAGGTTTGAAATGATTCATGCGGTATTCTTTTCTAGTGGAGATTGCGGCTTTATGTTTTATTTTTAGAACTTTTAAAAGTTAGAGTTCTTTCACATCACTAACTTTTATGGACGAACTATGTTGGGCTTTTTGCTATAATAATTGTATATAATAAAGAGTTATTACCTCATAAGAGATCAAAGCCCTTTGTAGACATACTTAAGTGTGATTGATTTTCACTCTGAATCCTCATGATTTTATAGAACTTTATGGTTTCTCAAAATACATTCATATACATTATCTCATTTAGATCCTTGCACACTTGTATGAGATACACTGGTTGTATTATCCCCATTTTAGAGATGAGAAAATAGAAGCCGAGTGAGCAACTTGCCCAAGCGTACCCTGATAGGAATAGAATACGAGGTAAATCAAGGGTTTCTGACTTCACATCAAGCTCTTTTTCTGTTGTACCATGCTGCCTTATCTTGAAGAAATGAGTGCAGACAAGTCAAGCCAATTGGCAATGTTTCCTTAGCTAATTAGCACAGCAAATAAATGCTAGAAGGTAGAAATGGGCCTCTGACTTGACCAGGTCATAGTAATTTTCATTAGGTGTGTGCTGTATTTCTCTTTTGTTCAGTACAGCATTAGCTTTGATCTGCCTTTGTTTTGATATTCAGCTCTGGGGAGACTCACTTTAGGGGAGATGAATGATTTTCTAAACATAAGTCACGGTGCTGTGGGCGGAATATCATAAAATAAATAGAAGCAAACACATCCTTTTTGAAACAAGACTTGTATTAAATAAAAAGAATTGTATGTTTAATTTGTTTCTAATGATGCAGCAGATAAACAACACATTAGACAAATGTTGTGTGGAAATAATATTAAAACATATAATAAGTTTATTTTATTATATTCCAAATTATGTCTTTATTGTGATGCTTTTATAAAATGCTTTGTCTTCATATTCCATTTAATTTTTTTCTTTTGCCAGGTTTTTGGATTATTTGTCAGATCTGTGTGTGTCTAATACCACCGCTATCCCTGTAACTCAAGAACTCATCTGTAAATTTATGTTGAGTCCAGGCAATGCAGACATTCTCATTCAAACTAAGTAAGCCCAGATAATGGATGCATCATTTTCCTGTTGATTATTTGTAAGCACTGTAATTCTTTGTCATATTTACAAGTGTACTTTTTAGTAGATTTTTGTATGTGCTATTTATTTGAAGGGTGGTCTCAATGCAAGCAGACAACCCCATGGAGAGCTCCATCCTTTCGGATGACATTGATGATGAAGAAGTTTGGCTCTATTGGATTGACAGCAACAAGGAACCTCATGGCAAAGCTATCAGGCACCTTGCTCAAGAGGCAAAAGAAGGCACCAAAGCTGACTTAGAAGTTCTTACCTATTACAGGTTAAGTATTATAGACAATCTTACAATAATTCTTAGTCTCACATATTAATTGAGAACTGGTTCTCTGTAGCCACTAGTTAGGTATCTATGAAGAGGCAACTTTAAAAGTCATGTCAGAACTAGGGTAGCTGAAATATTTAGTATTGTTTAAAATATTCAAAATAAAAGTTAACATTTATATTTTCTGCATACACCACTTGTAATTTCCTGGTTTCTCACTAGGTTGGAATTATTGTGCAGCCAAAGGCTTTGTCCTCATATTGAGTAGAGTGGAGGCAGATGAGAGACATGTTAGGACCTAGGTGATGGAGTTGAGAGGGATATAGACATGGAGCTAAGGAATTGATCTCGCTACAAGAGTAGCTCAGAGCAAGTAAGCCAGTAGTTTAGTATAGAGTGGATTATGAATATGTGGTGACCTAGAGCCTAAGAGAAACTGGTGCCTGTAGTTAACGAAAGTTCAGCCCCGGAATATGGCAGTGGAAGTACTGAAGGCAGTTCCTGGTGGTCAATATATTGGGAGCAAGAACCTAGCTGGCATCTTTGAGTTGCAGGTATAGAAACCCAAGGCAGAAGCCTTGGGGCCAAGTTGGGCCCAAATGGCAAGAATCAGACAAAGACAGATGACGCTTTGTGCTCCCTGGTTTCTACAGCTATAGCAACCAAATCAAAGGCTAATTCTTAATCTCAAAACTGGGCTGATAAGCCAAGTGACTCATGCCATTTGGACTGATCACTTTTGGTTTGGGAACTGAGTGGGGCAAAACCTGGAGTGTAGACACTAGAGCCAGAAGCTGAGTGAGGCTGGCGAAGGTGGAGAGAGATGGTTTCATGTGAGCTGTTACCCATAGCCTTCAGCCTGAGTGCAGTATTTGTCATTCTAGGAAACCCAGAATGGAGTGCCTAGTGACACTCTCCAGCAGACACATTTTGCTGAAACAAGTAAGAGGTATTGTAACTGAAGGGACATAGAGACAGTTTCATATATGTCTTGTCATTTGATCTTAATGGTTAACATACTACAATCAAGAGTTTGACTCCAATATCATGAATGCTTGGAAATACAGGTGTCTTAAACATAGATACTGATTGGTACTATGATGTTTAAAGATTTCCTTGAGATAAGACAATAATGTAATATGTTTACCATTTTTAAGGTACCAGCTAAACCTCTTTGCAAGGATGTGCTTGGATCGCCAGTATCTGGCCATAAACCAGATTTCTACACAGCTGTCTGTAGACCTGATCCTGCGGTGTGTGTCGGATGAGAGCCTGCCGTTCGACCTCCGAGCGTCCTTCTGTCGCCTCATGCTCCACATGCACGTTGACCGGGATCCCCAGGAGTCCGTGGTGCCTGTTCGCTATGCCAGGCTCTGGACAGAAATCCCCACAAAGATCACAATTCATGAGTATGTTTGGAAAAAGGTCTTGAGGCTTTGGAATTCATCAGATGAACTCCACATCAAATGTCTACAGTTTTGAAATGAAACATGTGGAAAGGCATTTGTGTATCCTGTCTTGGGTTGTTAATCTTCTAAATGCAAATAAGATACTCGTTTTGAAGGGTGAAATGATAACTCTCAGTGGTAATAAAGGCACTTTCTAGAAAACAGTAAATAATATTGATGCAATGAGCAAGAATTTTAAGTACTTAATATTGTGGTAGACTGACATAACTGCTTTACACGTGCTAACTCATTTCACAACAGCCCCATTTTACAGATGAGGACCCAGCCTCTAGGAAAGCTAACTAATTTATCCAAGATCATGCACCCAGGAAACTACGTGTGTTTTCCTATTTTTAAATGATTGTAATCAGTTTAACTTGCGTTATCTTCTTTCTGTATTTCCAGATATGATTCTATAACAGACTCTTCCAGAAATGATATGAAGAGGAAATTTGCCCTGACAATGGAATTTGTTGAAGAATATTTGAAAGAAGTTGTAAACCAGCCCTTTCCTTTTGGGGATAAAGAAAAAAATAAACTGACATTTGAGGTACTTTTTCCCTCTAATATTTAGGATGTTTTGGTAACTGGGTAGTTTAGTTCATGAAGGTATTATTTTCTCTGCCATTTTTTTTTTTTTTGAGACAGAGTCTCACTCGGTCGCCCAGGCTGGAGTGCAGTGGTGCTATCTTGGCTCACTGCAAGCTCCGCCTCCCGGGTTCATGCCATTCTCCTGCCTCAGCCTCCCCAGTAGCTGGGACTACAGGCGCCCGCCACCACGCCCGGCTATTTTTTTGTATTTTTAGTAGAGACAGGGTTTCACCGTGTTAGCTTGGATGATCTCGATCTCCTGACCTCGTGATCCACCTGCCTCGGCCTCCCAAAGTGCTGGGATTACAGGCGTGAGCCACCACCCCCGGCCTTCTCTGCCATTTTTAGAAGATAGATTTGGTGCTTTGATGTCCAGTACAAAACATTTTATTTATAATTGTCTATTAATTACTATTTGCCTTGATTTTTTGTTTCATTTGTGTAAGATTTTTTGCATGTAATAAAGAAAGGCAGTTTTGCATATTTTGTAAAATGTTTGGATACTTCTTTTTATCTCTATGGAGACGTTTTTATTTTCACCGAACTGAATTGAAATACTTTCAGTTTGGGGATGTAGTGACAAAACTAGAGAAAGGATGCTGTTACTTGATAACTGGTGTATTAGCTACCTACTGGTGTATAACAAATTACTCCAAAACTTGCAGCCTGAAGCAACAAACATTATCATAGCTTCTGTGGGTCAGGAACCTGGGAATAGCTTAGCTGGGTGGTTCTGGCTCAGGGTCTGTGATGGGGTAGCCAGCAAGCTGTTGACTGGGATTGCAGCCATCTAGGGCTGGACAGTCTGTTTCTAAGGTCACTGGAGGGGTTGTTGGTGGCCACACCTCCTTGCTGGCTGTTGGCACCCCAGCTTCCTGCCATGTGGGCCTTTCTGTAGGCTGCCTGGGTGTCCTCATGACATGGTACCTGGCTTCCTCAGAGCAAGCCATCTGAGAGAGAGAGAGAGTACAAGATGGAAGTTGCAGTCTTCTGTAATCTAATCTTGGAAGTGACATGTCATCACTTCTGTTGGTTACTTGGACCAACTCTGATACAGTGTGGTAGGGGGGGACTGTGCACTGGGGCCACATCTTGGAGGTAGACTCTTGCACTTGGAATGTCCTGTGCGATCCACAAGACCACAAAGCAGCATAGGGAACATAGATATCTGGGCAAATTTCTTGGATAATAGCCATTTATTAAAGTAATTAATTGATGCAACCATTTATTAAGTGGCATCCTGCTGACTTAAATTACTTAATGTTTAATTAGGATGTAAATAATTCTAGTGTAAATTTTGTTAAGTACCTTAAAGCACTCTGAGTCTTGCTTGGATTTAGTTCTAGACTTGAATAAATCAAAGTTCAAGTGGTTGCTTTTGCAAGTATTTTAATTCCTAGGTGTTAAAGAATTAGGAAGTTTAGAAATTGCTGTGCTAATTTAGATAATAAAAAAGCCAATGTTTATTTCAGTACCCAATTTTTTTTCCACTCTTTCACCCTCCCCCTCCCCGCTTTTTTTTTTTTATTAAGGTGGTCCACTTGGCTCGGAATCTTATATACTTTGGATTTTATAGTTTCAGTGAGTTATTAAGGCTAACAAGAACACTTCTGGCTATTTTAGACATTGTACAGGCCCCCATGTCATCATACTTTGAAAGATTAAGCAAATTTCAAGATGGAGGTAAGAATTTTGGGAAATATGATAATATCATTGTTATTACTTGGAAGTAAGATAAAAAACAAAACTACAGAGAAGGGGTTGCTATTGTGTACCTGCTAATATATGTGTGCATATGAACACAATTCCTATGACAGGGCTGAGTGATAATAAGGTGAATTTACAAACATGCGTCTCTGTTTATAATGCTAAAGCTTTGAAAGATGAATTCATAAGGTCAGATTCCATCTTTAGCAACTAACATTATAGCCAAGCCACTTGTGAAAATATTTTGTGTTAAAAAATGAAAACATCTTGATATTTGTGGTCATGTGGTTCAAGCAATTCTCCTGCCTCAGCCTCTTTTATTTTTACAAATACAGATGAAATTATAAGGTGACAAAGAGAGAATAGATTTGAAGGCTGTGCTCCACAGCAGAACTTAGACGGATGCAAGGAAGGCCAGGCACGGTGGCTCACGCCTGTAATCCCAGCACTTTGGGAGGCCAAGGTGGGCAGATAACGAGGTCAGGAGATCGAGACCATCCTGGCCAACATGGTGAAAACCCGTCTCTGCTAAAAATGCAAAAATTAGCTGGGCGTGGTGGCCTGTGCCTGTAATCCCAGCTACTCGGGAGGCTGAGGTAGGAGAATTGCTTGAACCAGGGAGTTGGATGTTGCAGTGAGCTGACATCGTGCCACTGCACTCCAGCCTGACGACAGAGTGAGACTCCATCTCAAAAAAAAAAAAAAAAAAGAAAGATTCAAGCAAGGAAAGGGCTGCCAAAGTATCATGCCAGAGAAGGAGTGAATGCCACGCCAGTGTGGGAACCTGTGGAGTGAAGTGGATAAGAGAATGGGCTTTCAAGTTAGAGTACCTGTATTCAAATCCTGCCTTGACCATTTATAAGGTACTTGTCTTCTCTATGATTTTTCTTTTCTCATCTGAGATATGAAGATGATAATAACAATATCCTTCTCACAGTTTCCTTGCAAGAATTAAGGGAATGTATACAATATATTCAATGGATTTTCAACAGTGCCTGTCTCATAAGTCAATACAAAGTTTTTATGACGATTGTCTTGGGTTGGATACCCTAAAAACACCCTGATCTAGAGGCTTGTTTGCAGAAGGTATATGGAAGAGTGCACTTGGATATATACCTGTAAGGAAGTGAGGAAGGTAGGACTGGGCAGGCAGAGCTCATCTGCAATGCAGTTATGACTGAGACCTCAGCTTATCCTGTAGGGAGTTCTGGAGCTGGGATGCTCTTTGGAATTGTCACAAATTAAGGCAAAGGGGGCCACCCTTTGTGTCTTTGTATCAGCCAGCTATTAGCTACTTGGCTTTATCCCGGAGGGGGCTGTGTAACATTGGATAAGAGTCTGGCCTAGTGAGAGGTACAGCTGTAAATAGTTAGCAACAAGAATGCCCAGCAGCTGGGGCAATAAGAGCCTCAGCCCTGAAAAGGGGACATGGGTGGAGCACAATAGTATCCACTACAACATCCACTACAGGATTAAAAGGGCAAAACCAGAAACCTAATTTCAGACATAAAGAAGAAATACCTAGTTAAGAATTATAAATGAGCAACTTACAGTAAGCTGAAGTAATTAATTGCTGCTGCCCAAATCTCAATTCCTTGTATAGCTTTCAAAAAACTGTACAAATCAATAAGAAGCCAATTGAACCACAGAAATCCCTCACCTTCAGCATAACTAGAAGCGAGGGGACAGTGCAAATGCTAGTTACTGAAGTAGAAAAATAAACATTCATTTTTAGTACAGCTGCCTGGTGAGCTCCCATTGCAAGCTTTGAGGATGGTGAATGGTTTTTGGAGAAACTGGGGAAGAGAAAAGGGATCGTGTGCAAAGGGAATGAAATGAAATTGTATGAAAATCACCCTCAGAAAGAGAAAGTTTATCTAGGTGTGAAAATATGGAAAAAGTATCCAGGTAGATAAGAGCACCAACTTAAAATGAAGGGACTTGAAATAGCACAGGGAGTGGCTGTGGAAAAGCAGTGCTTCTAGGGATGAACAAGGTTGCAGGTAAGGGAAGGGCACCCCTTCGAGTCTTTTGGTGAAAGAAAAAGAGGCAAGATGGGGAGATCTAGAATACCACAAGACAAAAGAAACCTGAAACATTGATGGACATACCACTCCTCCACCGACCTCCACCAAAAGCCAAATTTTAAAGAAACTGCACTTCATGACTCTGACAGGAGGGGGCGCTCTTGAACAAGAGATCCTATAAACCCGCTCGTTGTGGATCCTGTCTGCTGAATGTGTGAATATCACCAGTATCACTATGTGAAACCGCTGTTAAGACCAAAACAGAATGGAAAAATCTAAACACCTCAGTGGATGGAAATTCCTCTCTGAAGAGTAAATGTGAAGCAGAAGAATATTGTAACATGGTATTCTAAATGGAATTAAGTAGCTTCAAGCACAGTGGACTATGGAAAACACTTTGATTCATAAATTCAAAAACTAAGATCAGAAATGGACCAAAACCCAAGAAGAAATGAAATGAAAATTGATTGAACTTAGGAAAGAAATAGAATAAAATGGTTGGCTTTATTTATTCATTTATTTTTTACCAATACAGATTAAATTATAAGGTGTCAAAGAGAGAATAGATTTGAAGGAAAATCAAATAGGTGACACTGAAGAAAGGCAGGAGAACAATGAAGAGAATGACAATGATCCAAAGAAACAAGTGATGAGGGTGAGAGGGAAAGAGGCTGAAATGGAAGAAAGGCAAAGAAGAGCCACCATATGAATAACTGGAGTCCCTGAAGAAGAAAAACAAGAAAATGGAACAGAATGAGTATTTAAAATTGCAATCCAAGAGAACATTTGGAAATAAAAGACAACCTGAATCTACATGGTGTAATTATCCAGAATGGTAATCTTTAAGAGCATAATAAGATGATTATATATAGTATATATTCAGAAAGAGAATAATAAGGGTTTGAGAGAGGAACCACAAAAGCAAATGGAGAAAAAAGGAAAGCGTATATGAATATTCTTTACTATTATTGCATCTTTAATGTAAATTGAACATTTTATAAAAATAAATCTATGAACAACATATGAATGAGAAAAAGCAGAGACCAAGAACCGTAGTTGTTAATCAAAGAGCAGGGACATGCAGGGGTCTATATTAATTCCGCTGCCTGAATCTCACTAGTGAGACTCCTTTTACCACTCCCAGAGGGTACATAACACTTGAAATGTCCATATTAAAGCTGCTTGTTATGCTTTTACAATCTTCAGTCTAAACTAAATTATTCTTAGAAAGCTAGAAGTTGATCCTGACTTTTGATCTCACTGCTTACAATCTGCCTTCAGTATTTCACCATGAAGAGTATTTTATTAAAGACATTTTTTTTTAGAGCAGTTTTAGGTTCATGGCAACATTAAGAGGAAGATACAGAGATTTTTTATTTATCACCTGCCCCCCAACATGCATAGCGTCCCCATATCAACATCCTCCACTAGATGGGTACATTTATTACAACTAGTGAACCAACATTGACATCATTATTCCCAAAGTTCATCATTGACATTGGGGTTCACTCTTGGTGTTGCACATTCTATGTATTTGGACAAATGTATAATGACACGTATCTAACATTATAGTATCGTACAGCATCTTTTCACTGCCCTAAAAATTCTCTGTGCTCTGCATATTCAACCCTTCTCCCACCTCCTCACCATCCCCTGGCAACTGCTGATCTTTTTCTCCTTCCATAGTTTTGCCTAAGGAAAGTATTTTTTTTCTTGGAAAAGTTGTTACCTTGTTTGCTCTCTCCACCGTCCTGTTTATATCTGCCCTCAAAGACACATAAATTTAATTTTTATAATTCTCATATTTTTAGTGAATTCCACTGACTTCTAGATACCTTAATTATTCTTTCAGCAATCTGATAATAATTTATTAATTTATTTAACAAGAATGTATTGAAGAATTACTACATGCCAGACACAGTTCTAGTCACTGGTAATAAGTAATGAACAAGATAAACAAAGTTGTTAGCCACAGGGAAGAAATTAATAAATAAATGAGCAAAATTTCTCCTTTCTCCTATTGAGAGAAATAGTCAGATTATCTATCTGTCTATCTATCTATAATAGGAGAAACAGCCAGGTTATCTATCTGTCTATCTATCTATCTATCTAATCTGTCTATCCTGTAACATCTGATAATGCTGTGAAGAAAAATAAAGTAGGTCAATGATATGGAGACTGATGGAGAGAGGGAGGGTAGAATTTTGTTTTAAGTTTGGTGGGCAATCTCTGGAGGGATTTGAGAAGGGATTGATATGATCTGATCATGTTGACTGCTGAATGGAGAATAGAGAATATCTATGTGGGCAAAAATGTCAAAGGCTGAGAAACTGTTTCAGATTAAAGGAGATTAAAGAGACATGACAACTAAATGCAATATGCAATTCAGTACTGGATCCTGGATTAGGAGAAATATTATCTATAGAAGATATTATTGGCACAAGTGTTAAAATTTGAAAATGGATTGTAGAAATATGGATTGCAGGTTATATTTGAATATTGATTATGTCAGTTAGATTTCTTGACTTTTGTAATTGCACTGTGCTTAGCTAAGCTAATATACTTGTTTTTAGCAAATACATGCTGAAGAATTGAAAGTTGAAAGGGCATGATGTCTAGAACCAACTTTCAAATAGAGCAGGAAAGATGTGTGTGTTTGAGTGTGTGTGTGTGTGTGGGTGTGTGTGGAGACAGAGATGCAAATGTGGCAGCATTTGTGAATCTAATCAATCTGGGCAAAGTCTATGTGGGAGTTCTTTGTACTATTCTTGCAACTCTTCCTATAAATTTGAAAGTTTTTTAAAACAAAAAAGTTAAGAACTTAAATAATTAATCTGGTAGGAAAACGATTTATGTTATGCAAGGTGACAATTCAAACTTCAAGAATGATCTTACAACTCTACTAGGAGATGTGTTATTAATATTATAGCTGGGTTCTCTCTTAGACTATAAATTCCTAACAAAAGTTCTGTTAGACTGTATAAATTCTTAACAGAAGAAGCAAGAAGAAACACTTTTCTGGAATCTCCAAATATGGAGATAGGATTGTCAAGCATGGGAAAAATTCCTGTGGTGCAGGGTGAGACAAAGGTCGATGCCAGAGAGGAAATCCCAGATTGTGGAAAGTACCTAGAGAAAAAAAAAGAAATATTATTTTAAAGATCAACTGTTAGGAGTCATAGCAATGTTACCACATTACAGTACTCTGTATCATCATCTTGGCTCTTTGATATCTAAATGATTTGGATTGTATTTTCTTTTTTTTTCATATGGACTCCTCTCATACTGTAAGTATTTTTCTCTTTTAATGAAACTTTATCTTCAATGGGAAGTCATTTGCAAAGTACAATTAAAAAAAAGAAAGAAAGTGGTTTTATAAACATTGTTGCTAGATAGACCAGTTCCTTTAAGTAAATGATACAGTTCTGTATGCTCATATCATGTCTGGAAGATTTTGTGTACTAGAACTACATCTTTTTTATCCTTCTTACTTCCCACTTATTAATTTTTCTCCAGCACAGTTGGGGTTGGACATGCAGAAAAATGTGTTTGGCAGGTCAGACGCAGGAGAGCGGAAGAGGAGGCATATCTAGAAGGAAAAGGCTTTACAGTTCCTGGAGTTCCATTTTTTGCCAGCCTCAGTGGCGCCAGGCTTAAATAGGATGTGCACGCACAGCATTCATTTGTTTTTTCTGGGAAATCCTGTAGCTTTAGATGCCAGTGATGAGTGTTTGAGGTTGTAGAGATGGCTGGCTTGGAAAGTGGCAATTACAGAAGTTTTTTTCTTCTGCATCCTTGGTCACACAGCAGCCCACCTCAGTGTCATTGTAAGTTGTCCTCATCCTAGATCTGGTTGGGGGTCTGCGTCTAGCTTCCAGGCTGTGGCTGCTCCCTGTCACAATGGCTTATAGTTGGCACTCTCGGCAGAAATTGCTAGGCTCAGAAGCAGCTTTTCATCTTTGTACCCTAAAGGTGGTCCGTTCAGAAAATGATTGAGGCTTGCTCATATGGAGACACAGGGAGCTGGCACTGCTGTGGCCTTCACTGTAGTGAAATAGAAGATCAGATCTTCAGAACTATCAATCCAATACCTTTCATTGGCTATACATTTACTTAAGAAATATTGTTTTCAAACAAATGTACTTGCTCCCAGGAGGCTGTGTGGTTGAGTCAATTTGCTTTGCCTAATACTTACGATTTGCTCTCAGTGATTTTAAATGCACAGGCACCATTCAGTGTAATTGATCTTTTGAGTAGAAGGATTATGGCAAGCCATGTTCTTCTTTGTCACTTATAGAAGTTAAAAGCAAATGCACATACAAGCTGATGAACTGGATATTTTCCATATTCTTTGCAAACATTTCACTTTTAGAAGCATACATCTGTTTTATACTCGCTAAAGGATATACAATCCAAAGCTTTCTATTTCTACTAATAATTAAGAGCCCTTTTTTCTTTTACAACAGCATGGGTATATTTTATTCTACTGGAGAGTCACTTAAATAGTTGAGGACAAATGTGAATCCCACTTACACATCTTCTGTGTAACAGCATGATATGTGTATAACTCTGAATCATTCGAGTATCATCTCCATGTGAATATGCATGTGGTTAGAATAGAGAAGTGGACACAGTCTGGAAATGGTTTGGGTCTGGTTTGTTATTTAGTTATCCTGTTAATATCCTTCTACCTATCTGTGCTTGCTGTTTGAACGGGACTGGGGTTCAACTTTGAATCTCCAACATGGAACAATAAAGTCTACATCGTTCAGTGAACTTTGGGCATAATTAGTGTGTCTAGGACACCACTACAATTTCTTTTCACTGTTGTCTTCCTGCCCATCCTTGAACTCACCATAATTTGAAAAGGCAGTAGATCATAGAAAACTACCAAAAGACCAACCAAGAGCTAAATAGTTTCTTCATAGCTTCTCTCATTTTGCTTTTGCTCAATTTCAAATTCTTGGGAGTTTCCATAGCTAAGCACTGAAATGTGGGCCTGTTCCCAGTCAGTAACCAGATAATCCTTTTTGTTGGTATGTATGTTATGATGTAGAAAATGAGGAGTCACTTAAAAAAATTCAATGGAGAATTTCATTTATTTGTAGGATTTCTTTTTCTTTGAGGATTCAGGGTTGGAAATGAAGTGTCTTTGGCCTTAGAGAATAAGATACAGGCAACCACAACAGCCTGGAATTATCCTCCTTTCCTAAAATAATTCTGCTGTCCCGAGTGACTTACAGCCCTGTGGACCCAACCCAGGGTAGGGCGGAGACAGGAGGCAGGTAGTGAGATGTGCTTTGAATATATCTATGTCCAGGAGTACCCCTTGCCCTAGGAGATTTGGGGAACAAAGTAAGAGGATGTCAACTCTCCATCTCCTGGCAAAGAGCCACTTGCTTCTGCAGTTTAATTTTTTGTTTGTTTGTTTGCCTTTATAGGGACTGCACATTATCTACCTTGAAGTGCTTTTTCTGGCAGCATAGTTACTGTTAAAAAGGAGAAGGGAAATTGAGATGAGAGAGGCGGGGCAGAAACATTTTTAAATATTGCTTTATGGGTGAGAAAGGAAGAAAATATTTGCAGACAAAAAAAAATCTGCCAGGAAATAATTTCTTCTTTTATAAAACTACGAGGTTAGTCTAAATATGATCTTTGCAATCTCTTTTAGTTCAAAACTGATTATTTGAAGATTAGTATGTAATCTTTCTCGTTCATTGAATGGCATTCTTCTTTTATGTGTGTTGCAAAACAACCTTTTTAGAAAATATCTGTGAAGCTTATCTTCTGATTAATAGCTATGATTGTTCTTTGTAAGACACCAGCTTGAATGTCCTGAAACCAGAAGCCCTAGTCCACTGGATATACTCAGAGTATCTTACCAAAAAAAAAAAAAAAAGGAAAGAAAGAAAGGGAGAAAAATAAAGACTTAATTGAGTGTGAGGTGAGACCATGAAAAAGTGTGTATGTGGAAATGGGGGATCAGAAAGAATAGAAAAGGGTTTAGTATAAGGATCAAAACCAAAGAACACATACGTACAAGCTAGCATCCTATTACAGACTCTTCCCAGTGTTCATCTCTTTTGAATTTTTCACCTGACTGAGCTCTTTTCAGGTCTCTGCAAAGCAGTTAAGTTTGCAGTAGAGTTCACAGTGCTAAGAAGTGTTAGCAAAGTTTACATGCAAAGGGAAGGCACAACCAATTACCGTTTATCACTTGAAAAACTCGATTTCTGGACTTAGCACTTCCCAGCATCATGCTGCCTCTGGGCATTCAAGCTTATTCTTCTTGAGATGGCTCGATTCTGTCTGTCCTCCCTCTGTCCATGCTCTGCTTTCAGTGAAGTCCCTTTGTTTCTGAAAGAACTATGTTATCTCCATTATGTACCATGTTCCCCACACTTACCCATCTTCAATATGCGGTTCCTTTTTCCCTACACCTTCTTGCCATCCAAATCACACACTTAAATCAAGGGAAGCTTTAGACTCTAAGAAAAGGCAGGAACATGGGTATAATCCCATCCACAGTGGTAGGTTTCCTTCTTGTCCCTTTGTGTCTGTGTGTATTGTATCAGATGAGCATGTACTTCTCATAACATCTTGAAATCCTTGCACTGATTTTTAAATAACAGCAGCAATGACCACAATTCTCGGCAACTCTAGAATTACGTATTGCCAGTTGTGTTCCTCAGGAAGCAGACTCTGGGAGAGGATTAGCATGAAGAAGACTTATTAGGGAGAGCTTTTAGGATCAACACCAGTAGAATGGGAGGGAAAGCAAGATTGAGAAAGGGAGAAGTTGGGTTGTGATGCAGTTTAGTGGAGGCTTCTGGGAGGTTGAAGTTGGGATGTCTTCAGGGCTGTCTCCATTAGGGTGAGGGGGCTGAGCCTTTATGTCCCCGTAGGCAGCTCTGGAAAGGGTGAGTGACCGTGCTTGAAGTACCTGTCTTCAGACTAGTTGTCTTAGTCGGCCTGGGCTACTGTAACAAAAATACCGTAGACTGGGTGGCTTGTAAACAACAAGCAATTATTTCTCACAGTTCAGGAGGCTAGGAGGTCCAAGATCATGGTTGATATGGTTTGGCTGTGTCCTCACCTGAATCTCATCTTGAATTGTAGCTCCCATAATTCCCACGTGTCATGGGAGGGGCTCGGTGGGAGGGAATTGAATCATGGGGGCAGGTTCTTCCTGTGCTATTCTTGTGATAGTGAGTAAGTCTCATGAGATCTGATGGTTTTATAAAGGGGAGTTCCCTTGCACATGCTCTTTGCCTGCTGCCATGTAAGATATGACTTTGCCCCTCCTTTGCCTTCAGCCATGATTGTGAGGCCTCCCCAGCCATGTGGAATTGTGAGTCAATTAAACCTCTTTCCTTTATAAGTTACCGAGTATCGGGTGTGTCTTTATTAGCAGCGTGAGAATAGACTAATATAATGGTGCCAGCAGATTCAGTGTCTGGTGAGAGCCTGCTTCTGGTTGATAGATGGTGCTTTCTATTGCCTGGGCCCCACAGCTCACCAAGGCATCCTTTGAAATCCAGGTGGAGGCAGCAGCTCCTCCCCACTCAACTCCCCCACAGCTTTGCTGGACACAGTGCATGCTGTAATGGGGCCCACTGGAGCCATACCTGGGGCAGCCTAGGAGCCCAGTCACAGGGTATGGGAAAGTGAAGCTCATGATGTGAGGTGGCACCCCCTCCTTTGAAATCTTTTTGGCCGCTAGCTCCTTGTATTCTGGGCCTGTGATGGGAGGGGCATCCCTGATAATCTCCTAAATCGGCTGGGGTCATTCTTCCATTGTTTTGGACAGTAGGTCCTGGCTTCTCTTTAGGTGGCTAATTCATCTCCCCATTGTCATGATAAATAGCATCTGGCTTCCCTTGAGATGCCTGATCCCTGGTAAACTCTTTATCGAATGGTCACTTGGCCACACTTCCAAACAGACTTTTTCATGTTTTTCAATATGGATAGGCTGAGGATTTTCCAAAAATTCAAGTTCCGTTTCCTTTTTAATTAGCAATTCCATCTTTAAGCCATTTCTCTTTTCTCATATTTTACTGCAAGCAGTCAGGAGGAACCAGACGTTCTGTCAACACTTTGCTTACATATTTTTCACCCAAATATTCAATTTCATCTCTGGCAAGTTCTACCTTCCATAAATCAGTAGGGCATGAATACAATTCAGCCAAGTTTATTGCTACTTTATACAATGATGGCCTCTTCTGTAGTTTCCAGTAAGATGTTCCTCATTTCTATCTGAGACCTCCTCTGAATGACCTTTACCATCCATATTTCTACCAGTGTTCTGTTTGTGACCTTCTATGAAGTCTTTAAGAATACTCTTAGAGAATTCGAAAAGTATTAGAGCTACATGCTTTCTCTGTAGCTCTCCTCCTCTCCTCTGAGACTCCACAGAGTCATCCTTAAGGATCTGTTTATGGCAATGTTGGCTTTTTCTTGGATGCACATGAAAACTCTTCCAGCCTCTACCCACTACCCAGTTTCAAAGCACTTCTACATTTTAGATATTTGTTATAGCAGCATCCCACTTCTTCGTAAGACAATTTTCTGTCTTAGACTATTTGGACTGCTATAACAACAACAACAAAAATACCATAAACTAGGTAGCTTCAAAACAACAAACATTTATTTCTCATAGTTCTGGAGGCTGGGAAGTCCAGGATTATGGTGCCTGCAGACTTGGTGTCCAGTGGGGGTCTGCTTTTTGGATCACATATGGCACCTTCTTACTGTGTCCTGACTTGGGGAAAGGGGCAAGGGGAATCTCTCTTGGGCATCTTTCGAAAGAGCCCTGGTCCCATTCATGAGGACTCCTCCTCCATGACCTAATCACCTCCCAAAGGTTCTACTTCTAGCACCATCACCTTGGGAGAGAGTATCTCAATGCATGAATTTTGGGGGGACACAAACACAGGGGCTGGCAGTTGAGGGCTGTCTTCTGATTAGCACTCCAGAAGCTTGGGGAGTAGACCTTCACTTCTGAAAGGGAATCTGGGCAGGACCATCACAGCATCCACCACAATTATCTTCCTAGAAAATGCCCTGATTGGAAACATTTTGGGTCAAGACTAAGATCTTGTCTAGGTCCATTTTGCACAGCAGGCCTTTTTTGGAATGCTGTTTTTCAGATGCTGAGGAACATTTCTGTGCCATTGTCATGTTCTGAGTCTGGTTCTCTTGTCAGCTTTGTGCTATGCTGGCTGCACCTCTAAGTCCTTTCTGGATTAATGAGTAATATCTTTTGCAGAATGCCTGAGACTGGGTAACGTATAAGGAACAGAAATTTATTGCTCACAGTTCCGGAGGCTGGGAAGCCAAGGGTTGAGAGGCCAGCATCTGGCAAAGATCTCCTTGCTGTGTCGTCTCTTAGTGGGAGGGCAAAGAGAAAGCAAGAGTGTGAGAGAGCAAGATAGCACTGAACTTATTCTTTCACAAAAAACCCACTCCTGGGATAATGCCATTAATCCATTCATAAGGATGGTGCTCTCATGACTTCAATACCCTTTAAAGGTCCCACCTCCCAACTTCACAACATTGGAGATCCAGTTTCCAACACGTGAGCTTTGGGGGACACATTCAAGCCATAGCAGATGTCATAGGAAATAGAGATTATGGAGAAAAATAAAAATAAATTAAAACATTTAAACATGTAATAAAATTCTAGACATGAAAACAATGGCTAGAAGCTTCCTATTTCCAGGTGCCCCAGAATCACTGGCATCAGAAACCTGCTCTAGGCAGCAAGCCTTTTGCAGGATGCTGTTCCTCAGGAGCTGAGAAAGATTTCTGTGCCATTCTGAAGTCCTGAGGCTGGTTCTCTCACCAGCTTTGTGCTATGCTGGCTGTGCCTCTACGCCCTTTCTGGCTTAATGTGTAATGTCTTTTACTTTTCTGTTTGTTTGTTTGTTTTTTCCTTCTAAGCTTTTATAAGTTTTATAAAAAGTATCTGTATAACTATTGGACTTTCTTTTAGTTGTCAATGGTGCCTAAAAGGACTCTCCTCATTCCACCTCCCAGCTTCTCTCTGTGTCAAGAGGGTGTCAAACACATGCTCTACACTAGATCATGTTCCTTTTAAAAATCAAATGCACATAGTAAAATAGGGGGAGAATAACTATGTAACGGATGCCAGGCTACACATCAGGCAAGGGATTTCTATGTAAAGGTATCTATTATTTATATAGAATACCTAGCACACCTGTAGGTCTTTTGCATATTTTTATTGTTAATCCTTATTACAGTCCAGTGTGTCGGATATTATGGTCCTGATTGTGTCCAGGAAATAAGCTTTCGACAGCTTATATACTTTGCCTAAGATCATATAGCTTGTATGTAGCTTGCTGGAAATTCTGAATTCAGGTTTCTTTTCTTTTTCTTTTTCTCTCTTCTTTAAAAAAAAACCTACAGCTTTACAGTTGATGTTCTTTCTATTATTATTTTATTGCTTTCTTTATACACAGTTGACTTTCTCATGTGCAAAGACTCTTTTCTACTTTTTCCAAGTTTCCCAAGAAAGTTCAGCACAACATAGTACATATCTACGAAAGAGTTTTGATTTGGCTGGAAGTTATTTTTCAGGTCATATTAAAGAGAGATTTTTTTTTTTAAACAAAGAATCACTCCTTTGTGAATGGTTGTTTGGCTTGTCTCAGAAAAGTTTCAATTGCAAGTCTTAAAAGTTTTACCAGCTAAAGATCTCTTGAAGCTAGGTATTCCTCTTCCTTTCCTGAAATAAATTTGATTGTTCTCTCTGACTCTGTGTTTTGACTCTTTCTCCACATTCCAACGTAAGGATCTTTCTAAATCACATACTCTACTTCTTTATTTAGCTCTCATCATCTCCAGAGAATAATAACTCAGCTCTTTAAATTGGTGCCCAAGGGTCTTCATAATCTGAGTTAGACATCTCCAGCTCTGTCTCCTGCTGTTTCCCCAGTAATACTAAGCAATTGTATCTCCTTCGACACCTTTCTGTGAGCTACTCATACGAGTATCTCAGATATACTTTCATATCTCACTGTCGTTAGGATGAATGTGTGTGACATGCCTTATAAAGCATTTATGCATTTGAAGCACAAAAATATTTAGAGACCCTAATATTTCAAATATATACTTGTGTCTTTCTTAATTTTATGATTATTTTTCATAAGGTTGTCTTTTCCAATAGACTTATAGAAGACTCTGTGGTTCTTAGAGTTACTACATAGATGATTCAATAACAGAGATTCAGATTTATTGACTGAGAGTATCATACTGGGGGGAAAATTATCAAAATAGATTCTATTTCTGGTTCTATGGGGGACTTGTACCATGTCTAATATATTACTATATACCTAATTGGTTTTCAAAAATATTTATTGAGTGAAATGAATTTAATATATGTAAATTATATGCTTTATACAAATATGTTTGAATCAAAACAATATTACTAGATTGTAACATTCTAAGTATATGATTTTTTTTTAATTAAAATTTTTTTTAAGTTCTGGGATACATGTTTAGGACGTAGCGGTTTGTTACATAGGTAAACATGTGCCATGGTGGTTTGCTGATTGTTTTTCTACTCACATTGCCTAACTGAGTTAATAGGGCAGGATCAATCCCTAAGAATGACTTTACAAATAATGAGAATGACTGAAGAGGGTCATGTTGTTCTAAGCTCTCTACTACAGTTATTTTTCTGTAGTTATAAATATTGCTTGAGCCTCAGCATCTGATGTCTTCAAGTGTTAGTACACTTGCATAGGCTCCCCAGTTCTCACAATCTCTGGTGACCTACAATAAGGCTTATTGTTAGAACCCAACACAAACTTATAGAATGCTGGCATAGACCCATTTGACTCAGCAATCCCATTACTGGGTATATACCCAAAGGATTATAAATCATGCTGCTTTAAAGACACATGCACATGTATGTTTATTGCAGCACTATTCACAGTAGCAAAGACTTGGAACCAACCCAAATGTCCAACAACGATAGACTGGATTAAGAAAATGTGGCACATATACACCATGGAATATTATGCAGCCATAAAAAATGATGAGTTCATGTCCTTTGTAGGGACATGGATGAAGCTGGAAACCATCATTCTCAGCAAACTATCGCAAGGACAAAAAACCAAACACCGCATGTTCTCACTCATAGGTGGGAATTGAACAATGAGAACACATGGACACAGGAAGGGGAACATCACACACTGGGGACTGTTGTGGGGTGGGGGGAGGGGGGAGGGATAGCATTAGGAGATATACCTAATGTTAAATGACGAGTTAATGGGTGCAGCACACCAACATGGCACATGTATACATATGTAACTAACCGGCACGTTGTGCACATGTACCCTAAAACTTAAAGTATAATTAAAAAAAAAGAATGCTGGCATAGAAAGGAACCATATAAATTATCTATATAATATATGAGCTTCATATCTTCATGCAACACCCATTACAAATGGTCACATAGGATCTCCTTGAACACCTAGAGTGACCAAGATTTTACTTCCGCAAAGGGTAGGCCTTTCTTATTTTTCATAGCTCTAATTATTAGGTCTTTTTTGTTTGGTTATCCTATATGTAGACTTCCCTCTCACTTCCAGCAAGCAGCCTTACCTCTGTTGCTTGTTGAGCTGCACAGAAATCCAACATCCCTTCCACATGTCAGGTCTTTCTGTGCTTGAAAATGGCTAGCACATCACCTGCGTCCCCCCTCCTCTCTGTATAGTCCTATGCAATTCCTGTAGCAGTTCCTCTTATGACTCAATCTAATTTATCACTGATTTGACTGGCACAGAGGCAAAGATGGCTACATTCGCCTCATTCTGAACCCTTTTATAATGTAGCCTAGGTGAAAATGAGTGTTTTGTTAACAATGACATAGTATTGATTCCTACTAAACTTGAACTCAACTAAAATTCTAATTTGTTTTCTTTTACATCACATTTTCCCACATCATGTACTTGAGTTGGTTTTGTTTGGCCCTAAGCATGTAGCACCTTTTATATTTTGAATTTACCATGTTGGATTTAACCTTTTATTTTCTTCCTATTTATGTAGTTTTGGAATTTGGTAGAGTCATTCACTATATTAGCCATCCTCCCTTGTTTCATGTTATCTTTGCATTTGAGAAACATGCTATCTCTGACTTCACCCAAGTCAATGACAAAAATACTGATCTAGTCAAGGCAAGAACAAAGCAGCAAAGAACTAAAGGCCCTTCTGTGCTTTAACATTGATCAGTTACCCAGTATTCTTTGGCATAATCACTTAACCAAACTCATACCTATGAAACTCTACATTAGCCAATACATGTGTCTGTGGTGTGAGAAATCAAGAGCATCGTTGCCTTTGGTCGTGGGGCTGGAGAGAAATTTGGGGGGAATTGACTGTGAAAGGGCACAAGAGAGCTTTCTAGGGTGATGGAAATTTTCGGTAACTGGTTTGCATGTGGTTCATATGGTATATGCCTTTATGAGAACTGCTCAAACCTTTCATTTATGATCTGTGCATTTCACTGTAAGTAAATTACATCTCACTTATGAAAACAGCATGTACATTCATTTATTACTTCCATTACCAACTATTAATCATTGAAGATCAGTTTTGCAAATTGAAATCTTGAGATTTGGAATATTGAAATGACTTTGTCAATATTTGACAGTGATAAAATCCAAAATAAGATGCAGAGCACAGCCACTATTTTCTATGAATTGCTTTTTCAGTTCATCCTTTGAATAACACTTCTTTAGTGTGTGGGATGTAAAACAGTTTTCTTCTAAGTAGTCTACTTGATATTCAATAAAAGATGGATAATAACATTACTACACTTTGGTTACATGCTTTTGGTTGGTTTTTGTTTTGTTCTATTTCTAAGCCCTTGTAAAGTTGGAATCTGTAAGCAGTCTATTAATACACTGTATTCAGTGGTGTTTTATTTAGAATGAAGAAAATTAGGTATCATATTATCTGCTTCTTCCATTAAGTATTCTTTATTAAACACTCTTCTGAAGGACATCTCCATTTAGAGTCAATATTGTGTTTCGATCATGCCGTATTATAAGACATTATGAACTATAATTATATGATGAAACCACATATTCATTAGTAAGGTGGTGACCACTATAATGGAACATAATTAAATGGAGAAGAGTTGTTTTTCAGAGGTGTAGCGAAAGCATGCAGGTGTCCTCTACTTTTCATTTTTGAAATAATACCTTACAATTATATGGTACTTTTTATTGTTCATGGCTTTTTTTGCACATATTATATAATTTTATTCTTACAAGAAGGCCCAACCTATTTTATAGGATTAAGATTTTGAACATAGGATGATGACATGATTTGACAAATATCACACTTCTGTAATCTAAATCTTTCACTTCGTTCAAAACCTCGTTAAAAATTGTATATCCTTTGTGAAACTGTCTTTCACTGCCCTCACTCTAAGATAATTTCCCAGTTAAAAAAAATTCCTAAGCAATTTTGTGTGCTGTCCATGCTATACTACTACCATCATATCTGTCTTGTACTTGTTCTTAATTTTTTTATGGGCACATTTTATGTTTTCCTGATCATATTGTAAATTCTTCTTCCTTTCTTATATCTTCCCACCTGAGATGTCCCTGGTATAGAGCCAGATGAACATTAGGTACTTTATGAATACTTTCTGAACAAGGGCTGCTTCTAAAATTAAATTGTATAATATAAGCAAAATACCACTAGTAGTATGTGGCACATGATATGTAATAAAAGCTGGTTGGGTAAGATCACTTGAGAATAATGTGAGCAAATTTATTATATGATTAATGGAAATTCTACATTTTCAGTACACAGTTTTAATTGGAATCTTTTCTTTCTGTAATTGCATTAGGGCTTTCTGAATTCTAGTATAAAAATTTTGGAACTTTGTAAAGTCTGTTAGTGAACCAGCCTGGTGTGGGAAAACATGATTCATGCTGAGATCAGTTGATGTGTACTTGAGACTCTGCTACTTCCTAGCTATGTAAACTGGAATTCGTCTCCCAACCCCCACCGTGCTGTGAGGATCCAATGAGGTGAAGGGTATATGTGGCCTGTGGTCTAGCAAGGTACACACAATATGATAAGCCCCTGATAAAGACAGGTTTCATTATTTTCCCTTATCTCATTGGTATCCATTTTATTAATTTTTTCCTTTTAATAAATTTGTAAGTAATGTGAAATTATGTATGCTTTTTGAAAAAAGGGAGAAGCATAAAGGAAAGTAAGCAAAAACTCAACTTGATGAAAGATGAAGTACCTTTAATGAGACCCAACTTTTTATATAAACCTTATTACAATAAGTCATTCTCATTTTTAATAGTTCATTTTATTATCCAATCTTTGTTATTCATGCGTTACTTTGACAAACATTTATTAAATGAGAGTTGGGCATCAGACACTATTCCAGGTGTTAGAAAAAGGTAGACTCCCTGTCCTCATGGAACTCGTGTTCTTTTATGTTGTTGGAGAGGGGGACTGCAATAAACACACAGACAAATATATGATATGATATGAGACAGTGTTAATGCCATGACCGAAATTTAAAGGGGGTGCATGGATTGAGAGTGATGGAAGTTCTTCAGAGAGGGTGGCCAGAAGAGGTCTACCTATGGAGGTGACATTGCACCACAAATCAGAAAGGAGTGAGGGAGCAAGTTGTGTGACCGTCTGGACACAAGAACACAAGGCAGAGTTATAGCAAGTTCCCTGTAGGTTCGGCACATGGAATAAAAACCATGCATGTATGTACTACGTAGAACTGGCTATCCAGCTTCCCAAAATACTATGATCTTATTTGGAATTGGGAGTGCTGGTTAGATAAAATTGCTTTCTCTGGCTGTTTAATCTTGATCTTCCCCTTAACCCAGGTTGCTACCATATTACCTACTGCTCTGTGGTTACTAGCTTAATTAAGGCTTTGATCTTATGCTAATGTTTTTGTTTTCTTTGTGTACAGAAAAGTCCTTTTATAACCCAGACCCTCAGCCACTGGGAGGAAGGACTGCTCCAGGGAAGGTTTGAAATAGAAAACTGCTCTAGTTCTAGAAAGTAAAGATATTTTCCAGCAAGGGCAGGTTTATAAGGAGCTGCTAAGCTGGGATGGGAAATAGGAAGACTTCCAGAATCATGTCTTCATGGTTGAACATCATTCAGTTTCAGATGAGTTATTATAACAGCAGATGCATTTATTCAAATCCAACTATTAAAAATATGTTTCAGGGAAAATAATAGTTTTTGGATTATCCATTTTTGGCCTCTATTATGATAAAACATTGAGCTGATTTTAGTAGTCATAGAACAATTAAATGACTGTGAACAATTATTCACAAAACTCTTTGAATCAAATGTGTCTGTTATCTCTTATAAATGCTGAGAATGTATCAGAAATGTCTGATATCTAAACAACAAGAAAATTCAAATTATCATTTTCTTATGTGTTCATAAGAGAAAAGCATTTCTAATAAAAAGAGAGAATAAATATAACTTTAAATAAAATAAATACCAGCAGACTTAAGTAAATTTCAATCAATATTCTGTTAAATCTCTTACACCTGCTATAAATTCATGTAGCTGCTAGTGGTTGTTGAACCCAATGGTGTGATCACCACAGTAAAATTATTTCTGAATAGGGCAAAATTAAATTATGGTCAGCACAGCTGTAGTGTTAGGTTGGTTAATTCCTTATTGCTTTTCACTTTCCTGAAATGGGCAGTAGGAGCTTGGCTCACTGGAACAATCAAAGAACAAAGCAATGTATTCCCCAAGCATTCCCAGTTACCGCTCTCAGTATGCATTTGCTATACCTGTCTTTTAGATTTTTTTTCTTGAGGGAATTAAGGTTACTAAAAATATCTATGTAATCATATAATGAAAGAACCTGAAAAGTTGACCAGTCATTCTTTCTAAGCAGTCCCTTCCTTTTTTTTTTTTTTTTTTTGAGATGAAGTCTTGCTCTGTTGCCTGGGCTGGAGTGCGGTGGTGCAATCTCAACTCACTAGTACCTCTGCCTTCCAGCTTCAAGCAATACTCCTGCCTCAGCCTCCCGAGTAGCTGAAATTACCAGTGCCCACAAGCACGCCCGGCTAATTTTTGTATTTTTAACAGAGACAGGGTTTCACCATGTTGATCAGGCTGGTCTCATCTCCTGGCCTCAAGTGATCCACCCGCCTTGGCCTCCCAAAGTGCTAGGATTACAGGCATGAGCCACCGTGCCCGGCGTTTCCTTCCTTCTTACTTTGTACTTAGCAAAGATGACTTCCATATTTTCAAATTATCTCATTACACTTTGTACACAAATGCCAATTCTGGCTGCTGGGTTTATATAAAAGACACAGAAAAGCTGGATTTGTAAGCATTAGGTTGTTCAGAGAATTTATATTATAGTAGGCTTTTTCACTGAAAACTTTCCAGTCAATATTAACTAATTATGGTTGAGAAGTAGTACAATTTCTTTTTTTGCAATGTTGAGGATTAATCACCTCTGATTTATCTCAACAGTTTAGAATTAGAAGTTTTTCTCTGGAGGAATGGATATTAGAAGCTTTGCATAGCTGTGATTTATGTAGTGTCTGACTTCATGTTTTTCAAGCTGTAATGGTTCACAATTTTAGCACTTCTTATCACCACCAAGCAAATCCAGAAAATGTAGCATTTTTAATTTGAGGCCTCTGAGCTGGCCATACATGGAAATGTCAAGTGAGGTTTGTGGCGACCACGTGCCACAGGCATCTGAGAATGTGGTATGACTGAGTGAACCCTCCCATTTCATTGACGACATGTGTTACAAATTACTATGGATCTGGCCTCTGGATTTTAATTCCTTGGTGACAGGATCTATATTTGGGGGAAAGAATTGTCTGGGCTAACTTTCTGTGTAGTAATCATTTGGATTAAAGGATTATTTTCCATGCAAATCTAAATAAGATGCAGACACTGTGGGTGCCAAGGATTTGTGTGTGAATCAGGGGTAAGAATAACAAAGGAGCCTGTTCTGTATTAGTGGTGAGAAAGCATCTCTTGGAGGCAAACACGTATACATACTTGAATCAAGTCTCAGATAAAGGTAGTGGTTAAATATTGATGGCTCAAAATCATTGCCAACAACCAGATGTGCCTCCCTGCAGTCCATGTAGCAAGCAGGGGGAGGGATGTTGAAATACTCAATTGCTATGATTGTTTGAGAACCACAGACAATGAAGCATTCTGCCTCAAGGCTATTCTGATAGAAAAGAGGGGCTGGCTCAAATCCTTTTGCCTCAATTTTGTCCGAACTTGGAAATTACACTTATATATACATTTTGTCGTGTTTTTTGGCTTATGCAAGTAGCAGTGTAATAAAAGGTCTCAGACCTTCAAAATGAAAACTTCTGCCTGGACTTTGCCACTTTAGGAAAAATGTAACTTCTTTGTGTACTCTAAGATGTATTACTGAAGCACTACCCTCTTACACTTAAATTGATTCCATATACAGATAAGATAATGAATTTTCAAAGGCATTTTACCTTTTCACAATGTACAGATAATAGTCTTTACCAGTGGCTTAATGGTAATTGTGGTCTGGACCATTCAGATTCTCTTGTCATCTTTTACATATTTTCTTTTTATTTGTTTGCCTTTCGATCCTGTAGGTATTACCATGGTTTACATTCTTCTCTTAGAGCTCAGAGTTTTTTTTTTTTAATAAAAATCTCATCCCATCTCCTGAGACACTGAGGGAAAGGAAAATTCTTAGCCAGATTCTTAGGCCTTTGCTTAAGGCAGAGCTCCATGAACACCCACGAAGCAAAGACCACTGTTTGGAAAGGAATGGAGACAGCCATTCTTTTGCATCCTTATTGCTTCTTGTGGGAACTTAGAAGTGAGAAGCAGCATTCAGGCTGGAGAACATAAATTGTCATAGTGTTAAGGAGGATCCTTGGATACAGCTATTTGTGGTCAGTGTAAGGAACGTGTGCATGATACGAATGATGACATTTTATCAGCAAATAAAGGAGAAGCCAAATTCAGAAAGAGACGGAAAGAGCGTGATCCCTCATTGAAAATGATCATGTTTGTCACTAGCTTGTTTCCATAATCACCTCAAACATTATTGCTTTCTGTGGATTTTGAGTAATGGTTTTCTATTCAAATTGGATGAAGGAATGGGAAGTATATTGGCTAATGCGTATGTCTTCCCCAGATGAGACTATTTTTTCTTAAAATAAAGGTAACAGTCCTCCTCACAAGCTCTTTTTATAAGTGTTATGAAAGGAAAGCTAAAAAATCCCTGGTTTGAGGATCAGATTATGATGCTGGAATTCAATATCTAAATGTTTTTAGGCAGTCTTTGTATCCCCACTTGCAACTCACTTTATCTTGGCGATTAGTAATCTTCTTTTGCATTATTGTAAAAGCAAGGGCCTATTGGTATGACAGTTAGTAGGACATACTGTGTTACAGAAGGACCTGATTTGGATGTTAGAGCAACCTGCTCACCTTTGTTACATGATTTGAAAGCATTTTCTGAAAAAGGAAAATTTCCATTTTTAAAAGTTGTCATTTTGAAACATGTCTGCAATATATTAATTTTATCTGTAAAGAAAGAGCCCAAACAATGCTGATGCTATTCTGTCTTATCCTGAATCCTTTTCCTGGCTGCTTTTCAGTGTGGTTGTGACCAACTGAGTTTTATAGTTACATGATCTCCAGGGGTTGTGTGTGTTGACTTACGGCATTTTCTCATGCCAGGAAACAATGTGATGAGAACCATTCATGGGGTGGGAGAGATGATGACCCAGATGGTACTCAGTAGAGGCTCCATCTTCCCCATGAGCATGCCGGATGTGCCACCCAGCATCCACCCGAGCAAGCAAGGGAGCCCCACCGAGCACGAGGATGTGACTGTGATGGACACCAAGCTGAAGATCATTGAGATTTTGCAGGTGTGTTGCCTAACAGAAGCTAGGTGACAAAGATGTAATTTTGCTTATTGATTTAACTTCTTACCCTTTTTGTTCCAAATCACTGTGTAAATATTCTGAAATGCTATCAATATAATTTTATTTTTTTAAGTTAATGACAAACCTGGTAAAAAATATCACACAGACGCTATTTAACATATGAATCACATTTGTCCATTCCCATTAAATATACTAATGATAATATCTAACAATTGTGGGGTGCTTTGAGGTTGATAAACTGCTTTCATGTGTATTAAAAAAAATTAGTATTGTCCCTGATGGAACTTTACCTTCATTTGAGAAGGATTTCAGAGCAAGCAAAGTTATTGATTAGTTTCCAGCTCTTTTCCTATTTTTAATTGAATTGAACATGTGATTCCATATATCTAGATTTATTGTTTTAGCAAGAAAGACAAATAAAATTTTATTTCTTATTAACAAAAATTATTAATCATTGGTTTTGGTATTTTATATGTGACAATCCCTCTCTGTTTTTGTTTCTAAAGGACAAAGGAATAACTAGAAAAAATAACCTAGTCTAATGCCTAATTTTAAGAATTTAAAGGAGATAAATTATTATTTCATGCCCATTGGTTTAGTGAATAGACTTCCCATTACTATAGCTATAAATTCTTAGCAGTTTTTAAGTTTGAAAATACCTTTTATGATACCTTAATTATAGCATTTATTCCAGATTTGGAGAATGGAGTTTGAAGTTTTCAAGTACCTATTAGGAATCTAGGTACAGTTTACTGTGTCTTTCATCATAATTTAATATAGACTGAGCTACCAGAAGTGGGTTAGTAGTCCTTTAAGGGTCTGTACATTGTTCATTTAAAGTAATTAGATTTATAATCATAAAAGGTTTCACAGTTCCTCTAGGAATTCCAAAGGCTGAATCCTGAGAAATATTGGCAGGCCTCCCAATGCTGTGTTCATGACCCTGAAAAATCGTTTAAAGTTTTCCTGTTCTTAAACTGAGAAAGGTAGCGATCACCTGACCCATGGACCTACTGATCCCCAGCTTACCATCACCCGACTCATGGGACAAACTCTAAAATACGTGACCTCATTTTAGCCCACATTTACAGAAAAAAAGCATTAGAAAAACAATCTCCAACAGCTAAAAAATGATGAGATGGAGCTTCTACAGCTCAGCAGTCCGGGGCTGATTCATTTCTGCAGCGTCTCCTTGAACCGCTATTCACTCTGATTTTCTATCCCTGTGTCTGGGCCGGCTTCACCGTGCGTATGTGTCTGAGTACTGTTTCTGAATGTGTCTTTCTTGGAATGGCTCTTCACGAATTTCTTTGTAGCCCTACTCCTTGGTGCTACAAGGACTTCAAGGTCCTGTGCCTTGTGCCAGCTCCTCTCTTCCCCCTGGGTCTTCTTTTTTTTTTTTTCCCCCATCACTTTGTGTATCTCTCTCAGTCTCTCTCTTTTCATTTCTCTCTCATTCTCTCTCTCTCTTCCTGGCCCTCTCTTAATTCTTTTTCTCTGCCTTTGTTTTTATCCTTCCCTTTCCTCCTTTCTTTCTACTTTCCACTTGTTTTTCCTGATTAGCCGTATTAGAGAAATGAAAGTTTTAATTTTGATTGTATTTATGGAATACAATGCTGCATGTAAACATCGTCAACTGAAAGTTAGTTTCATTTGTTTATGATTTATCCTTTACTTTAAAAAATAGGATTTTAAACACCCTTCCATGTGAAGCATCTGCAGTCCAGCTCTGCCCCCTGCCTTCTGCTCATGGTTACCAAATCCCATGCCCTTTCTCAGTCCTCTTTTCCCATGAGCTGTCTCCTGCCCTGCAAATCCCTTTGCTACCAAGAATCAGTTCAATCAATATGTGTTCCAGCCCTCACCACACGTTCTTAAGAGTCTCTGGTGTTTGTTTTCCCCTCTAGACTGTAAGTTCTTCAAAGGCAGGATTGAGATCCTTGGCACCTTTTTATGCCCTTAGTGCCTTCCTCAATACCTTGTTTAACGCATGTCTGGTGAATTAACCAGCTGAGTACAGCTGACATGGAGGATGTTTCCATAAAAAGCATAAAAGTCTAGCAAAGGCTGGGTGGGTCGGGGGAGGAGAGAGAGAGAGAGAGAAAAAGAGAAAGAGAAAGAGAGAGACTGAGACAGACGAGGACAGAGAAAGGGAGGGAGGGAGGAAAGGAGGGAGATTGATTCAGATTGTGACTGGGGAACCAGTGAAAGCTGCGTTAAAAAAGAATTTAAACTGGAACTTGGAGGATTTTTTTTTTTTTTGAGACAGGGTCTTGCTGTGTCACCCAGGCAGAAATGCAGTGGCACAGTCTTGGCTCACTGCAGCCTTGACCTCGTGGGTTCAAATGTTCTCCCACCTCAGCATCCATGGTAGCTGGGATTACAGGCACGCACCACCATGCCGGGCTAATTTGTTGTGTTTTTGTAGAGATGGGACTTCGCCATGTTGCCCAGGCTGGTCTTGAATTCGTGAGGTCAAGCGATCCCTTTGTCTCAGCCTCCCAAAGTGCTGGGATTACAGCCATGAGCCACTGCCCCTGAGAGAGGATATCTTAAAATGTAATTATTATGAAGTGGAGGAGAATATTCAAAGTAAAGTGGACACTGTGAGCACCTGTGCGGAGGCAAGAGCGGAAGTGCAGGCACTCCAGTGCTGTTAGAACCGGAGAGAGGATGAGAGAAGGGGCGTAGGAGGAGGGAGGGATGGGACACAGGTGGTATAGATAGAGATGAAGTTAGATGATACCATGAAATGCCAATCTTTCTATAACTTGGGTGACCACATTGTTTACTGTCCAAATACGACACTTTTGAGAATGTAGGGGCACCATTAATAATTATGCTGAAACAAAAGGTTAAACAGGGCCTCTCTCAGGCAGACAGGGACAGATGGTACCTATGTAAAAACCTCTCCTTTGATCTGCAGCACATCCCAGCTTTTTCTTCTTTGATTTCTGTTGTATTTAGACCACATGATTTAGCTCTCAATAGTTTCCTAATTATGCTAACAGTGCTATATTTTTTTCCCAACTCGACTGTTGGCTTTTTGAGGGCAGTAGGCTTCATGTGTTTGCATTCCCTGTGGCACCTAGCACAGTCTGGAGCCTTGCTAGGTACTTAGTTTCTGTCCGTGCATCCATGAATGAGAACAATGACAGCAACCCAAATTCAAGGAAACACAAACACCAGTGAGGAAAATCCATGGTGTATAGATGCTGTTACTTAAACTGTCCTTTTAGAACCTGGCTTTAGGACTGATCATGGTATAGTCACAATCATACTATTGTAGCTGAATTATTGCCCTACTATGTAAGAATGAGGGTCACACCTCCAACAGTCTCCTCCCAGAGACAATGGCACTCTGTAAAATGTTCAGTAAAATGACGTCATCATTACCTCTTCATCCAGAGCCCCACGATGCCTCTAGCTGGAATATTCAGAGAGCAATCATAGGGAGTCAAATGTTCTTTCCAAAAATTGCTTTGGGATTTTACTGACATTAGCTAGTAGAAATGAATTCCCTTGCTTAGTCATTGCTGACAAACATGTGGCAACTGGTGTTAAAAGCTTCTAACTAGTTCCTTTGAAAGGTTAGTACTTCCACTGTTATTGGTGTGTTGTGAATTGCATTTTTAAATACTATGCTAATGAAAGAAATTTATGTTGTTCTTAATGTTTCTTATAGTTTATCCTGAGTGTCAGACTGGATTATAGGATCTCATATATGCTGTCAATATATAAGAAGGAGTTTGGAGAGGACAATGACAATGCGGAGACATCTGCCAGTGGATCTCCAGACACTTTACTACCATCAGGTATCTTTTTGTGACAGTATTTACTCTTTTTATTTTATTTTTCTGAGAACTTGAAAGTACCTATCATATTTTAAAACATAATTATATTTTTTGTGCTTTTTAAATTTTTTTATTATACTTTAAGTTCTGGGATACATGTGCAGAACGTGCAGATTTGTTACATAGGTATAGACGTGCCATGTTGGTTTGCTGCACCCATCAACCCGTCATCTACATTTGGTATTTCTCCTAATGCTGTCACTCCCCTAGCCCGCCACCCACCGACAGGCCCTGGTGTGTGATGTTCCCCTCCCTGTGTCCATGTGTTCTTATTGTTGAACTCCCACTTATGAATGAGAACATGCAGTGTTTGGTTTTCTGTTCCTGTGTTAGTTTGCTGAGAATGATGGTTTCCTCATATTTTTACGAGACAAAAATGTAGATGTAATCTCCACTAACAACATCAAAGAACTGAGACAGATTGTGAAATAACTCTCCTAGAATGGTGTGGAGGGTGTTTGCTGTCGTTTGTTGCTAACTCCTATGAATGCCTTTTCCTTTGTAATCTTCAGGACTGGGACATACTGTTTATTGTGCCATTTTACAGAGGAGAAAACCAAGGTCAGAAAGGTTAAGTTACTTGCCAAAGGTCCTGAAAGTAGTGGCACAAGGATTCTCTCGAGAGTCCAAATCTTTTCAGCATCATGATGTTTTGGTGAAAATCCAAGAGAAGTTTTTCTGCCTGGATCAAAGAGCAGTGCGAAATGTAGTTATCAGAAGGATAGGTGTTTTGAAGAGAAGCCGTTGCCTGATCCAAGAATAAAGACGTGGCATTCCCCAAAGACCTGAATGTGGTTGTTGGTCTCATTTTGTGTGTGTGGATTTTTTTTTTTAAAAATTTACTTTGTATAGTTATAAACTGGAACTATATTTCAATTTTCATATTTAAAAAGTGTAAAAATGAAGCTAATTTATCTCTGAGCACTGGAGCATAACAAAAGAGCACAGTTATGATTGTAAAAATTTTGTGACTATTGAAAGAACTTTAGAAAAACTAAGAAATATTAAATTACCATTTTTTTTTGGACAGGTCAATCCAAGTCATTATAGGCTGAAAAGTATGTCTTATTGAAGATTTAGCCAGCTAATGGAATTCTTTTTGTGAGAATAGGATTTGTACACAGATGTGAAACTTCCTTCTACTGCCACCACTGTGACATTAGGAACTCTCCCCTCTTCTTCGTCCATCAATCAGTTAGGAATGATTCAGTGATTACAAGCATGTAGTTAAAATGGATACTAGACCAACTGTCCTGCTGTCTGAATCATTAGTCCCATCAAAAGGCAGCATGCCGCTGCAGAAGGACTTGAGCTTGTCTAAGCAAGACTTCTCTTCTGGCACCTTTGCAATGGTGTTGTTTTTCTGCTTCTCAGAAGTGTAGAACCCCAAAGGGCTATTTCCAGGAATGATATGGCAGAACCAGGAAGTCTTGCTGGCGGTTGCATTGACAGTAGCATAAAAATTATTGACTCCCAGAGGCCTGGCTTCTGGAAACATGAGTTTTAAGTGTCAGTAAAGTACCAGAGGGAAAGTCTAGGGGCACCCCAGAAAACCCTTTCTCTCTACCTGATCTCTTTCCTTTTTTTGTACCAGTAAGGGATACCTTTCTGGGGAGAATTATTTTTCCATTTTTATATCTTACTGTGTTTCTTTTTATGCTTTGGAGATGAGAAATAAGTGGTGTATTTTATCATTTAAACATGTTACCTTGGCCAGGTATGGTGGCTCACACCTGTAATCCCAACACTTTGGGAGGCCGAAAGGGGTGGATTGGTTGAGCCCAGGAGTTTGAAACCAGACTGGGCAACATGGCGAAACCCTGTCTCTACAAAAAAATACAAAAAAATTAGCCAGTAGTGGAGGTGCGTGCCTTTGGTCCCAGCTACTCAGGAGGCTGAGGCAGGAGGATTGCTTGAGCCTGGAAGGTCGAGGCTGCAGTGAGTTGAAGTTGCGCCACTGCACTCCAGCCTGGGCAACAGAACAAGACCCTGTTTCAATAACAAACAAACACACAAAAAGCCCCATGTTATCTTAGTAAAGTTATCTTCAAAATGTTAGTGGTGTGGGACAGTAAGGAATCATGATTGGTTCACATAGAAAAAAAAATGCCCTTTCCCACAAGAAAAAGGGACGGAATTTTAGTAATAGTAAGCTTAGGTAAAAAGACCATGGTGTTTGGAAATAACCATATAATAACAAGGCTAATTGTATGTATATTTTGATTCTTTAAAGAATTATCCTCCCATTTATCACTCATTTAAATTATATGTAAGTATGTGCATATGTATGTATATATGATCTATATATACACACAAACTTCTCTAGATAAGAGGCACCTTTGTAACTGGTGCTTTCTGATCTTTTAGACATATTTTTGATTACAGCAATACATTAGTTTAAAACATAGTTTACGTTAAAAAATTACATTGATGTCTTAGTGGAACTATATTGTGATTTTTTTCAAACTGTTAATTGACTTAAATTTTTTTAATTTTTAATTTTTGTGGGTACATAGTTGATGTATATATTTGTGGGGTATATGGAGTATTTTGATGCAGGTATACAATGTGTAATAATCATAGGATAAATGAGGTATGCATCACCTCAAGCATTTATCTTTTGTGTTACAAATAATCCAATTATAGTCATTTAGTTATTAAAAAATGTACAACAAATTATTATTGACTATAGTCACTTTGTATACTAGATCTTACTCATTCTGTCATACTATATTTTTGTAACCATTAATCATCCCCACTCCGCCCACCCCACTACCTTTCCCAGCCTCTGGTAACTCTTATTCTACTGTCTATTGCCATGAGTTCAATTGTTTTAATTTTTAGCTTCCACAAATGAGTGAGAACATGAGAAGTTTGTCTTTCTGTGCCTGGCTAATTTCATTTAACATAATGACCTCCAGTTCCATCCATGTTGTTGCAGATGACAGGATCTCATTCTTTTTTTTAATGGCTGAATAGTACTCCATTGTGTCTGTGTACCACACTTCTTTATCCATTTGTCTGTTGATGGACACTTAGGTTGATTCCAAATCTTAGCTATTGTAAATAGTGCCTCCATAAACATGGAAATGCAGATATCTCTTTGACATACAAATTTCCTTTCTTTTTCGTATACACCCAGAAGTAGAATTACTGGATCATATGGTAGCTCAATTTTTAGTTTTTTTTTTTTTTGAGAAACCTCGAAACTGTTCTCCATAGCAGTTGTACTAATTTACATTCCCACCAACAGTGTATGAGGGTTCCCTTGTCTCCACATTCTCACCAGCATTTATTATTGCTTGTTTGTTGGATAAAAGCCATTTTAACTGGGGTGAGATGATATCTCATTGTAGTTTTGATTTGCATTTCTCTGATGATCAGTGATGTTGAGCACCTTTTCATAAACCTGTTTGCCATTTGTATGTTTTCTTTTAAGAAATGTCTATTCAGATCTTTTGCCCATTTTAAAATCAGATTATTAGTGTTAATTGACTTTTGGTCGAATAAAGAAATGAAGACAAAAATATTTTCACATCAATTGATATTAATATGACTATTATGGCTCCTAATTAAAATAGGATAAAGAAGAGATTTTACCATTTATCTTTGCAGCTATTGTTCCTGATATAGATGAAATTGCAGCTCAGGCAGAAACTATGTTTGCGGGAAGGTATAGTAACATTTATATATCTTTATCTTACTTGTGAATAAGATTTTACTTAGAATTCTATTGATACTTTGATATTGTTCACTCTATATCTATTTATTTTTAGACCCTCTATTGTTGCTAACATAATTTCTGCCAGAAATGAAGCTGCTAATTTACTCTAGAGGAGAAAGCATAGCTTTTCTTTAGGTCAGGTGAAAAAAAGGACAAGAGAGATGAGATCAGTGTATTGAACTTTCCTCTGAATTCTTTGCTTTTCTTTCCTCAAATAATGACAGCCCAAGAATGCCCTTTAACTCCCCTGGTATAAATATCACTGAGTCTTGTAAAACATTGCTTCCCTGAATCTTAGATATTTGAGGCAAGAAAGTAACTTCTTTAATGTTATCATTAACTTTATATGTGAGAAATAAAGCCATTTTCTGCCAATTGGAAATACCCATGATTAAATAAAACAAGACACCTTTGACATGACTAGCCTCCTTTGCCATCAGGAATCCTGCCATTTATTGTTTTAATATTGTTTCTTCTTCAGAAATGAAGTTAATAGTGATCAAAAAGAAAAATTAAAATGTTTAAGCTACAAATTATTAAGCTTCTGGTGCTCATTTATATTACAGACTTGACATGAGACCTTAAAAACAGTCTGAACAGTAGTCTTTCCTTATCTGCTAGGGTTACATTCCAAGACCCCCAGTGGATGCCTGAAACCGCAGCTAGTACCAAACCCTGTATACACTGTGTTTTTTCCTATATATACATGCGTATGATAAAATTTAATATATAAATTAGGCATACTAAGAGATTAACAACATAACTAATAATAAAACAATTATAACAATATGCCAGCATCACCACTCTTGCACTTTGGGGCCATTATTAAGTAAAGTAAGGGTTACCTGAACAAGCTCTGTGACCCTGCAACAGTCACCTGATGACTGAGACGGCTACTAAGTGACTAATGATGTGGCAACACGTACAGCATGGAGATGCTGGCAAAGGGATGATTCATGTCCCAAATGGGACAGGCAGGATGGCACAAAATTTAGAACTCGTGAATTATTTATTTCTGAAGTTTTCCATTTCATATTTTAGGACCATGGTTGACCATGGGCAACTGAAACCACAAAAAGTAAAACCACAGATAGAGTTGGGGAGGGTAGTGGGGACGACTACACTAAGCATCTTATTGCAGTTTTTGTTGTTGTCATTGGAAAGACAAACAAGAATTAAGAATTAGGGGCACAAAAAGAGGATTTTTATCTCTAGTGAACATTTAGTTTAGTTTTTATATTATAGTACTAGCTTGTGGTGTTGTATTTTCCTATTGAAGAATTTCATTATTCCCTAGGAGAAATGAACCAGTATATGATTTCATCTTGAAACAGATGGACCTTTTGTTCCAGTGGAACCTCACCCAGAGTCCTCATACGCCACACCTGTGGCCACTCTGGTGCTGGTTCACGCACATGTGCGCTGGCCTCCCCCACTCCTCCCCATCTGTCATGTAGGGGGTCTGTAGGGCCCCAGGGGAAATCAGTCATCGGTGTACATCCAGCCTAGCACAGCTCCTCCCATAAATGCTTTTGGATTGATGCAGATGCCCATCTTTTGTCTATGCCAAGGTGACCAACTCATCCCAGTTTGCCTAGGAACCCCTGAGTCTTGGATAAACCGGGATGTCTGATCACCCCTGCTTTCATGGACAGACACAAGCTTTTCTTTATGATTGTTTCCTCATCAGTTACATGAGGAAAACAAAGAAAATGTTTTCCTGTTCACTTCCTAATTTGGTAAAACAAATGATATACCTCTGAGAATATGTATACAATTCTAATACTGAAGTGTAGATGTTATATAAATAGGAGTCACTTTAGAAATGTTTTTGGTTTTATAGAAAGGAAAAAAATCCAGTTCAACTTGACGATGAAGGAGGCAGGACGTTTTTACGGGTCCTCATTCATCTGATCATGCACGACTACCCGCCTTTGCTGTCTGGAGCCCTGCAGCTGTTGTTTAAGCACTTCAGCCAGAGGGCGGAGGTTTTACAGGCATTTAAGCAGGTAAGATTGAAGAGCCCTCAATGCATCCACAGCAAAAGCTCTGAAAGTGTTAATAACATCCAACCTGACTTCATGGCTGCAGAGGTAATGACACTGTGTGGCTTTTCCTGGAGACACTTTCTATTTTTAAACAGAGACATGGCCTTGTCTATGCCAGAGACATGGCCTTGTCTATGCCAGGACGTGATCTATTTAGAAGGTATTCCCCACAAGTGATTTTTTAGTTAATGTCTTTAAAACAAATGAAAGGCACCAAGATTTAGGAAGGCACTGGGAGATAATAATATGTTAGGAATTTTGTTACCACTGCTATTATTTTATCCTTAAATTTTACTGATGAATTTGGGTAGGAGCACCAATAGCCCTGAAATAATTATTTTATGATTGAAAACTGCATAAATCCAAAAAAAACGAACAGTTATGGATCTAATCTTTTTCTTTGTGGTCTTTGAATAAGACATCAATCTTGAGATTATTAATTAGTAATACGTAAGTGCTTACATATGTTTCACTATTTATTTAACATAATAGGGTATTGATCATTTAGGCAGTTTTACAGGAATATGTTAAAAGAATATGAAATAAAAGGGTAGTTATACATAAAATACATATATGTATATGTCATATAATACATGTAAATTATAAGAAAATAAAAACTTGTATGATGAAGTTTAGATTGTATCTATTGATATTTTCTCCCAGTTGTTTTTGTTTCTGCCTCTTTTCAAACAGAGTCTCAGAAAAATTAACTTCAGCAGTGAAATTAAAGTTAGGGTATCTTTTAATCTTAAATCACTTTGAAAAGTTTTGCTAGGGCTCACTTAAAAAAATTATAATGTGTGAAAATACTGGTTAAGTGTTCACACTTCTAGGTAGGTTTTCATGGTCAATATACATCTAAAATATTCATAAATATTCTAGAAATAGTGAACTTCAACTAAGAGATTGAAATTCTTCTGTTTTAGGTGCAATTACTGGTGTCTAATCAAGACGTAGATAACTACAAGCAAATCAAGGCAGATCTAGACCAGCTTCGACTGACAGTAGAAAAGTCTGAGCTATGGGTGGAGAAGAGCAGCAACTATGAGAATGGAGAAATAGGGGAAAGTCAAGTGAAAGGTGGTGAAGAGCCAATTGAGGTTCGTTTCAAGATCTATTTCAAAATACTCCAAATGATGTCTTTTAAGTCAGATATATAACCACATGCTCTACAATCAAAATTGTTCATAAAGAAAAATTCTGTTCTGAGCAACAGAGCACAAAATTTTCATTTGCTAAGTTGTCAGTTAACTCCGTAAACTGGCACTTTGTTTAGCTCTTATCAATTTCTACCACTTCTTACCTCATCTATCTAGTGTTTCACTCTTTGTCATTTCCACGGTAAATTCTATAATTCAGCAATCAAGAAAATAGGAAGGAGTGGAAGGAGAAAAAAGGAGTGGACCCTAAACTGAGACCTGTAGGGAGAGGTGAATTTTTTGGACCCTTTTGCTGTGGCCATTTTTTTGCCAAGCAGTAATTCATTCCTATCATTATGCATATCCTTATATAATATATAAAAATATCTAAATGGAAGACCAATATGCTTTATTGCCAGTATGAAAATACCAAAAATCTAAAGAGTGACTGTCATCTTCTGTTGTATTGGCTTTTTTAGTGTGTTAATTAGTTGCTGTTTTCACATTTCACTAAGTACCTATAACCACTTAAAAAATGTTAAATACTGCTTTAGTAGTCATGCTTAGATAAAGCACACTAGTACCAACATCATAATTGTTAATACAAAAAGTGTTGTAAATGCCTGTCTGGTGTTTTATATAGTTGTCTTTTAATCTGCAGGCATATAAGCCGTTTTGATGGGTTTACCTGCCTTAGCTTTTGTTATTTGTTGGAGTACCCAAAATATTGTGAAGTGAAAAGTGAAAACAGAGCAAGAGATAATTAATCAAAATGCTTCTGAAATGCTTTGGAAGTTTGGGACAAAATACTGGAACGTGGGCTTCATTGCACACTGACGTCTACTGGGATTTCCTTTGCGGCCCTCGCAGCCACAAGTAGATGCCCTTTATTTCCCTTTTGGCTTTTAAGTTCCACATGAGTTTATCTCATTGGCAGAAGTTGAACTGAATTTAGAACTTCAGCTATAGGGGAATTTGAGAAACCAGCTCTGTGATACAGAGGGACCGTGAGGGGTGGGAATGCTTGCTGAATGCCAGGTAATAAAGTGCATCATAGAAAGGACAATGCATAGGTTATTAGCATGGGTTTTGGAATCAGACACCCCAGAATTTGCCACTTGGTATATGTGTGACTTCGAGCAACTTATTTTCATTCTCTAAGTTTTATTTTTATTGACTATCAAATGGACATCATCATGGTACTTAGCTCCTGGAATTGCTGTAAAGATTAAATGAGGAAACCCTATGCACGTGGTAAGTGTGTCAGTTAATATGGCTTCAGTGGGAAAATATGAACAACATGAAAATATATACAATAAAATGACATATTACTTACCAACAAGTCAAGAAGTAAGACTCCAGCTTTAATTCCTTGCCTCAGTGTTGTCATCATGGATCAGCTGGCTTAGTTTTGAAACCAGTCTTTCTCCTGACGGCATCATGGCAGTAGCATTCTAGATATCACATCTGTGCACGACAACATCAAGAAAGAGTATCTATTTCTGGGTCTCCTGTTTAGGGGCAAGGAAACCTTTCCTAGACATCCCTCACCTTATTTCATGTCTCTTTGGCCAGAACAGAGCCAGATGTTAAAACTCTACACCAGTGGAGTACAGGATTAGTTTAGATTAAGTAAAAGATGTCGCTCAAGCTAGGATACATCACCCTGAATTACCTGGGAGAACGATAGATGGCCGAACAAAATTGGATTCTTCTAGCAGGGAAGAATAAGAAAGAATGTTGGTTAGCAACCAGCAGTGTTTTTCAACATTAGCATTCAGTCAGTGTTTGTTGTAATTATTGTTTTTATGTGTAACACACTGTGTTGTTTACTATGGTGGATATGGAATTATGAAATTTTAGAGTTACAAGATAATTGTAGGGATAATCACCTCCAGTTCCCTATGTGATATATGTGTTCTCTATCTCTAAATATCTCACCTGAGTGACATTATTTCTTTAAACAAAGCAAACTTCTGTAGCTGGAAATTCAGTACCACCTGAGGTCGCATATTCTGTTGATATTAAGGTACAGCTTAAGAAATAGAGTATTGCCAGTAAGAAGTTGATGTGCTCCCTCCCTATATAACAGAGGAAACCACTATCATGAATTTATTTTGACATTTTCCTTGCTTAGTAGTTTTACCATGTGTCTGTATTTCTAAAACATAAGAAATATATGAGGAATATTTATTTAGCCTATTTTGTACATGTTTTCATTTTTCATCCTTGTTGATGTATAACTGCAACTCATTCATTTTCTCTAATATATATTATTACATTTATGCACATGTTTATCCAGTTAGCTGTGGATGGGCATTTGGGCTCTTCCCGGTTTTGGTGTTTTAAAAGAAAATTTGCTACTAAAAGCAGTGCTGCTGTGAAAGCTGTTGTATGTCACCTGGTGCACATGTTCAGGAGATTTTTCGGGATATCTACATAGGAGTAACACATGCAGTATGTTCCCCTCTACCAGACAATGCCAGTTGTTTTCCCTCCACTAGTGTATGAGTGTTCTTCTAGCTCCCTATCCTTATGATGGGTGTTTTTCTCACTTTCCCACTTTTGATGATTGAGTACACTTGATATATTATCTCCGCTGTGATTTTCATTTTGCTGAATTAGTTATGAGGTTGAGTTTTTAAATGTTTATTTGCCATTTTACTTCCTATTCCAGTTTAGATAAAGCTAAATTCTACACAGGCAAATAGTTAAGACCTACCGATTCATGTGTACTTACTAATAAGGTTAAAAATATTCATTCACTTCAAGTCAGGTAATGCTATAAGTTCAAACTTGAACATGATATTTTATTTCTTTTTTTCTTGCTTTACTGTGTTTGTAGTATTTTCAAGTACAAGGTAAAATAGAAGTGGTAATAATGGGCATCCCTGTCTTATTTCTGATTTTAAAGGGAATGGTTCTAATATTTCACTATTGAACATAATATTTACTGTACATTCTTTTATAGATACTCTTTATGGAGGAGCACATTCTCTTCCTAGTTTACTTTTTAAAAACTACAAATGGTTATTGACTTTAATTAAATGTAATTTACACATCTATTAAGATTATATTATTTTTTATTTAATCTGTTCACCTAAATGACATAAATCTTAAATAGAGCTTCTACCGTAGTAACTTTGCATCCTAGATTTAAAATATCTTGGTGATTTGATTTTACATTGCTAGATTCTGTTTACTAATACTTTCTGTAGAATTTTACATCTCTGTTGCCAGTGAAATTAGCCTGTAATTTTTCCTTCCTTCCTTCCCTCCTTCCTTTCCTCTTTCCTTCCCTCCTTCCTTCCCTCCTTCCCTCCCTCCCTCCTTCTCTCCTTCCTTCCCTCCCTCCCTTCCTCCTTCCCTCCTTCCTTCTCTCCTTCCTTCCCTCCTTTCTTCCCTCCCTCTGTCCCTCCTTTCTTTTCTTTTTTCTTTCCTTTTCTTCTTTTCTTTCCTCTTTTCTTTTCTTTTCTTTCTTTCTTTCACTGTTCCTGTCAAGCAGTAGTATTGAGGTTACACTAGTCCCATAAAATGAGCTATAGAATATTCGTTTTTCTTTGTGTAACATTAGAAGGATCTGTTCATAAATGTTTGGTAAAACCTGTCTGCAAAACTGTCTGGACATGATATTTACATTGGGGAAAGATTTTGACTACTGATTCAATTTTTTAATGGTTATAAATTCATTCAAATTTTCCATTTGGAGTTAATTTGTTGTGCATTTTTCTAGCCATATATTGAAATCTTCGAATTTATTGGCATAAATTTGTTCATATTCTTTTGCTATCTTTTAAATTTCTGCTGTATTCATAGCTTTGTATCCCTTTTTCATTCTTTGTGTGTTTTGCTATGGCTCTCTTCTTTTCTCTAGCTCTATCCAGCTCAATCTTTCCAGAGTTTTATGTACAGTTTACCCTTGAACAGTGTTTGGGGGATGGTCAGGGGTGCTACCCTCCCGCACAGTTGAAAATTTGTTTATAACTTCTGACTCCCTCAAAACTTAAGTACTAATAGCCTACTGTTGACTGGAAGCCTTACTGATAACACAGACAGTCAATTAACATATATTTTCTGTGTTGTGTGAATTATGTAGTGTATTTTTACAATAAAATAAGCTAGAGAAAAGAAAATGTTAAGAAAATCATAAGGAAAAGAAAATATATTTACTGTCTATTAAATGGAATTGGATCATCATAAAGGTCTTCATCCTCATCATCTTCGTGTTGAGTAGATTCAGGAGGAGGAGGAGGAGGGAGGGTTGGTCTTGCTGTCTGAAGGGGGGCAGAGGTAAAAGAAAATCTGTGTATAAGTGGGCCTGCACAGTTCAAATTCATGTCGTTCAAGGTCGCCTGAATTTTACTCATCTCTTAAATATAGTCTGTTTTGGGGTTTGTTGAGATTCTGGATTTGTTTGCTATTTTATTATACTTATCCTACTATACTCTATCGTTTTATGTTGACAGACTTTTCGATTTAAAAAAAAATTGGTGGTATAATTTCCTTCAAAGGAGCTGCATTCCCTGAGTTTTGACAAATGATATTTTTATTATTTTTCAATATTAGATACTAAAAATTTTTCCACTGTGAGTTCTTTCTCTTAGAATTACTTGGAAGTGAGTTTTTAAATTTCCCCATGCGGCTCGGCACGGTGGCTCACGCCTGTAATCCCAGCACTTTGGGAGGCTGAGGTGGGTGGATCACAAGGTCAGGAGATCGAGACCATCCTGGGTAACATGGTGAAACCCCATCTCTACTAAAAATACAAAAAATTAACTGGGTGTGGTGGTGGGTGCCTGTAGTCCCAGCTACTCTGGAGGCTGAGGCAGGAGAATGGCGTGAACCCGGGAGGCGGAGCTTGCAGTGAGCCGAGATTGCGCCACTGCACTCTAGCTTGGGCAACAGAGTGAGACTCTGTCTCAAATAAAATAAAATAAAATAAAAATAAATAAAAATAAATAAATAAATAACTTTCCACATGCATAGGCAAAATTTACCTTTTTTGTTAATTGAATTCTTAATTAACTTGTGACAAGATAATTTAGTTATTATGATATCATTTCTCCAAAATTCATTGAGGTTTGCTTTTTGACCTATTGTGCATCCAGGTTTTGTAATTGTCCATTGTGGCTTGAGAAGAATGTGAATGGGTGTAGGATTCTTAATAGATGACTGGCAAATCAAGCTTATTAATTGTGTTTAAATACTATATTTAATAATATTTTTATTTTCTTGACATATCAATAAGTGAGAGAGATTTGTTGACATTTTCCACTGCAATGGTACGTTTATCAATTTCCCCTTGCATTTCTATTAATTTTTACTCCATGTGTTTTGAGACTAGGTCATTAGATGCCTGTAAATTTGAAATTATTATATTTTTACTGCAGAACAAAAGAGTTTATTAACTGTGAATTATTTCCCCTCACTTCTGATTATTTTATCCCATGTCTTCTGGCTTCCATTGCTGCTGTTGAGAAGTTTGCTCTGTTAAATAGTGGTACTTTAACTCTGAAACTCCAATTAAGTTCATGTTAAACTTTATTAGTGAATATATTACTATATAGTACATATCTGTTCATTTCCTTTTTACATTTTCTCTACCTATGACTTTGTATGGCATATGGATAATTTTTTTAGACTCATCTGAGTCTCTCTTCAAGTCTGTCTTCTTTGCAGTTTTCTCTACCAATTTACTTTTAAACTTCAGCCACTATATTTTTTTATACCTGAAATTTCATTTTTTTCAAACCTGAAATTTGAGTTTTTTCAAATATATTTGGTCATTTTTTATCATGCTTTGTTGTTTTCTAATTTTTTTGATTCCCTATGGCTGTTTTATGGTCTGTATGTGGTAACTCGGAGATCCGATGTACTTGAGATTTTCTTGTTATTCTCACTCATGTTGTGTTTCATTATATTTTTGATCATCTTTGATTATGTGCTCATATCTTTTTTCAAACTGACTTCATTTTTAGAGCAGTTTTAGGTTTAGAGAAAAATTACACAGAAAGCACAGAGTTCCCGTATAGTCCCTCTTCTCCTCTCTCTTTTTCTCCGATTGTTAACATCTAGAATAAGTGTGGTACATTCATTATAATTGATAAGCCAATATTGACACAGTATTTTTAAACTAAAATCCATAATTTATTAAGGTTCATTCTTTGTGTTGTTTAATTATGGGTTTTGACAAATGCATAATGTCATGTATCCACCATTGCAGTGTCAAACAGAATAGCTTCATTGCCCTAAAAATTCTCTGTGCTTCACCTATTTGTCTCTCCTTCTGAACCCCTGAGTCCCTGGCAACCACTGATTTTTTTTCTCTGTAGTTTTGCCTTTTCCAGAATTTCATATAATTGGAATTATATAATATGTAGCTTTTCCAGACTGGTTTCTTTTACTTAGCAGTATATGTTTAAGTTCTTCCATGTCCTTTTGCAGTTTAATGCCTCATTTTTTGTTATTGCTGAATAATAGTCCCTTGTATTGTTTATCCATTCACCTATTGAAGGACATCTTGGTTGCTTCAAAATTTTGGCAATTATGAATAAAGCTGCTATAAACATTTGGGTGCAGGTTTTGAGCTCGTATCTTTTGACCTTAGTCCTGGGGTTGACATAGGGTATGTTTTCCTGCTTAGAGTATTTGTGATTGCCTTTGCCTGTTGGCAGGGGGCGCTGCTAGCCTGAGACCACATTACTCCCATCCTATATACCTATTTTAAGGCAGGAGTTTTGGGTTTAGCTCCCCAAACTAGACACTTGCTCAGAGTTTCCTTAGTCTTTGGGTTGCAGATCTAGTATTGTCATTTGCCTTCAGGGAAACTTATCTTGTGCCCTTGTTGCTTGGAGCTCTCTGGTCAGGTTTCAGGTTACATTTTTCCCTTAGAAGATGGAGGGTGGGGTCTCTGGGAGTTGTCCTTTGTTTTCTATGGGCCCAGAAATGTACTTAAAATAGGTTTATTTCTAAGATCTAGTTGTTTTGTAATAGGAGGGTTCTTTGCAGTTTTAAGTTGGCCATTCTTGCCAAAGTCTTTGGGTTGTATTTACTTCAGGTGTTCAGTGATTTTTTATTGTCATGAACCCACATTCTTTGGAACTTTGTATGTGGAATTTCTCTGAGGTCTGTAGTTAAGGCCTTATTGAGATTTTATTTGCCTCTGTGAAGCACTTTGGGACACTACATTCTGTAACCATATTGAACATACCTTTTGGCTTGGGTCTTTTGGGACCCCTTTAGATTGGACATTCTGGTCCCCAGTCTTGAGTGAAAGTGAGCTCGTCTTGTATATGGGAGCCTCAAGAGAATTTTTTCCCCTCTTTTGCTTTTGATGAGCGCCAAGGCCAAGATAGGTGCCCTTTTGCTCTTCTGTGGGCCATGTCTTTCCCTGGTTTATCATTGTGGGTATCACCCTTAGGTATTCCTGACTCTATGCCAGGGTCTCTGATCAGACCTTCCATCTTGCATGGGATCTGGATTTTGTTTCCTTTTTGCCGTGTGTGTGTGTGTGTCTGTGTATGATATAGCAAAACTCAGAATCCAGCTTATTAGGTATGGACTGATGCCATCAGAGCCAACAATGAGTCTAGTGCTTGATTATTGCTCTGAAATTTTTATGTATTTTCAGGGTTTCTGGCCTTGCTACTATAAAGAGACATTTTAAATATTTTATCAATCACTTTTAGATGTTATACAGGAGGGATTTCTCTGCACTTTATCATTTTCTGTTTGACCATTCTTAACAAGAGACAACTCTTCTTTGTTTTGAGCCTGTGTATTTGTCTCAATAATATCTGTTCAAACCTATGCTGGGTTTGGGGCAACATGAATGGTCACACTTAATGAACTGTCATGTTTCTCCAGAGTAAAATCTTTCTTTCAAATGCTGTGTAAAGTGTACATTTCAGTCCCGTTGCTTCATGCTTACTTGCCTCTGTGCACACTTGAATTTCTCCTTTCCATTCTTAAAGTTTGATATCTGGACTCAAATCTCATATTCCACTTGCCCTCAACGAACGAACACACTTCATGAACACCCAAAAAATAGGGTGACAAAGTAGTTGATTAAATACTGAACTATGTAGTACAGAAAAAGGAGAGGCCAGCGTGGGCCTGATGACTGAAAGAAGGCCTCACTCCAGATTCTGCGCATAGGCCTATTCTGAAGGACTGGGAGGAGTTAGCATGTATTCAAGAATAATAAGAGAAGTAAAGTTCAAGAATAAGTGATTTGTATTTGCAATGACTGGAAACTGGGAGCCTGTGAAGATTCTTGGGTAGAGAGGTGAGCATACTATTTTGGAAAATTTAGTCTGACAGAATCCGGAATGCTTCAGAAGAGCAAGAGGCTGGGTTGGGACACCCATTAAGAGGCTGTTGTACGAATTCAGGTGTGAGCTTCTGAAAGCATGGAGTAGTGAGGTAGCAGTAGAAATGTATGCAAATAGGTGGATTGGGAAGCTGGGAGAATGGTACCTATATAATGGATTAATATAAGGGGAACAAAAATGAGAAACTGTGAAGTTACTAATTTATATACAGCCAAATAATCTGTATTATGCAATAACCCAGCAGCCAAAGATAGTGGCAATGTATTGTAAACAGGATGAAATATATCACAGTATCAATGGAAACAGCCAGTAGCAGGCAGCACACACACTAGCAGGCCAATACGAACAATACTCCTTTGTTGTTTAGTAAATCTTACAAAGGCTGTAAACACAGCACCATCAGCATTGTTCTAAAACAGCTCATAATGGTCTAACTTTGTGCCGGCTTAGATATCAGAAGACCAGATAACTTTAATGTGATTCTTCATTTTGAGAATAAAAAATATCTCCAATAACATAAAAGTGTGAGGGGAAAAAAAGTTTTTTCCCTCAGTGGTAAATTTGGTATACTCTGTTGACAGTAAATGTGAATTGATGGTCTGTCTACTAACACTAACAAATCTCAGTTTATAATCCAAAATTATACCATTACCATACTTGATCTCTTATAAATAAGGAGAAGGGGATGGATTTGGTTGTCTATTAAGCCCATTGCGTCCCTCGAGCCTAGCAGCTTTATTATCTATTGTATATTATAGTGTTTCCCTTTATTAAACTTATCGTCCCCAGCATTAAAAGACTGTACCATCATTTCTGAAAGCTTAAAGGCTAAAATATAACAAGTTGACAATATCAGTAGCATTAGGAGCAATTACTAATTCATCACTTTCAAATATGCATTGACTTCTAAATATAGGAAGGAGAGATTAACTCAGGAAACCGTATCCGAGTAGGTTAAGTCAGGATTACCCTTATGTTCATCCACCACTTTATTTAGGGTTGAGATGCAGGTCATGTGGGCATTGCAGTGCTTCAGAGGAAAGTTCCTCATGTTGTTTATTTTGATTGTTAATTTTTCTTACAGTGATTTTGTTTCTCTATTTGTGTGTATACCTGTATTTATCTCTATATCTGTCTACTCACCTGTATATGGTTGCCAGCTTCTTTTTCTTTACTTTTCTTTAGAGATGAGTCTCACTCTGTCACCCAGCTGGAGTGCGGTGACCCTTTTTAAAAATTTGACTTAGACTCTCACTGATGTAAATTCTCATGCTTAAACTGTCTATCTAGTTTTTACTTCAAGGACTATATAGTTCATTTTCAGGTTATTTAATTGGTTCTTTTTCATATCCATCTATTCTAGATTCGTATCTGCCTGTTTTTACTTCATAATTATTTTTGTTCTTTTAATGGATGTGTGATGTAAGGAACAGAATTAACTAAAAAATGTCCCTAGGGGCTCACTCTGGGTTGTCTGGACAACGAGGTAGCTGGGACTGTTTTTGCAGATGAGGAGTCCCTTTCTTCCAAGGGGCTGTGTACTGATTTTGGCTTCTCGTAGGACCAGTGGCTTCTTCCCCTCAGCAGAGACAGTCCAATTTCTATGGGCCATGGGCTAGTGTTCGAAAGATTCCTGTAAACAACAGGCACTGCCTGGTGCCGGAACAGTTTGTGTGTCCCTTTATTGAGACGGTTACGCTCCAGCTTGCCCCATAGGTAGTTACTGTGGTGTTGCGGGGAGTGGTTGCTTGGAAATCTAGACCCATACTATCCAGCGGGGCACCCAGCACTCCTGTGTGGGGAGATGGGAGGAGGGGGGACCTGTGCCTTCTCTTCTCTTGCTGTTGCTTGGCTTGTAGCCTGTCCTTTCCCTGAAAAGGCTATCCTTCATTATCCATGCTGAGCGATGCTGTGACATAATCCTGAACACTATTGCATGGCACATGGCAACCACAGAGGTACCCACTGGGCATGAGGGATGCTATTCCTCACTATCTCTATGATTATTTTAAACATACCTATTTACAAAGCCTGTCAGAAAAGCTCTTGATTGATTATATTTCACTGGACATGATATAATATTATTATTGAGTTTTTTGGTTGACATTTTTAGTATTAATGTTCCTCATAGGAGTTTGAATTATAGTTTGCAGATTTATCTTTATTATTTATTAATTATATTACTTTATTAATTATGAATTAATTCCTTCCTTCCCTCCCTTCCTTCTCTTTCCTTTTCTTTGCTGATTTTTCTCTAGTTCTCCCTAGGTACACCTTCCCTATCTGATAGTTTTTCTATTACCTCCACATCTCATTACTTTTTGAAAGCAAAAACTGTATTCCATTCTTTGCCTGCCGCTTCTGATCTTTTTTCCTTTGATGAAGCAAGCAAAGTTGCAAATCCCTGTAGAAGGATGTATATTAAGAAGGTTCTCCTTTTCCAAGTGTTGGTATGAGATTCTGTGAAGTGGGAAAATAGTTCTACATAAACTTATTACTTCAGTCAAACTTGTGATCGATTAGCTGACTTTTGACAGAATCTGGTAGAATGTCTAACCCTGATGGCCTGGGACAGAAGCAGTCCATGTGTTCTAGACAGAGTCTTGCAGCTTGACCTGACCAATCAGGGACATGGTGGTAATTTCATGCAGAGCTTTTATTCATTAGTTTTGGACAGTGCTTTTCTGAATTTTCCTTTTATGGAATCTGTTTTCTTGTCTCCAGTTTCTATTTTTGCCTCATACCTCATTGTATATTTATTTGTTTATATCATTATACATATTCCCATACTTATGTCTGAGCTCATTCCACTGAAGGTGATTGTGACAGATGAGTTTCAATAAATAAGCCCCTTCACATGACATACATGTGAAAAATAACTTTTGGTTTATAATAAAATGCTTGTTTTACACATTCTTATCCTATTTGGTTATAATATAAATTCTTAAATGTAACAATTATACTTCCAGAATGTGTTATTTGAATTACTTGGTTATTATATCTTTTTTTATGAGAATTTGTTCCCTTCTCATTTTCTAACCACATTTAAATTGATACTGTTTGAGTATAAACTTAGTATTTCCCTTCATGCTATAAATAAGTTACTATCTTTTTTTTTTAACTTTTCCATTTGTTCTTTTTGTTGTAGACAGGGTCTTGCTCTGTCATTCAGGCTGGAGTGCAGTGGTGCAATCACAGCTCACTGCAGACTCCACTTCCTAGGCTCCAGCGATCCTCCCTTAGCTTCCTGAGTAGCTGGGACCATATGTGTGCACCACCACGCCTGGCTGATTTTTGTATTTTTTGTAGGCATGGGGTTTCACCATATGGCCCAGGCTGGTCTTCAACTCTTGAGCTCAAGCAACCCACCTACTTTAGCCTCCCAAAGTGCTGGGATTACAGGTGTGAGCCCCTGCGACTGTCCTCCACTTGTTCTTAATTCAATACAAGTTGTTAGTGAAGATTCTATGTACCCATATGGTTTCTTTTATTCAGCAAGTGGCTAACGAGGAAATAATAGTGACTGATTCATTCAAATCAGAGAATACATTTGTTTTTAGATCAGGCAACAACATTTCTGTAATGATTTCTTGGGGAACAAGTGAGTGTAAAAGGCAGTGCTGATTCATCCCTCTCACACATCTTATACATACACCCCCCTTCTTACAACCATGTCCGTCTGGGTGAGCTATAACCCTATTGTGACTAGGGAAGCTTCCTTCATACAATGTATCAGTATCAAAGTCAGTCTCTAAGGGTTCTATTATGTTGCTGTTTTCACTTCCTGTACAGTGCTTTTCTGTTGACCAAATGCCATTCTGTTGACCAAAAGGTTCCCCATGCTTTCTACATTTTACATAATACTGTTGAGTTTTTAGCCATCCCTGGAGTTACATCAGAAAATTTCTGGGACATATTGCTGTATGATAATAGGTTCCTGATGTGTTCTTTTTTTTTTTTTTTTAAATTTAAAAGTAAACTTTAGTGTCAAAAATGCAAACTTGGGGAGCACAGAAAGATCACACACAAGGCTGCCACTTCACACACTTGGAGGGGTTGCACAGCAGCCGGGCAGAGGGGCCCCTCACTTCACAGACGGTGGGGTGGGCCAGGCAGAGGCCCTCCTCTCTTCCCAGACAGTGGGGCGGCCAAGCAGAGGGGCTCCTCAATTCATAGACTGTGGGGCAGCCAGGCAGAGGCGCTCCTCTCTTCCCAGCGAGTGGGGCGGCCAAGCAGAGGGGCTCCTCACTTCACAGACTGTGAGGCGGCCAGGCAGAGGCGCACCCCACTTCACAGACAGTGGGGCTGCCGGGCAGAGGTGCTCCTCACTTCCCAGACGGTGGGGGGCCCGGGGAGAGGCGCTCCTCACTAGGTTCCTGATGTGTTCTTATGAAAGCAATTACTAGTTACATTAAACATTTCCAGTTTTTCCTAATACCTGTCTAAGCAAAGATGCTGCACCCCAGTGGTACGAACTTTTTTTGTTAACTTATTTATTATCAGAGATGCAGATTGTAAAGGAGATTTGGGTTTTGTACTAGCACATCAGGTTAAACATTATCAAATATTAACTAAAACGACATCAAATGAGTCAAAAAATGCCATTATTTTATTTATTTATTTATTTTTTTGAGACAGAGTCTCGCTCTGTCGCCCAGGCTGGAGTGCAGTGGCACGATCTCGGCTCACTGCAAGCTCCGCCTCCCGGATTCACGCCATTCTCCTGCCTCAGCTTCCCGAGTAGCCGGGACTACAGGTGCCCGCCACCACTCCCGGCTAATTTTTTTTGTATTTTTTTAGTAGAGACGCCCGGCTAATTTTTTTTGTATTTTTTTAGTAGAGACGGGGTTTCACTGTGTTAGCCAGGATGGTCTCGATCTCCTGACCTCGTGATCCGCCTGCCTCGGCCTCCCAAAGTGCTGGGATTACGGGCGTGAGCCACCGCTCCCGGCCGCTATTATTTTGTCTTGGGACGGAGCAAAAGGAAAAAAGGTTTGGGGTACGGTTATGGATATGTATGTATTCTCTAGAAGGGTAGAGCTTTGCCCCTGACTTGAGGAAACATCTGGAAGGAACTTATCTGCAAGTAATGCTGGTCACAGCCTCTTCTGCCCATTGTGGATTTTGAATCAAGCCTTCAAGCAGCCTTAGGTGCTTCCCAGGGAAGCAGAAACCGACAACCATGATACCAAGATCGTGCAAAGTAGCTTTCCAGGCAAGGTCATAGAAATTGATCTAGGGTGATATCTTCCTAAATGACTAGTACATGATGTTATCATTAGATGGGAGAGAGAAAAAAATACCTCCTTATCCCACAGAGGGTTATTCAGTTATCTGAAAGAGGCAATATTTATTCTGAACAGCTTCAACTACATTATAATCTATAATCTGATTGGCGAATCAAATATAAAAGACCGGTTATTAAAATTTTTTTTTGCATGTTTTGAAGGGAGGTGAGGATAGAAGAAGGAAAGCATTTGGCACCTGAAGTTGCGGGGAGGGTGGCTGGTTTATGGTGTCACTGACTGGTTTAAAGAATGGTTGCACCAGAGAAGGCTACCAGTACAAATGGTGAGCAGAAGGCCTTGCAGTCTTGCTGACTTGGCAACTTTGCTGAGGATGGACCTCCTTAAACTTCAGTGGGATAGGGATAAATAGAAGGCATGCACCAAGTTATTTTAATCATGCAGCTGCAGATGTAGGCAGCTCTACATTGTAGGATTTGGAAAATTCTATTTTTAAAATCATGATTGCCCTTGGTTAAATTAAGGAGCTGGATTCCCATTAATCAGTGCCAGTATTTATTTATTTATTGAGATGGGTCTTACTCTGTTGCCCAGGCTGGAGTGATTAGCACAATCATAGCTCACTACAGCCTCAAACTCTTGGCTCAAATGATCCTCCTGCCTCAGCTTCCTGAGTAGCCAGGGCTATAGGTGAGCCCACCATGCCCAACTAATATTTTTTTTTTTTTTTTTTATAGAGACAGAGTCTTTCTATGTGGCCCACGCTAACCTCAAACTCTTGGCCTCAAGCAGTCCTCCCACCTTGGCCTCCCAAAGTATAGGGGTTATAGGCATGAGTTATCATACCTAGCCAGTGCTAAAATTTAGTTTACCCTATAGTTCCTATAATATTACTTTCTTATATAATTTTTGCTATTGATGTAAAAGTTTCCTTGCCTGATGCAAAAAAAAAAAAAAAAAAAAAAGGGAGGAACTATCTTTAGAACCAATATTCACTCTTTGTTTCTCTGCCTAGAACCCTGATGCCACCCAATTTCTAGACTATTCTTGGTCTCTTGTTTTTGAACCTACTGTTTTATGTTTTGGTATATACTATGCAATTAAAAATACAGCTACCGCTAAAATCACGGAACTAAGCTGTTTTCCATATTCTATTAGGGGGAATAAATTTAGGTTCTCCAGATGATAGGAAGCAGTTACAATAAAATGCAAGGACGTTTGGAGCATCGTATTTATTTTTCATCACTGTTGTCAAAAGGATCATTTGGAGATGTGCTACGAGCCTTTTACTGTTCTAAGTGTCACACTTTTTTTTTTTTTCTAGGCCCATTCAGCTCTGGGATGCTGCATAAGTCATACTTCTACATTTTGCACTTTTCTAATATTTTGTCATTAGAATAAATTCAGGGTTTTGTAGATTAGGCCAGTGATGTAGGGCTAAAGTTTATAGAATGTAAAGCATTGTATAAGACATGAAGAATACAGCCAATTTCAGCTCTTTCAGAAGGAAAACTTTTGGAGCACCTTTATTTAGACCATTTTGGCATCAGAATTAGAAAACAAAACCTAATTGTAGTTATATAGTTTACATATTTCTCAAATTACCCTGATGACTGCTTTGGAATCATCCAGATGTTCCATGGGTTTTTGTTCGATTTAATTAAATTGAATTATTTTCTGAAATTAAAAGGGGTTGTTTGTTGAATTTTCCAATGTCACTGCCTTTTGTTGACTGCTAGCAATTTTAAATTAAAATCATTATTTTTCACCAATTCCCACACATACAGAGTTTAGCATTGTCTATATCTTCACCTGGGCTGAACTAAAGAGTATAACTTTTTGTAATGTAGTACATTTTACCTAAGATTACTTTTCTTAAAACAAGACAGTTGCTTTTTCTTCAGATTATTGCTTGAAAAACAGGCTTAAAGATATCGACCAAAGCTTCACCTGCCTTTTTAACAGCTTTCTTTAAAGTTGACATATATCAAAAAATATCTCTTTTCTAACTAAGAAGCTTTGTCAATCTTTAGAGCTGGTAATGTCTTAATCCTGGTTTGTGGTACAAGTGTGTGTGTTTGTGTGTATATGTTTTAGTATTTCTTCTCTTACAAAAAAAAATGAAATGGCCTTTTAAAAATCCAGCCTTCACCTTTGTGATCGGAAAAAGGAAATCTAATTATATTTTTAGCTTTTGCAGTTTCTACTTCTCATCAATTAATTATTTTTGCTATCAAATGGAAAATCTGTTTGTTTTATACTCTGACCTCTAGCCTCTTTCCATCTAAATAGTTTTCATTCATCTTAGCCACTGGGTTGTGTTTTCTTTTCTACATTGGCTTTACTTTCATATATAGTTTAACAAACACTTTCTCATAAATATATATATATATATATATATATATATATATATATATATATATTGAGACTGAGTCATGCTCTGTCGCCCAGGCTGCAGTGCAGTGGTGCAATCTTGGCTCACTGCCACCTCCACCTCTCAGGTTCAAGCGATTCTCCTGCCTCAGCCTCCTGAGTAGCTGGGATTACAGGCATCCACCACCACACCCAGCTAATTTTTGTATTTTTAGTAGAGATGGGCCAGATTGGCCAGATTGGTCTCGAACTCCTGAACTTGTGATCCACCTGCCTTGGCCTCCCAAAGTGCTGGGATTACAGGTGTGAGCCACTGCGTCCGGCCTCTCCTATAATTTTTAAGATTCACTTCATGATTAATGTCTTGCAGGTAATATCCTGCATTCTTTTCTCTCTTTTATTTACCTGGAGTGGTGGTTGGACTGCTTTCATTTCTGTCCAAATATTCATTATGATAGCTAGGCGATATAGCTCTGGAGTCTAACTTAGTAATGTTTTGAAGGCTTTCAGTGTTTTGATCTTTTACTTTTTGCATTTCCAATTCTAGTGAGTATGAGTGACAAGTGGTCAGCAAGGTAGAAGCTAAGAGATGAGAAAAAGTCATTAAAGGGTAGAAACTGCTGTTGTACAAGAAACAGGGATGAAGCAGGGAGAAGAGGAAGAGGAGATGGAATTTTTGAATTCATGCATCAAAAATTTTGTTCTTAGAGACACAGTGGGGAAGATAGACAGGTTTGTGGATATCACTGGAAATTTTTGGATGGAAAAGAGAAAGTGTCCATGTAGAGGCATTTCTGTCTATACAGTAAAATGGGAGGAAGAGGTCACTTGTTAAAGTGAAGTTGAGACTGGGAGCCTCAGGACAATATTTGCCAGAAAAGAAGCAAAAGAAAAATATAAAGCTGAGTGAGGAGTGTTTTGGCTCAACGTGGATTAAGTTGCTCTGCTGCTTGAAGCCTTTCATCAGCACTGTTTGATTAGCAAGGAAAGTATTTTTTTCTTTCTTGATGTTTATTAATTTTGTGATTTGTCCTGGAGCACAGTAGGAGAAACAACTTGGGACGAATAAATCATATCAATTGGCCTCATGTATCTTTATAACTTTTTCCTGAGCTTAAACTAGGGTCCCCTTTAACTGCAAGCGCCTAACACCATCATTATAGTCAGGAGTTTAGGGTGTTCTGGACCCACATTGAACTTGACATGCCTCCCAAGTGCAATTTTGAATAGATTGTAAATGAGGGAGGCCATCAGACCCCACTCTGATTGCCCAATCTTTGCGATGGACCCTGTCAGTTCTTGCCGTTTTCCATATAACTAGTGTGCTTGTTCTTGCTGCAGTACCTTTGGCTAAGGTGACTTCTTCTTCACCTGGCAAGGCTTTTCCCTGCTCATTTAAACATCCTTTATGCCTAAGTAGACAGTTTTCATCCTTCTAGACCTTGCCTTAAACTTGACCTCCTTCGTAAACTTGTCTAAAGCTGCAGCTGTTCTCTTTCTCTCTCTTTCTGAATAGTGAATTCTGCCCAGTTCAAATCTTTATTGATATATTTCTCCCTGTTTTCTTAGGTAAACTGTAATTTTCTTGTGAGAAGGACCATATCTTCTTTGTATCCCTTTTAGATCCGTTCACCATAGTCTAGTGCCAGGTGTGCATGACATCTTCATAAATGTTCAGAGTGGAATTGTTTGTCACTGGTGTTTGATTTTCATAAGGTGACACCAGTAGTTGATGTTTCAAATATGTCCACTCCCCATATTTGCGATACTACAGATAATAGTTATTATAATTAAGTATCTTTGGTGTTTCAGGTTTTCTTAATAAGCTTTATTAATTTGGTAATTTAAACATTTTATTTTAATTTGCTTTTTATTTTTCTCTCTTCATTTTCATGGTTCTGTATGTTGGCCCAGAGTCGTGACTCTTAAGGATGCCATGGTAACCTGTCAGAGAATTGTTGTGTTAAGTTGTTCTTTGCTCCCTTCTCTGAGATGTGCTCAGCTGTGATGATCTGCTCCATCACTCTTTTTTTCTTGCAGTTCATTCCTAGTGATTAAATGATCTTTTATGCCCTGTATTTTCACTATTTCTTCTCATATAGGCAATATAAAGCCACAGCATGTCTGAGATATATATGTCTCATATGGATATGCACTAATAATGTGTATGAAAACTTTACAATTTAACTCATATAATTATAGGTCATTCCAGTTAACTTGTCATTGGGTTCTCACTGGGTAGTGGTAATTTGCATGGCTCAGTCAAGCCAAGGAACTTTTTATGCAATAAAAAAGTACAAAAGAAACATTTAAGTTGAATAATAGATTTATTACAAAATAATTACAAAATATATTTATTATTTAATACAAAAGAAATAAATTTAACACAAAGCTACAAATGGCATAAAAGTACATATTTGTGTTCCTTTTAGGAATCGAACATTTTAAGTCCAGTGCAGGATGGAACAAAGAAACCTCAGATTGACAGCAACAAGAGCAATAACTACCGGATTGTAAAGGAGGTCAGCAGATACAAAATATTCTTATATAGGTTTATATTTACATGCCAAATAAGTTTTGCTTATATATTATACTTAATATTGTTATTTGTTATATTTGATGCTTTCGCTCTTCCTTTTAAAGATTTTGATCAGGCTAAGTAAACTCTGTGTACAGAATAAAAAGTGTCGGAATCAACATCAACGATTACTGAAAAATATGGGGGCGCATTCGGTGGTGTTGGATCTTCTGCAGATACCCTATGAAAAGGTTAGTCCTGGTTATTTTTTGTTCTTTAGCTTTTTATTTTGATACAATTTCAAATGTTTTGCAAAGTTCCAAGAAATTTTTTCTTTCTTAATTATTTTAGAATAAATCACCCACCAGGTGCCCCATCACCCCTGAGCCCTTTTGTGTATGTTTTCTACAAACAAGGGTACACTACCATGTCACCACACTAGAGTCTTCCATATCAGGAAAGAGCAAGGCACTTTACTGCCACCTCGTCCCTACACGCTACTCAGATTTCTCCCTTTGTCCCAATTGTTTTCTACTTGAAGAAAAGATCCACTTCAGAATCATGCGCTATTCGGTTGTCATGTTTATTTAAATCTCTTCATGCGGGAACTCCCATGACACTGACACTCTTGAAAATAGCCAGTTATTTTGAAGGATGTCCTTTAATGTGGATCATCTGATGTTTCCTCGTGATTAATACAGTTAGGCATCTTTGGCAGGGACATAACCGGAGTGATGCTGTGTTCGTCTCATTGCTTCCTATTTGTTGGTGCACGATTTTGATTTGTCCCATGACTGATGATGTTCACTTTGATCAATTGATTGAGGTTGTGTCTGCCAGGTTTCTCTGATTTTTCCCTTTGTAATTCCCTTGTAATTAATAGGTATTTTGTGGAGCAGTTCTGTGAAACTAAGTAAATATCCCATTCTTCATCAAACTTTCAACTTATTCATTTATTGTGTTTATTTTTATCAGTATGGGTTTGTATATGTTCATTTTATTCAATAGGTTATAAAGGGTTCTATCATTATTTATTTTGATTTCCAGATTGTCTCAGATTTGACCAGTGGAGTTCCCTTGAGCTAGACTATCTGTCTTCTAACATCCCCCCCCCACCATTCTTTGATTACTTCCTTGCTTTCTGGCACAATAAAATGTTCCAGGTTCATCTTGTATTCTTCTTGCTTCGACTCTAGAATCAGCCATTTCTTCAAGAGGCTCCATTTCCATTTGGTAGGAAATGGTATTTAGGAGCAAAGTTCTGAGAACTGAGTGTGCTTATTGCTTTGGGGTGTTGCCCCCATAGGCCCTCTAAATAGGCAAAGCTAGGGAATATGCATATGTGTGGGTGCATGTAGAAATTTATTTAATATTAATATAAAATACCACTGAAAACATGAGTCCATCTGAATTCCTAACAATGCCCACATGACAAATGGTACAATCAACTACATGGGGAAATTTTAGGTAGTTTCACTGATATTGTCACAAGACCAGTTTTAAGAAGACAAATTTGCTTCTCTGTGAATTTTGAGACTTAAGTTTCTTGTTAAGATTCTTAGAATCAAATGATATTAGCTTAGTATAGGACTTTGGAAAATGGCAATGAATAAGGATATTCACTATTAAGAGTGTTAAGAAAGAGGGGGACAAAAAGGAGGAGAAAATAGAAGAGAAAGCAAAGAGGAAAAGAAAAAGAAATAGGTGGAAATAAGAGACAAGGTAAATAGCAAAAGGAAGGGACAGAGAGATTGGAGAGAGGAAGAACTGAGATGAGTGAGTAATAAATATATATACAGAGAAGATTGACAGAGTGGAGGAAGAGAGGAAGTTTGAATAGAGAGGAAATAGAGTGAGAGCAGAGCAGGAGAAAAGGGGATGGGAGCAGAAGAAATAATAGGACAAGAGGAGAAGAAGAGAGGAGATGGAATAGACGTGGGAGAAAGAGTAGGAAAGGAAGATGTATGAGAAAGAGAGTGAAATAGAGTAGGGAAAGAGAGACAAAGAAGAATAGAAGCAGAATGATGGAGATATAGGCATACTGCAAAATGAGACATTTAAAGGAAGGGAAGAATTATGGGGACTGGGGAGTACAGCAGAGAAGGGAGGAGAAACAGAGAAAGATAGGGACAGAGAGGAAAGGAGGACAGAGGAGGTGTGGGGATGAAGCAGAGGAGGAAAAGGTGGCTATGTACAGAGATGAGGAAACGTGGTGGACAATTGGAAAGATTGGGGAGAAAGAGAAGGGCTGTGAAATGAAGGGGGCATTGGAAAAGTAGAGCAGAATAGAATCAGGAGGAATAACAAAGAGAAGGTGAGAAAGATCTAGAAAACAGAGAAGAGGGACAGGAGGGGAAACTGGGAGAGGTGTGAAACATAAAGGACACAGAGAAAGGAGATCAAAGATTGGCAGAGAGAAAAATGGTATATGGGTGAAGGAGAGATTTTTGCATAACATTTGCAGTCTCCTATGTTTGTTTCTATCATGTGCTATTCTTTAACTTACAGAATGATGAAAAGATGAATGAAGTAATGAATCTAGCCCATACATTTCTGCAGAATTTCTGTCGAGGAAATCCACAGAATCAAGTTCTTCTTCATAAACATCTGAGTTTGTTTTTAACTCCAGGTGTAAGTATTTTAGTGGCTTCTAATATTTCTAGTAAAGTGTGTATCAAATTTGTCTCAGTAACATTCATGAAGAGAATTTTGTTACACTTCCTTGCTTCATTTTTTTTTCCTTGTGGAAATTCTCTCTCCAGAAGTGAATATCTTTTTTTTTTCATTAAGGAAACTTTTAAAGAAACTTGAAAAATTGCACAAGTTTTACATGCAAATGACAATGTCTTTTATATGTATATAGTTAAATGTTAGGGAAAAGAAATGGTAGAACAAAGAACTAACTCACAATACCATGAGTAAGGTAAATATGGAAAACTCAGAGGTGGAGTTTGCCCTTGTCTGTAAAATGTGTTTGAGCAGATTTTATGGAAGACCTAATTTTGAATTCATAATTAATCTCAAGAATACTGTTGCCAATATGTTGCACTTTATGATAATAAGCTCCTTTCTCCAACTAAATTCCTCTGTGAGCTCAGTTTTCTTTTAATGGTTAATGATCTCATTGCATTTTTTGAAAGACATGCACAGAAAATTCACTGTGGCTTCGTATAAAATATAAAACTGATCACAAGCAGGGCAATTAGTCTAAGTACTGTAGAATAGAAAATTGATCTTGTCAGAATTACAAGGGCACGTTCCTCTGTGTTTAGCTCCTTGAAGCAGAAACCATGCGGCACATCTTCATGAACAATTACCATCTGTGCAACGAAATTAGCGAGAGAGTTGTACAGCACTTTGTGCACTGCATTGAGACACATGGCCGCCACGTGGAGTACCTGAGGTTTTTGCAAACAATTGTAAAAGCAGATGGTAAATATGTGAAGAAATGCCAGGATATGGTAATGACAGAGGTATGTTCTCAGTTTGCCTTTTATCAGCTTCACATAAACAGTATGTTCAAATATGCATTTTCTATTACAGTGAAAAAGCCCCCAACAACATAGGTTGGAAAGTTATTTAATTTAATCATGACTACTCAAGTGCAAATATATTTTGCTTTAATCTAGTGAAGCAACATATCTTAAGTTGGTTTTATGATTTTTCTAAGTTTGTTTTTCTTTTTGACCTATAATGAATTTGTATATTTTAAAAAATGGGTAAAATCCTATGAAATGTTATCGATTGTTTGGAATGAAAGTGACAAAATTTTATATTTTTAAGTTTCCAATGATATAAGAAAGACAGATTAAACTGTGCTTTTCCAGTGCCTTTATTGCTCTGTTTCTGAAATATAGAATGGGTGTTCTCTGCTGCTATTTGCTGAAAGCTTTGAAGAGAATCAAACTAAGTAATACAAACTACTTAACAGTGATTTTTTTTTACAACATGTGGAAACTTACTACTTAGAGTAAGTTATAAATTTCAGCAAATGAATAGATGAAGGTACTTCATTTCTTTATTTGCCTTTTTCATGTTTATGTTTGACATTGAGTGATATTTATGTAATGAGTAAGTTACTAGGAAGCAAGTATGATACATTGGAGAAGTAGCAGCTTAAAGAGCCCGTTGATTAAATCACCGCTCTGTGACCAAATGGTTCTCTAGTGGCCCATATGGGTTAAGGGAGCTTCCACCCATGGCTACCAAACAGTTACATGGTAGATTTTTATTGGTTTCTGGGCATTTTCATTATGACATACCTTAAATTTGGGAATGGAGGAGATTTCCATAATGATTCAAGGAGTCCCTCCTGCCACTTAGAAATCTTAAAATTAATTTAGCTTAAAGCCTTGAATTTTTTTTAATGTAAATTATTGTTATTAAACATTTTAAGGAATATTTTAAGCTTGTAAAATGCACCTTTTTCTTATCTGCATTTGCCTTCACATTAGCTCTTCATTGTCTGGAAATGTGAGAACTAAAGGATTTTGTGTTATGATCAGCAAGGAAAGAATTAGAATGGGGAAGCAGCAACATGGAAACCATCCCTATGATACTGTTGGGTGAAGTGTTTCTGTGCACAAAGAAGTATTTGTAATATTATGTTAATATATAATACATATTTTTGATACACATACATTCTCTTTCAACAACACTTTCAAAGTAAGCCAATGAATTGGCTTATAGATTTAAATATATTGTCACTTTAAATATAATACCTAGAGAAAAAAATTGTATGTCCTTAGTTACCCACCAATGTATCTCACACTGGGGTTAGAAAATTGGTACTGATAATAGACAATAAGATACTATGGAGCTTGAGCAATAAAACTGCCACCTGATGGAATTTTCTACTAAAATTATATAAACAAAATGTGAAGGAAAATTTATGTCTTAAAAGACCCTACCTATTCATATCTTTGTTTCTCTCAGTTTTTTGGCTTTAGTTTCCTACTTATTTCTCTTATCTCTGCTTTTACCTTCATTCTCTGCTGATGCCTTCTTATGACACATGGAATTTTGTAGACTTTTGTAGAGCTGTAATTAGCTCGATGTACTTGCTTCCTTATGTAGTCACTATTGCAATGGATGAGGATATTTTACTCTGCTTTAGTAAAATTATGAGAATTCTTGTGCTTTGGCCATGAAGTCTCCCAAAAAAAAGTAGAGGAAAATAACTTTTTTTTTTACAGGTTTAATTTCAGTGTGATGAACAATTTACTTTCATCCATGTTGTTTCATTCTTTCCCTATCTGCTGCTTCCTCATCGCCTCAACTGGTTTTGATAGCGTTCATAGCTGGTTCCTTGGCATGGGACCATAATCTTGTCACCACCCTCCCCAAGCATAGCTCTGTCTTTGCCATATTATATATGTTTTTACGAAGAGATATACGTGTTTCCAGATATATCAAGCCTTTGGAAATAACTGCAAGGATGAATGTTTGGACTGCTACATAGACTCTCTTATTATCATTTCAGTTGATAAATGGGGGTGAAGACGTGCTGATATTTTACAATGATAGAGCATCATTTCCAATCCTTCTCCATATGATGTGTTCAGAGAGAGACCGAGGGGATGAGAGTGGCCCCTTAGCCTACCACATCACCCTGGTGGAGTTGCTGGCAGCATGCACAGAGGGGAAAAATGTCTACACTGAAATCAAGTGTAATTCCCTTCTCCCGCTGGACGACATAGTGAGGGTGGTGACCCATGATGACTGCATCCCTGAGGTAAGCCTGGCAAAAGCTTAGCAGCTTTAATAGAATCATTATTAATTTTTGAAGTTTATCTAGGTGCCAGAAGTCCCCCATACTAATATTTATAATGAGATCATATATTTAGTCAGGGAATTGTATTTAACTATATAATTTGGAAAATGTAAAAGAGCATAGAAGGTCTACTTTTTAATAAGAAGTTCTATAAGAAGTTCTGCAAGATGATAAACTTTTTTTTTTTTTTTTTTGAGACAGAGTTTTGCTCTGTTGCCCAGACTGGAGTACGATGGCAAGATTTCGACTCACTGCAACCTCCACCTCTTGGGTTCAAGCGATTCTCCTGCCTCAGCCTCCCGAGTGGCTGGGATTACAGGCATGTGCCACCATGCTCAGTTAATTTTTGTATTTTTAGTAGAAATGGGGTTTCACCATGTTGGCCAGGCTGGTCTCGAACTCCTGACCTCAGGTGATTCACCTGCCTCGGCCTCCCAAAATGTTGGATTTACATGCGTGAGCCACCACAGCCAGCCTATGAGAAACTTTTAAGAACTATAGCCACTGCTAGTTTAGTGGAAGCTACTAGACAGCTCTCTTCAATTCTAAACATGGCCATATGATCAAACTGAAAGGTTTACTTGAACCTTTAGTATGTACTTGAGCATAAAACAGGTGCTTCAACAATTATTCATAACCATTGATTGGAGAGGCTAGGATAGTGCTGCAGGACCACATAAAAGACTCTGCAGGTTTACCTGGCTTTATGGAATAGATGCATTCTTGAAAATATGCATGCGCAGTTTGCTTTATTCCCACATCATTTACCCTCTGTCCTAGTTTGGCTCTGATGATAGAAAAAGTCTCAGTAGCAGCTGGTTGTCTGCCAATAGTTTTCTATTAATGAGGCATCCAGGAATGTACATTGCAATAATGTCTTTCTTTTCTACTGTTGGGAGGGGATTGGAGGGGAGGGAAGGAGAGGGGAAGAAGAAAGAAAGGGAAAAGGAGAGGAAGGAGAGGTTGCTTTTGACTCCTTGTATCTCAAATATGATAGGCTTGTTTTGCATAAAGTTCTTTCTCACAGCAATGGTTGGGCCCAGGGGGATGGAGTACTAGGCCCCATGTTTTCACCCCTAGGTCAGTGGACTGTTAGCAAAAGAAGAGAAATGGGAATACTTTCTGGATAGACAAAACTATGCTATGATCTACCATAAAAACTAACAGATTTTATGTTAACCTTTCATAATTGATATTTGAAAGTCATCAATAAAGAAAACTAACTTTCTTTTGTATTTGAAACTTGCACAGGTTAAAATTGCTTATGTGAACTTTGTTAATCACTGTTATGTTGACACTGAAGTGGAAATGAAAGAAATCTATACAAGTAACCACATTTGGAAATTATTTGAGAACTTCTTGGTGGATATGGCAAGGGTAAGTTAGATTTTGACTACTGAAGGGTGTCAATAGATATTTTGACTAAATAGTGTTAAGCATCTGGATGAAAACTTGCAGTTAAATTCACTACCTTTTGATTTGTTGCATTCATTCATAAAGTTGTGAATAAATTTCAGAAGATTGTGAGTGAGATTTAATGAGTTAATATATACACAAAATACTTAGTACCTTGTAGATAACAATAGGTAAAGTGTTCATTTTTACCTTTCTGAGTGACTGTATTTGTCTGTTATTAAATGGAATCTTAGTGGCCTTCTTATATTGGTTAGAGAAGATATTTGGCAGAGGTCAATTTGCATTTAATCTCTTATTCTAAGTGCAATTACAAAGCACAGATCAAGAGACCTAAAGAGGTCTTGACTACTGCTTTCAGGCAGATAGGTACTTGACCAGCCGACTGAGGACTTAGCCTTGCTTGCTGTTGCCTACTCAAAATCTTCTTTGGAAGTGTACTCCAGTAATTTAATCATCTGGCATTTTCACTCGTGTCCACCAAATTATATTCGCTTATTACTGTTTGTTTTGTTGGGGGCTGTTGGGGAGGACATGTGGAGCTGGTTGGCATTTTCTAGATACTGCCTGGCATGTGTTTTTGCTCTGTTAATATTGAGTAAATGAATGAATGAAGAAATATAAGAAAGAAGGAATATCTTTGATGGACAACACAATTTTCTTTAGCACATCTTAGCCTTTTTTTTTTTTTTTGCATACTGAATTATCATAACAGCCAGGGTCTAAAAAAAAATCTATTTTTCCCTTTAAAGTTATGGGACTTGATGTTCAAATAAAGTTTCACTAAAGAAGACGGTATATAGATAACTCCTTAGACCTATTATGAATGATGGTGGCTGGACTCAGCCCCTTTGGCCTTCCAACATTCCTGAGCGCTAGTAGCTTTGTATAGGCCTTATATAGATGTATTTGGAGGAGAAAGATTAGTGAAGTCCATATTTTCATTATCTCAATTACAAGAACAGATGCTGTTATCTGTTAGCTCACTGCCTCTCTATACCTTTTTCTGAAAGGAGGGATGACAAGGTACATCCTTGTCATCCCTCCTTTCACTGCCTGTAGACTCAGACATGTAAGAGCACCCTTGGATAATATAATGAATCATGTGTTATTCCAGACCACGGACTCTTTTTATTTAGCCAGGGTTTCCAAGTGAAATGTGCTTAGTTTACCTTTGGTGTGGTGTAGTGTGGTGAGTGAGGTAGTTCTTGTTTTACTTCATTTCCATACAGCTAAAAGCCACTTATTGCCTATCTCAGGTAAATATGCACCTGTAGAGAAATCATCCTGTTTTATGCAGCATTTAACATAGTACTCATATGTGTCCCCATTGACCTTGTAAAAACTTTGTTTCTGACCAGCTGTAGTATCTCCAGAGACCTTGAAGTAAGGAGTGACTTCCATGCCAATGACTAAGCTTAAAACTGCACGTGCAGGAGGATATTAAAGAGATTATAGACTGATTTGCGGAGTTGCACAGTGCTACTGACTAAAGATAAGCTTGAAACAGATCAAGGTCACATTGTAGGCAGCATGAGCTATAAAGCTGAAAGGATTTTTATTTTTTAAACCAAAGAAAGCCAATGATAACTTCCATTGATTATGCCACCTGAGAAATGCTGTTTTCACTGATGTATTTGCAAGGCAAAGGTGTACAGATTTACATTCTTTTTTTGAAAAAAACAAAAAAAAACAAAAAAAATATAGCAATGATTTTAACTATTGCTTAATTGGATAATTAATGTTATTTATTATATTAAAGCTCTAGGGGAATTTCAATATCTTCTTGATCTATTTATTATTTATGTCTAACCACAATAACAGCTATACTGCAAAAAGGTTTTTAAAAATATTTCCCTCTTGTTTATATTTTAAAACAGTAGCTCTCTAATCCCTTCACCAGGGTTGACAGGAATCACCTTTCCTTTTTCAGGGAAGGAAATAGAAACCTGACTTTTTCATATCTGGGATTTCTTTCTCTCCCCATGAAGAAAGATCAGAGTCACCAGAAACTTTCAAATTCAAGTTATAAAACTAAGTGTGGTTAAATGAGTAGAATGTGGCCTTCTAGGTAAATTTTCAGTTCAGTTGAGCAGTTTTTAAGCTTTAGTGAGCATCAGGCCTAACTGGAGGGCTTGGTGAAATGCAGATTGCTGGGCCTTGTCCCCAGAATTTCTAATTTCCATAAATGAAAGACTTTGCATTTTTAACAAATTCCTAGGTGGTGCTGCAGGTGCTGGTCCAGGGACCACACTTTGAGAATCACTGTAGTAGATAGAGCATGGTAGCTAAGAGTAGGGATTTCAAAAGATTTAGCCAGACCAGAGTTCAAGTCCAGACTGTGCCTCTCAGTGGCTCAGTTTATCTTGGGCAAAGTACTTAACCCCTCTGGGCCCTGAGTTTCCTGATTTGTAAAATGAATACAATAAATTCACATTCCCCATAGGGTTAGTGGGAGAATCCAATGAGATAATGTGTATAAAATTCTTAGCACATATTAGCATCAGTAAGAGAGTTGGTAACATCATCCATATCATTGTATCCAGAGGACCATTCAGCATAGGCAAAAACTAGAAATTGTGTCCATAAAGCTGGACATCCACAATAGTAGTTGACATGAATAGCCACGTATGAGATAAACCAAATCCAGATGTTCCAACAAAGTTATGAAATTCTGGAAGAACTGATTTATATCCATGAGAAATGATGAAGGTAATCTGGAGGAAAGGAATTTGGTAAGTTGAACCTAAAGAATCATAGCATCTTAGGGTTGGAAGAGACTAGTAGTCAAATTTATATCCAGTTCATAGTCTTCAGCACTTACTCAAATATCTGATTAACAATGATCTTACTACTTTTTTATTTTTCTTTTTAATTTTTGTGGATAAATAGTAGCTGTATATATTTATGAGGTACAGGAGATATTTTGATACAGCCATATAATGTGTAATGAACACATCAACGTAAATGGGATATCCATCACCTGAAGCATTTATCCTTTCTTTCTGTTACAAACAATCCAATTGTATTTCTTTAGTTATTTTAAAATGTACAAGAAATTATTGTTGACTGTAGTCACTCTGTTGTGCTATCAAATATTAGATTTTATTCATTGTTTTCAACTGTATATTTGTACCCATTAACCATCCCCACTTCCCCTCTGCCCCACTACCCTTCCTAGCCTCTAGTAACCATCCTTTTATTCTCTATCTCCATGAATTTAGTTGTTGCAATTTTTTTAGTGCCCACAAATAAGTGAGAACAGGCAAAATTTATCTTTGTGTGCCCAGCTTATTTCACTTAACATAATGACCTCCAGTTCCGTCTATGTTGTTGCAGATGACTGGATCGCATTCTTTTTTACTGGCTGAATAGTACTCTGATTGTGTATATGTACCACATTTTCTTTATCCATTCATCTGTTGATGGGCACTTAAGGTGCTTCCAAATTTTGGCTATTGTGAACTGTGCTGCAACAGACATGGGAGTGCAGATATCTCTTCAATGTACAATTTCCTTTCTTGTGGGAATATATCCAGAAGTGAGATTGTTGGATCATATGGTAGCTCTATTTTTAGTTGTTGCTTTTTTTTTTTTTTTTTTGAGATAGAGTCTGGTTCTGTCACCCAGGCTGGAGTACAGTGGTGTGATCTCAGCTTACTGCAACCTCTGCCTCCGGGGTTCAACCATCTCCTGCCTCAGCTTCTCGAGTAGCTGGGACTACAGGCATGCACCACCATGCCTGGCTAATTTTCGTATTTTTTTTTTTTTTTTTAGTGGAGATGGGGTTTCACCATGTTGGCCAGGCTGGTCTTGAACTCCTGACCTCAAGTGATCCGCCCATCTCGGCCTCCCAAAGTACTGGGATTACAGGCGTGAGCCTCTGTGCCCGGCTATTTTTAGTTTTTTGAGGAACCTCCAAAATGTTTTCCCTTGTGATTGTACAAATTTACATTCCCACTAATGTGTACAAGGGTTTTCATTTCTCTACATGCTCTTCAGCACTTGTTATTGCCTGTCTTTTGGATAAAAGCCACTTTAACTGGGGTGAGATGATATCTCATTGTAGTTTCAATTTGCATTTCTCTTGTGATCAGTGATGTTGAGCACCTTTTCATATACCTGTTTGCCATTTGTATGTCTTCTTTTGAGGAATGTCTATTCAGATCTTTTGCCCATTTTTGAATCGGATTATTCTATTTTTTCCTATAGAGTTGTTTGAGGTCCTTATAGATTCTGGTTATTAATCCCTTGCCAGATGGACAGTTTGCAAATATTTTCTCTCATTCTGTGGATTATCTCTTTACTTTGTTGATTGTTTCCTTTGCTGCACAAAAGGCTTTTTTTTTTTTTTTTTTTTGAGATGGAGTCTCACTCTGTCACCCAGGCTGGAGTGCAGTGGTGCTATCTCAGGTCACTGCAACACCTGCCTCCTGGGTTCCAGTGATTCTCCTGCTTCAGCCTCCCGAGTAGCTGGGACTACAGGCACCTGCCACCACTCCCATCTAATTTTTGTATTTTTAGTAGAGACGGGGTTTCACCATGTTGGCCAGGCTGGTCTTGAACTCCTGACCTCAAGTGATCTGCCCACCTCAGCCTCACAAAGTGCTAAGATTACAGGCGTGAGCCACTGTGCCCGACCTGAAGCCTTTTAACTTAACGTCATCCCATTTTTCTGTTTTTGCTTTGGTTGCCTGTGCTTGTTGGGTGTTACTCTAGAAATTTTTGCCCAGACCAATGTCCTGGACAGTTTCCCTGATGTTTTCTTGTAGTGGTTTCAAGGTTTGAGATCTCAGATTTAAGTCTTTAATCCATTTTGATTTGATTTTTGTATATCTTGAGAGATAGGGATGTAGTTTCATTTCTTCTGCTTATGGATATTCAGTTTTCCTCGCACTATTTATTGAAGAGACTGTCTTTTCCTCAGTGTATGTTTTTGGCACCTTTGTGGAAAATGAGTTCATTGTAGGTGTGTGGATTTGTTTCTGAGTCCTCTTTTCTGTTCCATTGGTCTATGTGTCTTTTTATGCCAGAACCTTGCTATCAAATTTTTCCTTATTACATTTTTTGCCTAGTTATTTTTTCTCCAGCAACACAAAATAATTCAGTTAAAGATGTGTTTACTATAAACACCTCCTCACTATTCTTGCTAGTGACCTATTTTGAAACGACAAAATTATATAACTTGAAGAAAATGAAGATCATCTTAGTTGGTCTCATAATTTTGCCTGTAGCTTCTACAGAGAGAATTTTCTGGGTGACTCTCCTAGCTAGATATAGAGTGGGAGGGCTGCTGTAGCATCATTCAGTGCTTTTCCCCAACAGCTGGTCAGATATTTTACGATAGCCTTCATATCTCCCATCATTTTCTCCATGTCTTTCAGTTATTCCTCTTCTGATATAGTTTCTGGGATTCTAGTTTCAACATACTTTTGAGATCCCTCTAGTTTCTGTGTTTTGTTGAAAGGTATGACATTCAGGATGGAACCCAGTACTTCAGGCAGCAGATGACCCAGCACAGTTTATTTTAGTAGACATTTGGAGAAATGTATATGTGTGTGTATATATATATATATATATATATATATATTTTTTTTTTTTTTTTGAAACAGAGTTTCGCTCTTTCACCCAGGCTGGAGTGCAGTGGGGCGATCTTGGCTCACTGCAACCTCTATCTTCCAGTTTCAAGTGATTCTTCTGCCTCAGCCTCCCGAGTAGCTGGGAGTATAGGCCCCCGCCACCACGCCCGACTAATTTTTCTATTTTTAGTAGAGACAGGGTTTCACCATGTTGGCCACCCTGGTCTCGAACCCCTGACCTCGTGATCTGCCCGCCTCGGCCTCCCAAAGTGCTGGGATTCCAGGTGTGAGCCACTGCGCCTGACCTGACAACAATATTTTTTTAAATGCAAATGAAATTACTAATAGTAATGAAATTAGCACTCATACCACCTTCCATCATTCTTCTCTTGTGTTTCTGGAGTCAGCACTACCAGGGTCTTTTTGTCTGTCCTTGAGTAAAGCTGTCTGAAGTCACCTTTTTTAGTATTTTTCATTTTCCTATTGGCATTTCCTTGTCTCTTATCTTGTTAAGACCCATACAAGAAAATCTTTCCCAAAAGATTATTTTTAATAAACTGGTGCTAGATTGTTTCACATTCTTATTCCATTCTAATATCCTGACAGAGACAGTATCCATGTCCTGTAAGCACACCAGATCTAGGCAGGCAGCGATGCTATTAGACCCATGGAAAGTTGTTACACTGTCTTTCAGAGCATTTAATGACAGCCCACTTTGATCTATGTTCCAGTGCAGCTAAAACTGGTGTTTGTAGGACAGAAAAGCTTTTCTTTGGCTTTATAACTGATTGTTGTTGATAGTCAGGGGATTTGAGTCATTATTAGAAGGCACATAAAGAGGGTAGACTATGATCAATGTTAGCCTCAGACTATATTTTTTCTTTGAAGATGTTTCCAATTTTGCTATCAATGTCAGGATCCTATAAGGACCAACAGTACTCTAAGTGATGTACTAGCAGAATGAAATTAGACCAAGAAATAATTTAGGAGGCTCACCTAACTCTCTGTCGTGTCAGTATCCCATCAGTCACTGGTTAACAAGACAAACTTGTGTATTTCACTTTCAGGTAGATAACTTGAGCCATTTTTTTGATATAATTGGTTTTATTATTCTACAACTTTGTTAACAACTCTTATATTGAGTCAAGTTTTTACTTAAAATTTTTGCTCCCTTAACTTACCAAATAAATATGTAAGAGGTTGGAGTAAAGATATAATTTATATGCACATTGAAACACACTTTCCTAGTTCTTTAATTTGGTGACATTAAGTCAATTTAAAAAAATAATTTTCTTGAATTTCTTAAGTTGAATGAGCTATTAAAAAATCTCATTCAAAAGGGCTCATTTTATATGGTCTTTTAACTAATATTTCAGGGAAGTGAAGTAGTATAAAGTATTCTATAACTTATACAAGGCTTCTTCCCTTGGACCCCAGGATGTCAATTCCACTCTATTTGCCACCCACCACACTGCCCACTCCTCAGTCTCTTGTCTGTTTTCTCTGCACCTTCCCAACTTCTAAATACTGGAGTGTGCCAGGCTCAGACTTTGGAATGGATCCCTTCTCTGTCTATAGTCACTGTTTGCTAATCTCATTTACTCTCATAACTTTCTATGGTTCTCCTGATGTCTAGTTTCACATATTCAACTGTCTACATGACACCTCCACTTGGCTGTCTAACCTCAAACTCTTTATTCATTCCCATGTCTCACTCTAAAATAACCCCTTTTCAAGACTGTAGCATCTCTATAAATGGCAATTCTATTACTCACTCTAGGCATTCAGGCAAACCATTTTGGTGCCATCTGTAAATCTTATTTTCTTCTACCCAAAATCCAGTCCTTCCACAAATTCTGCAAGTTCTAACCATAAAATATTCCAAATTTGACTACTCCTAAACACTCCCATCATAACTACCCTACCCCAAGTACCATTCTCTCTCATTTGGATGATTGCAATAGCTTCATAACCTGTTTCCAAGCTTCTGCTCTTGTCCCTCTCTCCATCTATTCTTTATCTAGCAGCCATCATGATTGAAGGAGGTGGAAGAGGAGGTGGAGGAGATGGAGGAGAAAGGGATGAAGGGGAAAGAGAGGGAGAAGAAGAAGGAGAAGATGATCGTCACTCCTCTGCTCAGATTCCTCCAGTGACTTCCTGTCTTGCTCAGAATAAAACCCCTGTGTGACTTAGCCTCCACCCTATGACCACCCTTCTTCCCCTTTTCCTCTTATTCTCCCCCTAGCTAGCTATCTGTTCCATACTGTGGCCTCCTTGCTACTCCTCAGGTATGCCAAATGCATTCCTATCTCAGCAACTGTACATTTTCCAGGGATGCTGGACTTCCCTATATCTGCATAACTTCTTCCTTTTCCTTTAGGTTCTTTCTTCAAAGTCACTCCTTCAGAGAGGGCTTTGCCAACCACCCTATATAAAATAACAGGCTCTTTTCTTTATCCTTCTTAACACTTGCTTCATTTTTCTCCATAGAATTTATTACTACCTGACATTTACATATATATATATATATATATTTATTTGTATTTCAGTAGGAACAAATGAAAGACAGGAATTTTATCTCTGTTCACTGCTGCATACCTGACCCAGAACAATGTCTCACACATAATAGATACTCAGTAAATATTTGTGAAATAAATAAATAAATGTTGTATGAAGCTAAAAATATTTAAAAAGTGGATTTGAAAACAAAGAAAATGTGGTCTGAGCATAGAATTAAGTAGGCAAACCAATGGAATGAAATGAATAGCCAGAAATAGACTTTTGCATATATAATATATTAATATATAATAAATTATCACCTATTAGTGGAAAGGGATTGGATATTTCCAGGGATTGGTGAACTTTTTCTGTAAACAGCAAAACAGTAAATATTTCAACTTTGTAGACTCCTATTGCCACTATTATGACAATTACTATAGAGAAAGGAGTCCTAGGCAATACAAACATGAATGGATCTGGCTAGATTTGATGCATGTGCTGTATTTTGCCCACCCTTGGATTATTAGTAATAGAAACTCCATTAGAATAGTGGTTTTTATATATTTTGTTTACTGATGGATCTCAAGTATGTAGAATATTCTTGGCATGGAATAGACACTCAATAAAAATTGTTGATTTGAAGTAAAAATGACTGTTGATGACACTGACTATTTAGGGTGAAATGAACTCACATAATAGCAATAATTGAAATGGATTTCATGGCTAAATAGAAAAAAACCTGAACCAGTAAAAATGGATGGAAATGTAGATAATATTTATCTGTCTTTAGATGAAAGCAATAGATGAAATTAGCTAAGGAAAATCATAGCCATTTCAGTGTTTGAAAATTTAATACTTAAGTACACAAAAACATCGTAAATAAAAATGAAAAATATCCTCACACTCGTAAACCCAGTGTTTTGGGAGGCCCAGTTCAGGGATTGCTTAAGGCCAGAAGCTGGAGACCCAGCCTGGGCAACACAGAGGGAGACTGTCTCTACAAAAAAATAAGCTAGGCATGGTGGTATATGCCTGTAGTCCCAGCTACTAGGGACACCGAGGGAAGAGGATCCCCTGAGCCCAGGAGTTTGAGGCTGTAGTGAGCCGAGATCATGCCCCTGCACTCCAGCCTGGGCAACAGAGCAAGACCCTGTCTCTGAAAATAAATGAATAAATAAAACACATCAAAATTTAAATAGCTATGGTACAGTTTTAAAAAGGGTAATAACCATCACATGAAGAACTTATATGTATTTATAAGAAAAACTCTTAACAATTTAATAAGAAAATGGGAAAAACCAAACATTCATGATTTATAGAACAGGAAATACAAATAGTTAATAAACCTCTGAAAAATGTTCAAATATTAATAATTTTTAAAATAACACAAAAAATAAGATCCAATTTTCAGCCATCTAAGTTGCAAGCTTGGAAAGATAATATTAAATGTTGGTGATGGTTCAGCGTATGTATTTGCATATCCTGCTGATGAGAGTATAATTTCATGCAGCCTTTCTAAAAAGCGTTTAGAAAAACGCTTCATACTTTTCTAATGTGTCAAGTAATTTACCCTCCAAAAATCTGTCCTTGGGAAATAATTAGAAATGCTATAAAGGGTCGGGCGTAGTGGCTCAGACCTGTAATCCCAGTACTTTGGGAGGCTGAGGCAGCCGGATTTCTTGAGCCCAGGAGTTCGAGACCAGCCTGGGAAACATGGCGAAACCCTGTCTCTACAAAAAATACAAAAATTAGCTGGGTGTTGTGGCATGCGCCTGTAGTCCCTGCTACTCGGGAGGCTGAGGTAGGAGGATCCCTTAAACCTGGGAGGCGGAGGTTGCAATGAGCTGATTGCACCGCTGCACTCCAGCCTGGGTGACAGAGCGAGACTCCGTACTTTTATAATAATACGATAATATGTAGTAGGAAATAGCTTAAATATTTAATATTTGACAAATGGTTAAATAATTATATATCTGTATGATGGATGTTAAAGTCACTGAGATTATTTTTTGAGAATTTTTAATAATGTAAAATGCTTAAGCATGAAGTATAAAAGGGAAGATGTGAAACACATAATCTAGAATGGTTTCAATTATGTAAAATATATATGGCAGAACAAAAATATTAGAAGAAAAAATTCCAACATGTTAACCATAGTCTTATCTGAATTATAGGATTATAAGTAATTTTCATTTTTCCATTTTATATTTTCTGTATTTTTCAGAGTTCCTACAATTAATATGTATTGCTATTATGAAAATGTTGTCTGTTTAAAAAAAGAATTTCGAATTCTAAGAAAGCCAGTTGAGTGTATGAGCTGATGATTCACATAAAAAGGAGATATAGAAAGCAAATGCTTGCAAAAGTTTTGGCCTCACAAATAACGGAATGCAAATTAAAATAAATATGAGATATCACCTCAGATATTTAGAAGAACATTTTTACTGTTTATGTAAAATACTAAAGTGATCTTAGGATTTGTATTCCTTATGATCAAAAGTATGTGACTGGCTCTAGAGCTGCCCTGCCCTGTAGAGTAGCTGCTTCCCACCTGTGGCTATTTAAATGTAAATTTTAATTCAGATAAGTTAAAAAAATATAGAAATTCAGTTCCTCAGTTGCACTAGTCACATTTCAAATGTTCAGTAGGCACCTGTGTCTAATGGCTACCATATTGGACATCACAGATATAGATGATTTCCATCATTATAGGAAGTTCTGTAGGACCGTGCTGCTCAACATATGGTAACTTATTTACCATAGACGATCATCCTTGGAAGGGTAGCAGTCACTTTTAGAGCAGAAGAGAGGAAGGACATCATATATGCAAGGGGAGAAATTCAGACACAATTGTATCTAGAAATTTCACTTAACATCTGCTTGTTCAACAAATAATTTTAGAATATCTGTTATATGCTGAGGTGCTGCATGTCCAGTGGTGAGCAAGACAGAGTTGTTCCTGGTGTCCAGGAGCATATATTCTAATGGCAGAGACAACATTTTACTTGCTCTTCCCACAGAAACGTTGATGGCTGCTTCCAACTTCAGTTCTTTGTGAAATGTTGCCTTATACAGAGATACCACCAAGCTGTTTAAATGAACAGGAATCCTTGACCATCCTCACCCTGCCTGCTACATTCCCTGTACCACTTGCCCTGCTTTATTTTTCTCTAGTCTTTTTCTTTTCTTTATTTTTACTACTTAGCATGTTATATATTTATTAATTTGTCTATTGTGTGTCTCTCTTGATTGAGAGAAAGGGTCTAATAGAGTAGGGACGTTGTTTTGTTTGATTCATTGTTCTAACTTCTAGTCCAATATGTAGCTTCAATTTAATAATTTGTGTCCTTATTACGTCTGACAAATATATAGTAAAATTCATCTGGAAGTAGAAGAAGACAAATATTTCAAATGATGGATTTTTTTTTTTCTTGGAAAAGACAGTGATGGTCAACTTGGTTGTTTCAAGTTGTGAAACATATTACAGATTGGGAATCATTTCATTCTGTGGAGTTAGGTTAAAATATATTTTTTAAAAATCCATGGAGTATATTAGAGATTTGGGGAGAGATTTAGGTACTCAGTAGTGACACACTATAAGACAAACCTCAGGTAACCTAGGAATGAAACAGGAATTAATATTTAATAAATGTTTTGAGGACAATTGAATATCCGTATGGAGAAAAATTAATCAGAATTCATAAATTAGGTCACCTTCAGCAACAAATTGCAGATATTTTAAAGAGTTAAAAACTAGAATAAAAATGTATGGACTATTCTTTTCTTTTTAAGAGGGAGTTTTTTTCTTCTTTATATTAAATACTAATAAATAGTAATGAACAAAATAAATAACAGTGCCTGAATGTTGAAAAGTAGTTTACACAATGAAATATAATGAAATATTCTAAATAGAATGCAAAAATACATATGAAATGACAATTGAAAAGAGCTCATAAAAATATGTTAAACTCATACTAAATGTGCAGTCATTAGGTTTTTGGAAAATGGTTTACAGGGCTTGAATTGTTTGTGTATGACAGAAGATAGAAATGAAATGATTCCATGAAAAAGAGGCCAACCTTGTTAACAGCAAGGGAAATGAAAAATAACTTTTAGGTATAATTAAATTGATAAAAACAATTATAATTTACTGGTATAGCAGTCAGTTCTCCTAGGAAACACATGGCACATTTCAAGAAATGAGGGCAGATTTAAGAAGGGATAGGAGAGTACTGAGGGATTTTACCACCTCTAGACCCTGAAGGCACATGGAGCAGGCATTATTACTAGATCCTGGGGAAAGCCTGGAGACATGGAGGAAGGGCTTCAGTAGCAGCTGTTTCCAGAGAACACAGAAGCCCCTACAAGGAGAGGGAGATGGGGATGGAGGCAGAGGTAGAGTAGGTGCCTGACTTCTTTCTCTCCCACTCTATAATCTCCTGCAAGAGCCTCACATTAGCTGAATACAACCAGAGCCCCAAAGCAAAAGCTATTTGGTGGTAATAAGGGACCATCCTGTGTATCTGTGGATAGTTTGTTGATAGTATTGTAAATTTATTATTTTAGAGGATCAGCCCAGCAAGCAGTATAAAACTGTCTACATACCCTCATCTGGTGATTCCTCTTTTGGTGAAATATGCCAAAAAAATCTGAAAGTGAAAACAGTAACTTTGCACAATTCTTTATAATAGCAAAAAAAATCACATCATAAAAGATGAGCAAGAAGGAAATAACTAAGAAGATAAGAAAATGATTTGTAATATTGGTAATGTGTACCTCAACTCATTCCAAAAATGGATTAAAGCATGATGGTGCATTAGAATTATGGAATAAATATAGCTTTTTAAAGTAAGTGTTTAGATAATGGCAGTACATGAAAGTGTTTTATAGGAAAGAATGTTATGTGAATATGTGCAAATGGATTAAAACTTTTAAACTATATGTATTGCACATAAAAAGATCATTTGATATGATGTAATTTTACTTGAGCCATGGCCAATCTATTGTAAAGAGAAAATAAATTAAAATAAAAGAAAATAAAGAAATATTCATATGTATGAGGATCATTTTCCTGAAAAATTTTAAAAGATTTTAATAAGTGCTTCCTACATTTCTTGGCTGTCCATGATATTGTAATATAAGATGCAAGGTGAAATGTTATCATTCATAGGGGACAGGAAAAACATCTTGAAAAATTATTTGAATTTCTTGTTTAAATGAACTGAGGACTAGGTTCCACATAGCTTTGTAAAACACAGACTTTTCATAACCCAGGATTTTGAAGAAAGTCTTGATCCAGAAATAGATTATTTTTATTAATCCACTGACTAAAAAGCAAATTTCTGGGTGGTTTTTTGGCAAGTGTCCAGTTGCAGAAAATGCAGTGTGGTATACTCTAATGACTCCAGAGAGTCCCACACAATTGCATGAAATGTCACTGAATGAGGGAGGTCATTTGTTTTGGTTGTGATGGAATTGGTCTGCTACCTCTTCAACTTTATTATATTTTTAACCTATGTATCAGAAAGGTTCACTGTAAAGCCAGTGTTAGGAAGATACTAAAAGAAGTAAATCCTAATTCTTATCCATCATAGGAAGATCAATTTTATATTAGATCTGGGACCATGTAAATTAAATTAAATTTTAATCCTAGGTTAGATGTTCCAGGAATATAGCCCAACCTAAAGTTAACCTAAAACAAAATAAGAGTCCTTAATCCCTCTTTCATTTAAAAATTTACTAAATTATTCATTCATTTCACAAACGTTTGTTGAACATCTTATGTATGCCAGGCACCATGTTATATGCTGGAACAATAACTAGAAGGTTACATAATTTGACATAATTTATTTCCGTTAATTGCACTGTGCCTGCAGTTATCCTATGAAATTAGATACCCTAAAAATCTTTAAAAACAAAGTCAGGTAGGGGTCAATTAATAGATGAGGAAAAAGTGAACTGCTCAGATGGGAAGTGACTTAGATGCAAAACAAACCCTGTTCTCTTTCTCCCGCCTCCATTTGGCAAATGCTGACATTAGTGCTCCCAGATCTCAAAACAAAAGCCCCGGGACACATGGTTTGAGAAGGAAAATTTTCTCTTTTATGAATTTGTGTGAAAGCTTTTAAAACAATATCAGATTAAGTGACATTGACTTATTCTTTTAGTTAAGCACCTTATTGAAAAATTTTTAAAATTACATAAAAATTTGGATGGTCTAAGAACATCTGGAACATCTGGCCACCATATTACCCACCACAATTTTGTGAAAATTTAAACTTTCTTTCTCTGCTGCAGTTTTTCAGTCTTTTCTAACATTCTCTGCCCACCACTCCCACTTCTTTTTCTTTTTATCTCTATGTTTTTCTGTCTTTTCACCAGCCAACTTTTTTTCATGTGTTTTTAATTAGGTATCTTAGCTTTTGCAATTTGTTCATGCTGACATTGAAATTTACAGCAAAATGCAAAATGACCAATTACTGCCTCATTTCATCAGATGTAAAGATCAGAGCAGGAGCCAGGGATGCTCTTTTCTGGTCTTTCTCCAGCTTCAGCGTTGTCTCTTTGGCTGAGTCCACTCTGAGAAGAATGCACGCAAACCTATACTTCCATACTTCTTAGATAATCCATGGATGATAACATCAAAATTATTGGGAAGGGTTTGATTTATCTTCTCCTACCTTTCTGTTTTCCTCTCCAGATGCTTTCTGTGTTTGTGTCCTCCAATTTGAGTGAGGGTTAGGAGTGAAAATGGTTGGAGTTACTAACTATCATTAATCACCTTTCTTACACTTAGAATGACTGTTTCGTCTTTGGTCTCTTACACTGAGTGGAAAAGTGTTCTCCAGCAAAGCCAAGCTTGGAGGCTGAGGGAGAGGTTGGTGTGCAAGAGAAGGGAGAAGCAAATTAAAAAGAAGAGGCTGGGGGTCTGTGAAAGAATTCTGGTTTCAAGGCTGAAATGACAGGCTAACTTGATGGAGAAGCTACTGAAGATTGATACAATTTTCATGATTTCAGGCTGAAATGCTTCTCTTCTCAGCAACTTTAAAAAGCAGAAGAAATGTTACTGACAACTATTTCAGGACAATTTTTAGGTGGTTCCAATACTGAATTGTGGTTTAAAAATGTGATAAAACATATTGAGTTGTTTTATTTTCTCTCCAGGTTTGCAACACAACTACAGACAGGAAACATGCAGACATCTTTTTGGAAAAGTGTGTTACTGAGTCAATAATGAATATTGTGAGCGGCTTCTTTAATTCTCCCTTTTCAGACAATAGTACCAGCCTCCAGGTAAGTCAAACAATTGCAAAGCATTCTGTTGCAAAGAGTTTCTCTTATTTGAGTAGGAGAAAGTTTTTCTGGTCAGGAAGTCATTTCCTACACTTCAGATGTTTATTCTTCTCTTATATTATTTACTATTATGCCTCTTTCTGAGTTTACCAAACTTTACTTTAAATAAAAAGACCTCATCTTTACATTGAATTATTTTTCCTTTTTCTCTAAGCAGACTAAGAACTTCATATCTGTATGTTGATTGCCAGGTGTTGAAATAACTGCACAATTAATTCTTTAAATGATAGACATTTTGCCCCTAAAGTTTTACTTTAGTAACTTATCCTAAAAGAATTAACAAAGATTTATATACTAAAACTTTTAATTCAAGTATTTATAATACTAAAAATTTAATCAATTAAACATCCTTAAAAGGAGGAAAAGCTAAATAAATTATATCTGTAGGTTGGTTTATTATATAGTAATTAAAAATCATGTTTTAAAGGGAAAATTGATGACCAAGAAAATAAACATGAAGTAATATTAGGCCACTGAATTCCATTATAGTATCATCCAAATTTGTTTGTGTAAAGAATACATGCATCAAAAAACTCAGAGAGTAAATATCTTCAAATATTGATACTGTATCTCTATGTTGTAGCATTCTTGATGATTTTCATTTCTGTGGTCCACAAATATTCTACAGTGATTGTGTATAACTCTTCTAAAAATATCATTTCAATTATACTTTCTTTAGGGAAAAATTTTAAACTATTAGATAGAACCATAGGAAATTGTTTCTGTAGTTCAAAATGGTTGTCTCCTCTACTTGCCCATCATATGAAACCAAAACAAACCAACCAACCCAGAAACACCTGCTTATTTGCTCATGGGAATAAACCATGGATTATAAAAGATATTCATGTTATTGGCTTCAGGAAATGGCATATTTTTCTGATTAAGAATATAATTAAAATGAAAATAATCAATTCCCTATAGTGTGTAGCATGTTGCCTCTCATGAAGAGAGTATCTAATAAATGTTTCATGAATGAGATATTTATTAACTAGCACTGAAACGTGAAAGATTGTATTTTATTTTATTTTGATGAACCTTTCTGAGAATGCATAGATGCTACATCAGGGCTATTAATGGTTTAGCATCTCTTTTTGCCTACCTTCTTTCTGGTTTTAGACACATCAGCCAGTTTTTATTCAGCTACTGCAATCTGCCTTCAGAATTTACAATTGCACCTGGCCAAACCCAGCACAGAAAGCCTCAGTGGAATCCTGTATCAGAACTTTGGCTGAAGTGGGTAAGTCATAGTTTGAGTTTTACTTATTTTTACATTTCTTGAAGAAATTAGGTTTTTGGCTAATGGGCAACACAAGCAGCTTCCCAATTTACAACTTAAGAAAACCAGTATGTTTTCTGTTAAACTGAAGAGCAGCCATCAGCAAATGATTCTGAATGTTGCATACTTTTTGGGAGGAGGATATAATCATTATATTAAAAATCTTAAATTTAATATTATTGCATATGGAACTTTAATATGGCTCAGTCAGATTTTAGAGGATTTTAGTTAATTGTTACCTCAGATTTCACTATGGAATTGTCTTGTCTATTAAGTGGCCTGACTTGCTAATACCTTCATATGACATAGGACTTTTTGAGGGTCTTGTAGTTTTCCAATTTTGTTTGAAGTGTGTCAATATTCAAGGCTTCAGAAATTACAAATGAAATTGAAGGCAAGGGCATTACAGCTAAAGGAAGGTGAGTAGATTCTAGAAGAGTTTCTCATAGATTCTTCTTTGTGTATGGGGGTGGGGTGTCGAGAGAGAGAGAGAGAGAGAGAAAGTTAATAAGTTAATTAGGGCCATTCCCCCAATGGTGGAGGGGAGAGGAGAGAAGAAATGCACACTTGGCTGTACTGAACAAAAAAGGAAGAGCTTGATCATCCTTTCAACTAATGGTGGCTCTGCAGACATTGGGAAAGGCAGTTTATAGCGTATTTCATTATCAGTCATCATCACTGTTAACATTTGTTGAGTACTTACCATGTGCAATGCCAGCCATTTACATGCATTATCTCATTTAATCCTTAGATAGGTTTTAAATTATTTACATTTGATAGTTAAGCAAACAGAGAGTTTTATAGGTTATGTAATTTGGCCAGGGTTATAGCATGCCTCAACAAATATGTGAGAAATGAATAAATGACTTAACTAATTAATGACCATTTAAAATGTTTTTAGTCATTTCTCCCTGTTTGCAATTTGACCTAGGTTATTTTATATTAACAAAATTTAGTGATAGCCCCGATTTTGATTTGAATACATTGAAAGGCAGTTATAACCCAAGAGGCTCAATTGAAAATTAGTGGAACTAATAGACTAATAATACAGTTGACTTAAGTAATTAATTATAAATGAGTATTATACTTAACAGACTTTCTGTATACCACAAAAGAGAATGTAATATGAAAAAGACGTCATTATCAATAGCAACAAAAACATTAAACATCTAAGGGTAAACAATATGAGAGAATAAAATTTTACTATATTGAAGGATATAAAATATTTTAATAAATAGAGAAACATAATTTCTTGATTGGAAAATTCAGCTGATAAAGATGCCAGTTCTCCTCAAATAAACTAATAACTTTAATGTTTCCACACCTGGAACCATTCTTTGCACATACCCTCCTCACCTCAGAGCCCACATGAGCTGGGATCCCCCTTGGTGGGCCACACCCCACAAGGATGCTGTCCTTTTGCAGCTTGGCCTCTGCTACCCTCCTATGGAGGGGCATTGCCCTCATCTCTGGTCTTAGTCTGTTTTGTGTTTACTCTGTTTTGCACTGCTATAACAGATTACCTGTGACTGAGTAATTTATCAAGAATAGAGATTTATTTCTAACAGTTCTGGAGGCTGGGAAGTCCAGGATGGAGAGGCGTGCATCTGGTGAGGGCCTTCTTGCTGCATCATCCCATGCGGGAAGGCAGAAGGTGGAAGGCAAGAGAGGAAAAGAGAGAGAGAGAGAGTGAAAGGAAGGGGACTAAACTCATATTTTTATTAGAAACCCACTCCCAGGATAATTAACCCACTCATAACAGCATCAATTCATTTATGAGGGCTCTGCCCTCTTAAAAGTCCCACCTCTCACCTCTGTTTTATTGAGGATTAAGTTTCTAACACACGAACTTCGAGGGACACAATAAAGCCATAGCACCTCCCTTGGGCTGGTGCTAGGTCAGGCTGCTGCTCTGCAGGGGATCCCCTTCACCTGGCTTGGCCTCTACCTCTCTATCCTGGGCCACTCCTTTGCATGGATACACTCCTTGACTGTAACCCCCAACCCAGGCTGCTCCTCGCATGGACACCCTCCTAACTCCACTTGAGTTCTGATTCTCTGCAGGCAGTCCTCCTACATAGACCTTCCACTCCCTTTTGGGTCCCCACATTCTGGAGCGCCATGGCTCTTTTGCACATCTTACCCAGCACGGACACTTACTGCTCTGCGCTCCTCCTAAAGATTTTAGAACTGAATGGTGTGGGAGGGGAAGTGAAGAGGTACAGGAAGAGGAAGTGGTCACAGTATGTATCGTATCAAGAATAAAGAAGGACACACAAAAATAAAGAAGGAGAAATAAAGAAAGAGAACCTAATTTTTATTTTAAAAGGATGCGCAGAAGAAAGTGTTCAGAGAGATAAATAAAATTTTAATATTGATTATCTCTGAGTGGTGGATGGATGATGTGTGGATCTGGTTTTCTTCTTCACACTTTTATGTAATTTCTGCTAATATATTACTTTCAAGTTATAATGAAACAGCAGTAAATGTATTTTTATTTGGGCCAAATCAGTTAGGAAACACACTAACCAATAAAAGATAAAATCAAAGGAAAAGCAAAGAAATATGATGGTGTTAATTTTTACATAGGAATACATTGTCTTAGCTGCTAAGTATTTTTCTTTCAGTATTTCACATATTAAGGCAGTCTCTTCTCTTTTTCCTTCTTTCTCTCTCCTCTTGTTCCTCCTCCTCTACCCCTCAATATTTAGCAAACGCAAGGCAGGGAAATACCAGTTGGCCCTACACAGGGCATAGCGGGCATGTTGTTGATCACATGTATACATTGAGAGAAAAAGAACTTGGAGCCACAACTGAAATTCCATGTTGTGACTGCTTTCTGAATTCTGACTTCAGTGATACTCACTGTGTAATCCAATCAGTTCATGCATAGAATTGCAGAGATTTGGGGGCTTAATATAGTTACTGAAACTATATTAGTCTAAATACATCTTTTATTTCTAAGTAATAAGACTCCATTTCCTACCATGTCCATACTGGCCAAAGCATTATAATTTAAGAGGAAATTTTAGTTCCTTTTCGTATGCTATAAAGACATGTGTGATAAGTCTAAAAAATAATTATATCGAAGGGTATAATCAAGATAGGTGAAGAGTGAGGTTTCCATATCAATCTCAGTTTTCTCTTTGTGAGAAGGCATGCCTTCTTCGTTTTCCTTGTTGGTCCCTTCCATCTGAACAGCTAAGGCTCTGGAAATTCTGTCCCCACTCTCCTTCTGCATTTGTTCCTCCCCTCCCCTTCCCCGCATCATGGCCTCATTAACCCTTCATTACTTTCTTCTTGGACCACTGCAGGAAATTAATGTTATCTCCTTCTGTCTTTCCTTATTTAGATAAGCCCGATACCAGAGTAATCTTTCTGAAGTGAAATTCTTTGTCGGTTTAAAAAATCAACACTACATCCCCAACCTTCAGCAACATCCCTTTGCCTAACAACCTAAGGCTAGATTCCTCACTGTTACATCTAGGATGCCCCCACATGGCTCACACTAGCTTTCTCGAGTTTCCACCATTGCCACTCCTCAGCATCTTTCCCATTACTCAACTTTTTTTCTGCTCAAATTCCTCCATAGCCACCCTTGGCTCCTACATCCAAATCTGAACTCACCCCATTCGTCCACGTATGCCTTTCTTAGAGTCTGTGATATGGTTTAGATGTTTGTCCCCTCCAAATCTCATGTGGAAATGGGATTCCGATGTTGGAGGTGGGGTCTGGTTGGAGGTGACTGGATCACGGGGACAGATCTGTCATGAATGGTTTAGCACCATCCCCTTGGTGATAAGTGAGTTCTTGCTTGGTGAGTTCCCGTGAGATCTGGTTGTTTAAAAGTTTGGGACTTGCCCCGACTCCTTGCTCCTGCCCTCGCCATGTGACCCCGTCTGCTCTCCCTGTGCCTTCCACCATGAGTGGAAGCTTCCTGAGGCCTCACCAGAAGCTGGATAGGTGCAAAGGCCATGCTTGTATGGCCCGCAGAACGACGAGTCAGTTAAAACTCTTTTCTTTATCAATTATCCAGCGCCAGGTATTTCTTTTTAGCAACACAAGAACAGCCTGATACGGTCTCATTTCATTCTAACTTACATCATCACAAGTACTATTCTTGTCTCCCATATTAGATTTTGATGGGCAACTATAAAGCAGCTGTCAAAAAGAAATTAATAGAAAGTTGTTACCTAGGATGAAGGTGAAAAGCAGATTCTGCTTAATGATGATTAGACTGTATGCTTTTTGGTTGTTTTTGGACGCTGGTCATAGAAACAGAGAACCAAAGTGGAACACATTCAGAAGTGAACCCTCAGTCGTCAAGGGATCTAAAATCACCTCACTTTAGTAATTGAAAACATTTGAAATATTTAGACAAAGAAAAGAAATCTGAGGAGGAACACAATAATTATTTTTAAACTTTTGAAGGTTAGAATCGGCTGTTTTTTTTTTTAACAGGTTCCCAAAGACAGAATTATAACTCATATATGGCAGCTGTAAGAGGCAGGTTTCTGTGCTACTTGAAAAAGTAACTCTTTTGCAGTTAGTACTCTTTTAAAACCTTAGGGGTCACAGTGGATTCTTCCCTTTTGTTTACTCTCATTAAACACAGCAGCAAATTCTGTCAGACCCATTTCCAGAATCTCTCTTTTTCTTTCTCTTGTGTCACCCTTGTCCAAATCTACCATCATCGGACATGGATGACAGAAGAGTGTCCTTACTAAATGTGCCACTGCAATCCATTGCCTGCACAGTTGTTAGAGGATCTTAACATGTAAACCTGAGCATGTCACTCACCCACTGACAACTCCCCACTGCACTTACAAAAGCCCTTCCTCATCTGAGCTGGTCTAGTCTGACCTTTTCCCATCACCCTCCATCTCCTCCAACTCTGCTCCATCCACACTGACCTTCTTTCGGAGTCTCATCTGCTTCAGGCATTTCCTCACCTGAGGACATTTGCATATGCCATTCCCTCTGTTTGGATCCTCTTCCTGGAGAATGTCACTTGCTGGTTTCCTCCATCAGTCAGATCTCAGTTCAAAATATAAGCCTTGCTCAGTGAAGTATTCCAGAACACCCCCCATGCAGTGTCTCAGCTTCTTCCTGCTCCTTATCATCTTAGACCATTTCATTTTCCTCTTAGCTCTTGTCACTATTTGAAAGCAGCTTGTTTGTTTATTTATTGCTTCTTTGTTGTCTGCCCCACCCCCCTTTAGCATGTAAATGATAAAAAGAGGAACTTTCCTTTCTTCACCACTGGAGCCTGAAAGTGTTTGTTCTTGACTAAGCAGATTAATAAGTGTTTGTTGACTGACAATAATCCATAGGCTAGGAGTTTCACAGAGTGAAAGTTAGGCTTAGAAAGGTTAAGTAACTTGTCCAATTAATAAGTATTTGAGTCGGGTTTGAAAGCCAAGTTTCAGCCAGGCACGATAGCTCATGCCTACAATCCCAGCACTTTGGGAGGCCAAAAACAAAATTAGCTGGGCATGGTGGTGCACACCTGTAGTCCTAGCTACTTAGGAGCTTAAGTGGGAGATCTTTTCTGCCCAGGAGTTCACAGCTTCAGTGAGCTATGTTCGCACCACTACACTCCAGCCTGGGTGACAGAGCCAGACCCTGTTTCTAAAATAAATAAATAAATAAATAAATGAAATCCAAGTTTCTTTTGAGTACGAATTTTATGCTTTATCATGTTGCCCCAAAAGTCCTGTCTTAGAAAGTCCTAACATATAAACTAGAACTATGGACATTTGGCTTACTGGAGTCAAAAGACAAAATTACAACAAATTTTATTTAAAGATCTAATTGCCTTTTATTTGCCACTATTACCATGTCAACCCTGTTTCTACTACTCTCGCCAATACTTTCAACATGAAACTAGAAATTTAGGTTAAGTCAGACCAAGAACCTTCAAAGCCCCAAGTAAGGAAACCATACTTAATTTCTGTAACCAAAAATAAGGACTGCAAGATCTTATCGTACATCAACTGAGTGCAAATCAATCACTTTAATTGAGCTAACTCCTTCCTAGATTGGTGGGATCCAACCCCACGAAAATTTAGCCAACAGCTAAATACCCTAGTCAACTGGCTTCAGTCTACTTAACGATTCCATTCTAGAATCAAGCAGCACCTCAGTTGCTTTTTAGACAGAAAAGGGCTGAAGAAAGTAGAAACAAGGAACAAGAAGCAAATTGGCCTTTTCAAAGTTCCCTTCCTTAAAGGGTTAAAAAACATCATGCCAAACTAGGCCCCTTTTAATGGAATGCCATGAATCTCCTGTTTTCTTGGATAAGGCCCATTTCAGAGTTCTGCTTGATTATGTGGCACTTAGCATGAATGACTTCATTCTGGCCTGGTCTGCTGGGGCCTAGTGCAGGAGGCTAGATCAAAACAATGGCCTCCCATAAAACTTTGTTGGGTGGGGATCTGTCTGACATTTTACAACTCAGGTGCAAAATTATTTTTGTGTTTCAGCAATTCTTTAAAAACACACAGAGGCACTAAAGTTTAGCAGAATTCAAATATGCAAGAATTTTTAATATTAAACAGAACAAGGGATATGCATATTTAAAATGCAACAAAGTCAAGAGAGTACTTTGTTTATAAGGCAGATTTTCAGTGCATTTCCAAGTTGATAAACACATTGCTGTCAATGTAAAGATCAATTATAGTCATATTTATATAACATTTTATGATTTGTAAATTGCTGTCAAGTACAGTAGCTTAACTCATCTAGCATCAAAAATACTTCATTCTTTTTCTTAGTTGTACATGGAATACAAAAGGTAGTAAAAATCAGCAAAAGCACTCTCTAAGTCAGTGTTTGCTTTGCTGAGAGCAGCAAGCATTTACCGAGTGTTGGAAAATCTAGTGAAATCTATGATGTGGACATAATTCTTAGCTCCATTTTATAGATGGGGAAATGACGTTATCAGGGTTTGGCAGCTTTCTGAAGGTCACACAGGTAGGCAGGGCCTGAGCCAGGATCTGAATCCCTTCTGCACTGACGTGCTAGCGGCATTAACCTCTCCTATCACAAATCTCTGCTCTGCTATCACAAATCAGTTTAAGCAGATGTGTTACCTGTTTTATACCGTATGCATTATGGATCAAGGTGGTAATTTAAGCTATACATGAGACAAATATATAGAGTTTTCAAATAAAGTAAAAAGAAGGTGAGGAGCTAGTGAACTGAGTTATAAGGGTTTTGGGAAAGTTCTTTATAGAAAAAGAATACTTCCTATCATCTATTGCTTTTCCTCCTTTCCCTTGATTGCTCCAGAAGTTTGCTGTAACTTTATCTATTGCCATTAATGTTTTGAGGCTATGATCCTCTGTGAGTTTACTATGTCATGTCGAATTTTTCTGATAAAACTTCAGAAGTTTTTAAAACTGAAGCCACGATCAATTGTGAATATACCATGTATATCATGTTAGATTTTTCTGATAAAATGTTTTAAACTTTTAAAGGCTAAAGTGCTTTTGAATGTCTTTTTATATGTAGAAATTACTGATATTTACCTCCATTGTTACACTGTCTTCTAAGATGTAGGACTTGAAATTGATAAGAAGATACAAGCTTTTAAGTGATCATAAATGCAAATTCCCAAGCAAAGTCATTACATGCAGGGGGCCTAACTGGAATGTAAGGTATAAACATCTTTATCATCCTCTGCCCTCAATGAGCTAAATTAAGGGTGATGGTGGGAGCAAGTAAGGATGGAGAGCTCTGCAGTAAATGTACACCATGGTGTTCACAGAGATTTGAGAAACATTCAGGCCATTAAGGCTATGCGAATTTTTTTAATGCGCTTGGTCAATTGCTGTTCCTCAGTTTATTCGTTTATTTAAAGTAAAATAGCACATGGTAGAAGTATAGGACTTTGAGAAAAAGTATCCAAGAATTACTTCCATATTATTCCTCTTAAAAAAGAATTTTACTCCATGTGTTTCATAATCTTCAAATGATTTGGGGGAATTAATGCTGGGTACTTTGTTGGCAACATAATCTATTTTCCAAGTGGAAATTCCATAAAATATCTTTTACAAATGTTTTGAATAATAAACATCAATTTACAAGCCAACTTGTCCCAAAAAATTGTACATGTAGAAAATATTAACTCTTTCAGAAGAGAAATTCAGTCTCTATTAAATAAACATTTTATCTATTTTAATCTATCTAAGGTGTTGTGGTTGATTTTAGAAGGAGCTTGACATGATATATCCCTGTGATCAGTTTTTAAAAACTCAATTATTACTAAAAAAATTAAATCTGAGTAAGTTATAAAATAGGACAATATCATACAATTTTTCACATATTTATTAACTCAACTGATTTATAATGATTCCTCATTATCTGAAATGCATTATTCTAATTTTGGGGGAAATGCAATATGTCAAACCATGTTTTCTACCCTCGATTAATTTCCAGTATATTAGGGGTAGATATAACATGTACAGAAATAACAAAGCAGAATAAAACTAAGTACCCTACCTGTTATAAAATTCTAGAGCCTGACCTTGTCTATAGCACAGTAGGTACTCAATGTATATTTATCACATGAATAAAATAAATGAATACAAATAAATGAGTGAGTATCTCATTCTTCTCTTTGGCTGCATAACATCCCATTTCATGACTATTAAAATAGATTTAACCTCACTATTGGATATTTATGTTGTTTTCAATCATTTTGCACATGTGAATAAGGTAAATACCTAGGAGTAGACTTTTTGGGTTATTTCACTTCTGACGGATGCTGCCCTCTGTAGAGATTGTTCAATTTACACTCCACCAGCAATGTAGGAGAATGTCTTTCTTCTTCAGTGCGTTAGATTTTTGCCAACCTTGTAAGTAAAAATATTTTTATAGTTTTAATGTGTGTTTCTCTTTTTTATGAGTGAGGAAAAAAACATTAAATGATTGTTATTTCCTTTTCTGTGAACTGTCACTTCTTGTGCTTTCCTTATTTCTCCTAATAGGTTTTTTTCTTAATAATTTGTGCAACTATTTTTAAGAAAATGATCTCTTTGCCTATAAGTAACAATTTTTTTTCTTTTTTTTTCTTTTCTGATTTTTTTTTTTTTTTGAGACAGAGTCTTGCTCTGTCGCCCAGGGTGGAGTGCAGTGGCATGATCATGGCTGGCTACAGCCCCGACTCCCCTGGGTTCAAGTAATCCTCCCATCTCAGTCTCCCGAGTAGCTGGGACTATAGGCACGTGCCACCACACCCGGCTAATTTTTGTATTTTTTTGTATAAAGAGTTTTTACCATGTTAACCAGGGTGGTCTCAAATTTCTGGGCTCAATCAATCCACCCGCCTTGACCTCCCTAATTGTTGGGATTACAGGTATGAACCACCGTGCCCACCATATTTTTTTTCTTGCCATTTGTCATTTGAACTTTTATTTATTTTTTGGCATGCAATATTTTTAAATTTTCTTTTAGGCTTTTAAGGTTTTCTTTCATCTTCGGAATAGCCCTTATCAGCCTAAGATGTTTTTTGAATTCTCGTGGAGAATTTTCATAGTTTTGGTTTGTCTCTTTGTGTTTTGGGAGTTGCTGTTTAAAATTGTGAGCTATCTGGGATACATTTAGTTGTGAGGTATAAGGTGTGGAACCAACTTTATTTTTTCCAGATGACTAGTCAAGTGTGCCAATACTAGTTCTTCAATAACCCATAAAAATTACGTGCATTATTCAATGTAAGGATTAATTGAGGATTCACTCAGTATAATTTGAGTGCCAAACAGGAAAGATGAATTTAATATATTTGATGTTCTTCCTGTTTATGTATACTGGTGCTTCAGTACAGATTTATTCTGGGTCCTTTGACATGATACAGGAAATGTGCCATTCTCTGTCCCTGCCATTCCACTTTCCTGTGCTCCACCTGGGCTGTGCAGTAGAACTTGACAACCAACCAGGTTTTCTAATTAATGCTTACACTTTCTGTTGCCTTTCCCCCCTACCTGTCAGTTTATCTAGCTAAGCATTTTTCTCCATGGCACCTATCACTGCATTGTTTGTATTCTCAGAGATTTTGGTCTGGCAGATACCATCAGTAATTCCATCTAATTAAAATTTTTTTATATAATAAGCAATATTTAATAATAATAATTAGAAATAGATTTTGATTACATCTTAAAATCACTGCAAAGACTTGTCATATCCAGAGAACTTCCGAGATTTATAAGCCTAATTAGACAGTTGCCTAAAAATAAAAAAAATTGTGAATAAAGATAGCCTATTTTAGAGAACTGTTATCTCTAGGCAGAGCTCTACAAAAGATAAATGCATTGATAACAACCCATCCTCTCTCTTATTAGTTTTTTAAGGGATCCATGTACTTACTTGCTGACAGTGTATCCTTAACAAGGTGTATCTCAATTGCATTCCAACTTAGAAGTGAACTAGGAACAAGTATTTTAAAAAATATTTTAAACTTTAAAGTGACCCTTTGTATTAAAGTACATAGTTGGAGTTAATGCTATAGGCCAGAAGAATGGCTAACTGTAGTAAATTTATTAGCTCTTCCTTATTGAGAGACAGATGGGGCAGAGAATAACTGCTAATCCCAAGAATACATTCCAGTTCACATTTTGACATTTTATATATATATTATATATATATATATATATATATATATATATACCAGAATTTTTCTAGCTTAGTAAAAGTAAGCTAACTTTGGATTGTGTTTTTGATTGCATTTGAAAAATATTGTTCTATTTATTAATGTCCTTGCAAGTGAAATGATAAATTAATATTTTCATTTTTTAGACATAATTTTCTTTTTTGTTTTTTTCTGCTTTAATTTTTAAACAATGGACAGCTAAATTAGCATTGTTAATTTTGGTTTTGGATTAGTATTTATACTATTTGGACAGTGCAGCGAATTTATTTCCGACCATATCTTTAGAAATATTTGTGTTTTTACAATTGTTTGAAAAAACTTTGTCTACAAAGCAGACTTATTTTGACTCAAAAAATCTTTTTCTCAATTGCATAGTTAATTTTCTATTATTGCCTAAAAATTGTCATTTAGCTCTGTTCAAAGTTTACCTACAGTCGTGGAAAGTAGTATATTTTACCTTGCTAATTTTCATTATACAATTCATGTGAAGACAGGAGACTAGATAATATCAATCGAAATGGGATGGTTTGAGGGAAACAAAAAAACCTTTCAACAGAGTTTGGGATCGTGGAGTCTCCCCATCCTGGTTTGTCCATGGTGCTAGCTATAGAAGAATGTGTTCCATCAGCAGCTTACAAGAGATTCTGGAGGTGGATGAGATTTCCCTGAAGTCACTAATAAAAAGGCTGCATTGTTAATAACAGAGGTGCTGCCATTGAACTAAATTTTCACTGGTGTCATTAGAAAAATATTCATTGAGCACTTCTTTGTGTAAGTCATAGTCATAGCAACAACAATTATTTGATGGTCAATTTCACCTAATGTACCTGATTCCTAAAGGGCAGATAAATCCCAATCTCCTCCCCAATGTGTTTAAATGTCAGTGGAAACTTGTTTGTAACATGTTTTGAGAAACATTTTATTTTCGTTGCTTAGAAAATAACATAGAAGCAGTATTGTCTTCTGTTTGATTTTTGAAAGTTTAGAGCAAACCCAGTTTATGTGTGAAGCAGCCAGAAAAGGATGAAAATCTTGCCAGGATTTGATCATGGTGCAGGATTAAGTATTTATAAAACTATGTGCTGTTTGGCAGAGTTGAGGCCGTCTGTCCTTCAGATGAGACAGAAGTGCAGTTGCACTGCTGTGTGTGAAAGACATAAACAGAGATATTGCATGCTTTGGGAAAGGGAAGCGTATCATGAATATTAGGAAAACATTTACTAAGGAAATTTAAGCAGTGGTGAAATTGATTGTTTAAGGTTGCCTTATAGCTGTTATTATTTCTATAAAACTTCAGCGTGAGTTTTTGTCTACATTAGTACATGTTTTTGGTGTGGCTAGTGAAAATTATCTATTTTCTTTCTTCCTTTCTTTTTCCTTTCCTTTTCCTCTCCTTTCCTCTTCTCCTTATCCTTCTCCTCTCCTCTTTCCTCTCCTCCTCCTCTTCCTCCTCTTCCTCCTCTTCCTCCTCCTCTCCTTCCTCCTCCTCTCCTCTCCTCCTCCCCTCTTTCCTCTCCTTCTCCTCTTACCTCTCCTTCTCCTTCTCTTCTCCTTTCCTTCTCCTCTCCCTCTGCCTCTCCTCTCCTTCTCTTTCCTCTTCCCCTTCTCCTTCTCCTCTCCCTCTCCTCTCCCTCTTCTTTTCCCTCTCCCTCTCCTCTCCTCCCTTCTCCTCTCCTCTCCTTCTCCTCTCCCTCTCCTCTCACCTCTCCTCTTTCCTCCTCCTTCTTCTCTCCTCTCCTCCTCTCCCTCTCATCTCCCTCTCCCTCTCCTCTCCCCTCTCCTCTTTCCTCTCCTTCTCCTTTCCTCTCCTCCTCTCCCTCTCCTCCTCTCCTTCTCCTTTCCTCACTTTCTCCTCTCCATCTCCTCTCCTTCTCCTTTCCTCTCCTTCTCCTCTCCATCTCCTCTCCTTCTCCTTTCCTCTCCTCCTTTCCTTCTCCTCTTCTTCACCTCTGCTTCTCCCCTCCTCTCCCCTCTCCCCCCATCCCCTCCCCTCCCCTCCCCTCTCCTCTCCTCCCCTCCCCTCTCCTCCCCTCCCCTCTCCTCTCCTCCCCTCCCCTCTCCTCTCCTCCCCTCCCCTCCCCTCTCCTCTCCTCTCCTCTATACTCTCCTCTCCTCTCTTCTTTTCTTTCCTTTTTAGAGACAGGGTTTTGCTGTGTTGCCCAGGCTAGATGCAGTGGCTATTCGCATCACAGTGCACTACAACCTCAAACTCCTGGACTCAAGTGATCCACCTGACTCAGCCTCCTGAATAGCTGAGGCTACCATTGCATCCAGCAAATTGTCTATTTTCAAACAAGTTTTTGAGTATCTTTAAGCTTCAGAGAATTTTCACCAGCTGGTAATATTATCTACTATTTGCTTTCCTTTCATTATATGAAGCAAGCCAGATTATCTATCTATCTATCTGTCTGTCTATCTATCTATCTATCTATCTATCTATCTATCTATCTGTCATCTATCTATTCATCCAATTTTTTTATCCCTTCCTTCCTATTTTCATTCATTTAAAGTAAGCCTTCTGGGGACTATCATTATAACTTTAAATATGATCTTTATAGTTCTGCTATAACCATTTAGGACAAAAAATGTAGCACTATGATATTAAAACTTTTCCAAGTAGAAGAGAATTTCCTAACCATGGAAATAGCTCATGGATCTTTTTTCATTTGTTTCTAACTTAATTTTCTTCTTCAGATTCATACTTAGTTGCCATAGTTTCTCATATCCATGTGGACATGTAAAAATTATTTGCTCTTTTTTTAGAGTAATTTTTTCATAGGGGGTTCATTGAAGAATTTCTGAGCCTTTACGTATTTTGAAATGTTTTTGTTTGGGAATTACATTTGATTTTTAGTTTAGATGGACATAAAGTCCTTGTTTCAAAATTTTTCATCTATAAAGGTATTGGATCTTTTAGCATTCAATGCTGATGATGATAAGTCTGATGCTAGTCAGACTCTTTTTAGGAATCATCTTTTCTCTCTGGAAGCACTTGATATTTTCTCCATACTATTGACATTTGTATATTTTTCTACGGCTGGCCATAAATTAGCATAACTGTGTAGTTTAAAACAACAGAAATTTTACTGTCTCACAATTTGGAGACTAGGAGTCTGGAATCAAGGGTTCATCAGCACCATGCTCTCTCTGAAGGCTCCAGGGAAGAATTCGTTCCATGCCTTTCTCTTAGCTTCTGAGGTTTGCCGACAATCTTTGGCATTCTTTGGCTTGCAGCTGCATAAATCCATTCTCTGCCTCCATCTTCACATCGTGTGTGTCCCTCAGGTATTTCTCTGTGTCTCTCCTTCCCTTCTTATAAGGACACCAGTTGAATTGGATTGGGGCCCACCATGATTCAGTATGACCTCAACTTAACTTGATTACATCTGCAAAGACCCTATTTCCAAATAAGGTCACATTCAGGGAGAGTGATGATTAATACTTCAACATATACTTTTTGGGGATGCAGTTCAACCCAAAACAGCATTCTAAAATTCTACCAGAATACGGCCAATATGCTTACTTAATCCTGTTTAACATATTGTGGACCTTTTCAATTTGGAGATGTACATGTGTCTTAAGCTCAAGGAAGTTGTCTTATATTGTTTTCTTAATAATTTCTTCTCTCACATTGTATCTGCTATTTCTTTCTGGAACTTATATTTGCTAGATATTTAAATTCCTGGGTTTACCCTCTTTATTTCACAGTCTCTCTGTTTTATTCTGCTTTTTGATCTTTTATGCTTAATTTTTAGAAGATTCCTTGACTTCCTTTCCAGATTACCAATTGTGTTTCTATCAGTTATTTTTCAGCCAATTTTTGACATGTTTATGTATGCAAGGACATTTTAATTTCTAAGATGTCATTCTTCTTTCTGATTTTCTAATTTTTTGGATGCAGTATATACTCAAATTCTCTGAGGACAGTAATTAGGATTATTTAAATATTTCTTGCTTTTCCTTGAGTCATCCCTGTTTTCACTAGGATTGGTTATTCTTAATGGTATTGGTTTTCCTTGTGATCCTTGGTGGTGTGTTCGTAATTAGGAAAGTCCGTAATGACTGGCATAGGTTTCCACTGCAGTTTTAAAGGCCTGTTTCCTTCCTAGAATTCTTGTATAAATGACAGGGCTGACCTGGAATTCTGTATGAGAGGCCAAAAGCTGACCAAATGATACTCAGGCTTTCCTTTAGGCTGTGTTCGTGTTTGTGTGCGTGCATGCATATGTGCATGTGTGTGTATAGCAGAGGCAGACTGGGAACACCAGTAAGTGTTAAGTAAGGAGGGCTTTGCGCAGGAGTTGGAGAATTTAATGTATTTCCTCTCTCTGCTGGTGCTGCCTCTTCTCTCTCCCCACATTCTATCTTTTTTTTTTTTTAGATGGAGTCTAGTTCTCTCACCAGGCTGCAGTGCAGTGGTGTGCAACCTCCGCCTACTGGGTTCAAGCGATTCTCCTGCCTCAGCTTCCTGAGTAGCTGGGATTACAGGCACGCACCACCACACCCAGCTAGTTTTCGTATTTTTAGTAGAGATGGGGTTTCACCATGTTGGCCAGGATGGTCTGGATCTCCTGACCTTGTGATCCGCCTGCCTCAGCCTCCCAAAGTGCTGGGATTACAGGCGTGAGCCAACACACCCAGCCCACATTTTACCTCTTACTTGATGGTCTCTGCCATTACTTCAAGCTCCATTTTGCTTCTCTATCAAGTTCTAACACCTGCATTTGGCATTCTGTCCAGTCAGGTATTCTACTTTCTTGAGAGAACATTTCTTCATTTCTCTGACTTTGTCCTCCAGGTAAAAACTGCTTCTGCCAACTGCTATGTCTATGCTAATCAGAGGGAGGAGGGCCTTAGCTTCCCAGCTCTTCAGCTGTTATTATTTTTTTTTAATCCGTTGTCATTGATTTAATTTGGATAAAATATAGAAAAATATATCCTTTGTATCTTACCTTTGTCTTTTTTTTTTTTTGCTATACAAGTTTTTCTTCATGTTTTGTGTTATTTCTTTTTTTTTTAATTATACTTTAAGTTCTAGGGTACATGTGCACAACGTGCAGGTTTGTTACATATGTATACATGTGCCATGTTGGTGTGCTGCACCCATTAACTTGTCATTTACATTAGGTATATCTCCTAATGCTATCCCTCCCCCCCTTCCCCCACCCCTCAACAGGCCCTGGTGTGTGATGTTCCCCTTCTTGTGTCCAAGTGTTCTCATTGTTCAGCTGTTATTCTTTAATGAGTTGCCCCATATCCCTGCTGCACTTTGTTTTGGTTGACTGCACACCTGGGAAGACCTTTTCTAACTCTAATCTCTTGTGGGGCAGTTTCTTCTCTTCTTTCGCTGATGGACTAATCCCATCTTCATTTTGCCTTGCAAAAATGCTTCAACATTACTGCTTTCTTTGTGACAAGCATTCTCAATTTTCAGTATTGTTGTGATGTAAACTTGTTAAAATATAAATTTCAGCAGATCTTGGGAAGAGAGCAGATCTCGGGAAGAGTGCCCTCTTCCAATGCAGATGTTTTACACTCTTCAACTTGTTATTTCTATTCTCAGATGTTTCATCACATACAATTTTGTGTGCACACAAACACTACTTAATGAATGGAGTGGAATAATTATATCGCGTGTTTTATGTCTGCTTTCTTATTTATGTTGGCATCTGGGAAGGTACAAATATGCTGGTTGTTATACAGTGTTTTTCTGTATTGATGCTGTATAAAGTACATTTCAAGCATGAATCATTAAGAAATCAAATAAGTTCTTGAATGTTTCATGAACCCACTTTACTAATTGGTCTTAAGAATTGAAATACATTCAGGTTAGAAGCTTTTACAGTTATATAAAACAAGTTAATGGCAGAGTTTAAAGATTTAATATTTTTTCTTTTATGTTTATAAGATTGTATGGATAATATGTAAGAAACTTTAGTCAAATTAAGAGGGAAATATTTTAAATCTTTCTTTTTCAGCAAAAAATCGTGGAATTGCCATTCCAGTGGATTTGGACAGCCAAGTTAATACTCTTTTCATGAAGAGCCATTCAAATATGGTGCAGAGAGCAGCAATGGGTTGGAGACTATCAGCTCGCTCTGGGCCACGCTTTAAGGAAGCTCTTGGAGGGCCTGCTTGGGATTACAGAAATATTATTGAAAAGTTACAGGTACATGAAAGCATGAAATAGCATTAATATTTTCTAAATTATATTTTTAAAAAATATGTAGTCACATAAATAAAATATGGTTAAAAATATAAAGTTCTATTTGGGGACCAGGCCTTGCTTTACAACTCTCTACTACCACTGCTCTTTTTAAACATATAGCTTCCATATGTCGTGAGTTATTTTTTAATGAGTGTATATTAATAACTCTGTTTTGATAGTATAGTAGTGAATAGTGGGTCTTAATATCAAAATAATGATCATAATAGCAATGATAACACTGGTAAATCAACTAAATTTTCATAATCTTGCTTCAACTTATGTTTCAGTATTCCCTTCTAATCCTTTGGTAAGAATGATCCAAGCACCTTGCTCCCAAATTACTTGTATAGTATCTCACTCCTGATTTAGGCCTGGAAATTGTATTAGTTTGCCAGGGCTGCTGTTGCAGAATGTCACAGACTTGGTGGCTTAAACAACAGAAATTTATTTTCTCATAGTTTTGGAGGCTAGAAGTCCAAGATCAAGGTATCAGCAGGTATGCTTTCTCCTGAGGCTTCTCTCCTGGGCTTGCACATGGTGGACTTCCTGCTGTGTTCTCATAGGCTCTTTCCTCTGTGTTTGCACATGTCTGTGTCCTAATCCCTTCTTCTTATAAGGATACCAGTTATGTTGGATTAGGGCCCGCTCATATGAACTCATTTTATCTTAATTACACTTTTGAAAGCCCTAGCTCTAAAGACAGTCACATTCTGAGGTACTGTGAGTTAGGCCTTCAACATACGAAATTTGGGGGAGTTCTAATTCAGCCCATAATAGACATCTTCCCATTCACATAATTAGTAGAATATTGCATGGAGTTGAATTGGGGTATAGTTTGAAGAAGTTTTTTTTCTACAAAATGGCCAAGACATTAACTGAAATAAATATTATGAGAGGTCACATGTAGATGAGTGTTATACAGGATTAGAAGGACAAGTTAGATTCAGAGAGTATGAGAAACCTAAATGGTATGAGACATTAAAAATTTGGGGGAAAATGCCATTATAAGTGGTTCTTGATTTGTAGGATAGGGTTATCTAAAAGAGACTAGAGGAAGAGGGACTAGTGAGAAGTTACTTAAGGTCTAAGCCAGGTGGTGATATGGATGAAATGAAGAAATAGGTGTTGCAGATAATAATGAAGGCAGGGTCACCAGACCTGGGGCTCTTAGGTGGAAGTAGAGACAGGGCATGAGAGGAGTTTAAGAGGCCCTGATGATTAGAGACTAGGTAGTATCATTAAGACTGTTTATTTTAAGAGCAGAGGAGAAGAGAATGCAATAGGAGGGCAATGGAAAATACAGTGAACTAGGGTAGCAGGCTACTGAGTATATTGGAAGTTAAGTCTATATTTGAAGATAATAGTTGGAGCAAGGATAGTGGTTGGTATTGCTAAAAGAGAAAATACAGTGATAGGAGAAAAAAAAAGAACGCCCTATGAGAGGCTAAGGGTAGCAGAATGGCCACATAAAGAGTGCAAGAAAAAAAAGTGGGTCAGAAAGGAGGAGGATCAGGAGAGCAAAGGGAGTGGAACATTTCAGAGGAGAGGTATATAGTAGTGTCAACCAGCACAGAGAGGGTGTGCCTTAAACTTCTTTTAGTAAACTTCTTTTAATAGATTGATATCCATTAAGTAAGTATTTATTTAGTGAAAATTCTATACTAGCCACTGTGTGAAGTGCTAAAGAGAGAGCCATGGGGTCTATGCTCTTCTGGGACATGCATTCTAACTCATTAAATAAATGATAAATTGTTGGATAATTAAAACTGCAATGTAAAAAATAGAACAGAGTAACAGCATGGTGGAGAATTACTGGGAGAGTGGCCCTGTAATTGTGAAGTTCCTCTCTGCCAGAGTAACAGTTGTGTTGAGATATGAATAATGAAGATGAATAATCTATTCCAAGATTTAGGTTCAGATAGTTTTATGGGAAGGAAATAGGAAATGCAAAGGTGGTTAGACAGGAGGTTGATGGGTTTGAAGATCCAAGAAAAGCCCACTGGGGCAGGAGTTTAGTGAGTAAAGGAAGAAAATATTATGAGATAAGGGGCCAAATCATGTAGAGACTTACATGGTGCTATGGCTGTGCCCTGAGTGTTTGTGTCCTCCCCCACCCCAAATTCATATGCTGAAATTCTAACCCCCAAGGGGATAGTATTAGGAGGTGATGTCTTCTGGGAGTTGCGATTAGAGTCCCTATAAAATAGGCCCGTGCAAGCTCATTCAGCCCTTCTACCATGTGAGGACACAGCAAGAGAAGCACCCTCTATGAACCAGGAAGTGCATCCTCACCAGACAGCAAATCTGCTGGTGCCTGATCTTGGACTTCGCAGCCTCCAGAACTATGAGAAATAATTTCTGTTGTTCATAAGCTACTCAGTTTAAGCTATTTTGTTATAGCAGCCTGAACAGATTAAGGCACATATTAAGGCATTTTAATTGTATTCTATGTGTGATGACAACTCATTGAAGATTTTCAGCAGAGGAGAGGCTGACCTGGTTTACTTTTTAAAAGATCACTGTGAATTCTGAGTGTATTATAAGATCCAGACATGGAAGCAGTGAATCTAGTTAGGTAGCTTTGCATTAATTCAGGCAAAAGGTGATGGTAGCTTGGCTTAAGGAGGTAACAATAGTAATGCAGAGAAGTGTATTAATTTTGTATGCATTTAGTTGTAGAACTAATAGAACTTGGTGGATGAATCGATGTGTTGTAGGATAATGGAAAGAAGAATCAAGGATGACTCTGGTTTTGATATGATTGTGTTATTTACTAAGATAGGAAGTAATGGGAGAGAAAGAAGTTGAGGCTGAGTTGAAATTAGGAGTTCTATTTGGGGAATTTTAAAGTTGAGATGCCTATTTAGATACCTAAGTGAGTGTGTCAACTAGGCTGTTAGATAAGTGAGTCTGAAGTGGTTTAGAAAGATGTCCATGCTGGAAATATAAATGTGGGATTTCCAACATACAGATGTTATTAAAACCATAGAATTGGATGAGATTTCTCGGAAGAAAATGTAGATAGCAAAGAGAAAAGGAGCAGGAGCTATCAAGAGTTGATGAAGAAATAGTAAGGACATAGTGGAAAATAAAGTGTGGTGTCATAGAAGTCAAGAGCAGAAAGTGTTTCAAAGAGCAGAAACCAGTGTGTAAAATGGTTAGGAGTGATTAAGATGAAGACAGGCAAGTAAACCACTGAGTTTGGGTGATGATCACAGCTAACTGGTGCTCAATAATAAAGATTACTAGCATTTATATGGAATAAGTGGCCTGTATGTGTTAGAGGATGTTCTATGCACTTACCTTTAATCCTTGCAGCAAACTCATGTGATTGTTAGTATCATTATCCTAAGATTTCAAGTGGGGAAACAATGACTTAGGGAGGTTGCATAGTTGCCTCATGACCAAAATAAGAGTTAAAGACAGAATTCACATCACAGCAGCCTGAGTGCTATTTGTTTAGTAGATGAAACAAAGAAGAGGTAATCTAAACAACAGGGACATTTAATTAAATATTGTCATATTTGATAAACATGCTCTCCCCACTTTTATATAATATCTAGTTTTCCCCTTTATGCTAGTTCCCATTAGTCTCTTTTAATTGTTTTCAGACATTTCTCAGAAAGCTTATTTAGAGTGGTTGAAGTAGAAATGATCACTTTTTCAGAAAGAGAAAGAGTTAAAACATGAATTAACATAATTTATAAGAAATCAAGAGGGTGACATCCCCATCTGTGCTTCTGTAGCTAAGAGTGACAATAAGCAATTGGCAATGTTCTGCTTAATAAAAATATGCCATAGCTATGGGTGAATAAATTGTTCCTTTATGTAAGAAGTTAGTTTTTTTTTCTTCTAATGTAGTTTAAAAATAAAATGGGGGTGCTTTAACCATTAAAGAATGTTTAGGAAATTATGATTACCTGCAGTTCATTTTAGAAACATATCAGTTAAGATGCTTTCAGCTTTAAATAACACAACATTCAACTAAAAGTGACTTAAATAATAAAGACCATATCATTTCACATAGCAAGAAACCTGGAGCTGTGGCTTTCCTTGAGTTTGCTAATTGTAGGCCTGGGCCCCTAAAACCAAAGGTCTGTAGGCATTCAGCTTGATGCTGGTCTCCCAGGGTCACACGAGGGCTGTCTCAGATTTTGGATTCACACCCTCAAGCTGCCTTGAGAGCAGTAGGTGGTTTTGAAAGAACCTCCCCACACACCACATGTACCCTGCTCTCTCAGCTGACTTCACCTGGTGTCTCATTGACTGGGACTGTGTCACATAATCATACCTGGACAGATTGCTACAGGCGGAAATGGGATAACCATGCCTCTGCTTAGAGTAATCAATCTTGACCCTAAGCTGAGGGGGCTCATCCCCTGAGAATGTTGTGGCCTGACTCAGAAATGACATTGAGATTCTGTTAGCAAGGAAGAGGGTAAAGAAAGGCTGTTGGGTAGGTGACCAATACGGTCTCTCAAAAATTATAATTTGAAATTCTGTTGAATGTCACTGAACCCATGTATAGTACTAATATTGCTTCAAATAATATTTCAGTGACTTTCCCCATTGGATGAAATGATTCATTCTGAATGACCAATGACACATGGGAATTTCTTTTTTTTTCAATTTGAGACAGGGTTTCGCTCTGTCACCCAGGCTGGAGTGCAATGGCGCTATATTGCGTCACTGCAACCTCCGCCTCCCAGGCTCAGGTGATTCTCCCACCTCAGCCTCCTGAGTAGCTGGGACTACACGCGCATGCCACCATGCCTGGCTGATTTTTGTATTTTTAGTAGAGACATGGTTTCACCATGTTGACCAGGCTGGTCCCCAAATCCTGGCCTCATGCAATCCACCTGCCTTGGCCTCCCAAAGTGCTGGGATTACATGCGTGAGGCACCGCACCTGGCTGGAAATCTTTTTTTTTTTTTTTTTTTTTAGCTGTTCCCTGGGTATTCCCCTAATTTATTGCAATGTAATGAGTACCTGTCATGTCTCCATTATAATCCTAGGCACTGCAGGGCACATACAGTGGCTTAACTGACTTTTCCTCTATAGGTGTATATCCTTAGAAGTCTTATAGCTACCTGTCCGTCCCTTATAAACGAAAACACACACACACACACACACATACACACACACACACACACACACACACACACAAATAGAGACCCAGGCAATATTCTTACATAAAACCAGACTATAATTATGGCACAGACATTTGGTGCTATGGAAATAGAGGGGCATCTATAAAATTCCCATTAGTATTCTTCGGCTTGTCTTATCTTCGAAAGATGAAATCTGACTTACGCCTTCATGTGGGTTCTCTTGTGTTTCATTCCCTAGGATGTAGTGGCCTCCTTGGAGCACCAGTTCAGCCCAATGATGCAGGCTGAATTCTCAGTGTTGGTTGATGTATTGTACAGTCCAGAACTGCTGTTCCCTGAGGGAAGCGATGCAAGAATAAGATGTGGCGCTTTCATGTCGAAGTAAGTGGATCCAATCTGAGATTCTGCTAGTGTCGTCAAACTGAGATGGCCTCTAACATTTCCGCTTTATACTTCACTGATATAAAATGACAGTCCGCAAAGTATGTGAAAGGTCTAAAATCCATGTTAAAATATACTGCCAGAATAATTAAATTGATTCATTTGAAATTTTATTTTGGTGAAGGTCAAGTTATCATATTTTACTAAATTTACTGAAAATAAAGTGTGTCATTATGGGGCACAAAGTATCATGCAAAATAATATTTTGGTACTAATTCCTTTCCATAATTATATGGTGTGACCTTTAAAAAAATTCTTGTTTAAAGTCACTTATTTTCATTAACATAGGGAGAAAGGAAAAAGAGCTAGCTTTTATTGAGGTCTTACTATTGTCATATGTGTTTAACTATTATTTTATCTAATCTGCATAAACACCCAGAGACTGGGAGGTCAGCCTGATTCAGAGAGGAGATTGCTGAGGACCACGTGTGCTTCAGGTGCAGGGTTAGTAAGACTCAGACCCCGCACGTGGCCATGCTGCCTGGATGATCCTCATCTGCCGCTCTTTCGTTTACTGATGTTTCTTAGCGTTTGTGGTATTGCAGATCTATTATAGCTGATATGTTTACCCTAGAGTATCTTCATCTTAATGATAAGTGAAAAATTCTCAAGGGAGATGTGCAAGGATAAGCAGTTGTGAGAAAAAGCATAACTAGTTCCAGAAAGAAGAGACTCGTCTTTATGTGGAGGGCACGTTATTGAGGGGGATCCACAGGTCGTCACATGTAGACCTTAGATGGCCAGTCAGAAAGAGGGTGCTTGGTCTTCCTGGGAAGAGTATCTGGATGGAGAGTCAGTGAGATGAGCTTGCCAAGCCCCTTGACCATGACTCATCCCAGCTAATTCCTGTGTGGTAGAGGGTATTACCGAAAGAGATCTGGAAACCTCTTCTATCAACTGTGATATATCGAGGCAGAGATTAAAGGACTAGGGCACACAAGAAGTGTGTTCCTTTCTTTCACCATTTAAGCTGGGACCTTGGGAGTGAAAACAAGGTATGGGATGAGAAAAACTGACTACAGGGATCATGTTGAAGAATAGGTGGGGTTTTTATACTATGGCCAGAATCAGGTATTTTTGGCTTTAGACTCATTGCATCTTAGGGAGATTGGGAAGAGTGTATTTGTCCAGACACCTGCCAGTCTTGTGGGCAAGGATTTTAAAGTGAAGAGGCCCTGAGTGTACAACTGATGACTGCTGAGAACAGTACAGTAGAAAGAAAATTTTAAGTGGAGGTATTGCCTAGTAATTCACTATAAAAATAGGGTGTTGAGCGCAGTTCACTATTCAGATGATGGGTACGTTGAAAGCCCAGACTTCACCACTGCACATACATGCATGTGAGAACTCTGCACCTGTACCCATCACAGATCTAAACATAAGAACTAAATGAAAAAAAAAAGCAAAGATAATAGGATCTTTGATAAATACCCTTCATCTCCTATAAATATATGTCAGTGTATGGAATATGGGTTAAAAGTTAGGCGATAAACCTGTTAAATTCAGTAAATTAACATAATACAATAGCTATATCCCCGAGATGTGACAGCCTGGAACGGGTTGGCAAGCTCTGGCCCTCAGGCTAAATTGGTCCTGCTACTCATTTCTGTAAATAAAGTTTTACTGAAATACAGTGGTGCTCATTCATTTCTGGATTGTCTGTGGCTGCTTTCATGCCACTGTGGCAGAATCAGTTAGTTGCCACAGAGACTGTGTACCCCACAAAGCCTAAAATATTTACTGTCTGATCCTTTAGAGAAAAGGTTTCCTGACTCCTTGTCGAGAACTAGGGTGCCAGTATGGTAGCTACTAGCCACACATGGTTATTTAAATTATAGTTTAAATGAATTAAAATGAAATAAAAATCCACTTCCTCAGTCATATCTGCAACATTTCAAGTGCTCAGTAGCCACATGTGGCTAATGGCTACCAATTTTGGCAGCACAAATATGGAACACGTGTATTTTTGCAGAAAGTTCTGTTAGACAGCACTGGTCTAGAACTTGGAGATACTGGTCTATGAGAAAGTGTTATGAAGTAACTCATGATATCAAGCAAATATTGAGCTGTGCTGCAGATGGAGACAAGCCTGTGGCACCATTAGGTAACCTGAAAGGAGAGAAGCAGAAGTGATATGATAATAGGAATACATTGCAGATCCCACACGCACATGAAGTAAAATGATGTTGTGTTTACATGAGTAGTTCTAGAAGGGATTTTTGTGCTATTGCAATTATATTACAGCCAGAGCCTCAGGATTGCCTGTTTTCTGCCTTACTGCTCACCCTACCACTTCCCCAACTCTGTGAAGAACTAAGGGTTTCCTTTGTAAGAATATCTTACAAAATTAAAATCCAACTTTATGAATAGCTTTGCCAGGGGTCTTTTTTTTTGAGACGGAGTCTTGCTCTGTCACCCAGGCTGGAGTGCAGTGGCGCAATCTCGGCTCACTGCAAGCTCTGCCTCCCAGGTTCACGCCATTATCCTGCCTCAGCCTCCCGAGTAGCTGGGACTAGAGGCACCCGCCACCAAGCCCAGCTAATTTTTTCTGTTTTTTAAGAGACAGGGTTTCACCGTGTTAGCCAGGATGGTCTCAATCTCCTGACCTCATGATCCGCCCACGTCGGCCTCCCAAAGTGCTGGGATTACAGGCGTGAGCTACCATGCCTGGCTGCCAGGGGTCTTGTATTGCTGTGCATACCATCCTGGTAAAGCTTAGCTGGAGAATATAAATTTAGGGCCAAGCCCTAAGTAGGGCTTCCTACTTTCTCAAATAAATCTAATTCTTGGAATCTGTTGACTCAGATGAGTCTGCAGGAGAATATGAGGATAGACCCCAGGACAGGGGTCTACTTAACACATAGAGTGAAAGAGAAGAGAATAGGTCAATGATACTGTTAACCTTTAAGGCGGCTGATTAGAGTCCATTCAAATCAACACCTACTTCTCCCTTGTGAAGGAGAATCTCAGTGTTTTTCAAACCGTGGGGTGTGATCCATTTATAGATTTTTAAACTGACTTAGGTAGACGCAACCAGCTAATTTAAAAAATGAATTAGAGAAGATACAAATTATCAGAGTGCATCTCATAGTGAGGGTGACATTTGTGTGAGTTTATACACACACTCCCACACAGGTACTTCTTTACTGGGTTGTTTTGTGAAATATATTTCTTACTTTGATCATAGAAAAATATTTGAAAGTCACCGACCTAACTCAACCAAACATTATGTGGCCTTTGAATACCTTTTATAAATCTGTAGCAAGTGGTCATTCAACCTTATGGTTGATATTTTCAATATGGTTTATCTAAGGAAGAGTTAAAGAAAATGGAAATACTTAGCCTGAGAGAGCGAAAAACAAAATCAAAAGAAATTTATCATGTCCACCAAAACTATTTTCACATATTTAAAGACTATTATGTGAATGTATATGCCTACTATGTATCCACAAAAATTAAAAATTAAAAAAAAAACTGTTGCGTGAAAGAAAGAATCGAATAGTAGAAGTTTTAGAAAGGCAGGCTTCACTTTCCTTGCCAGGAGAACTTTTGAAATTCTTCTGCCTGCTAGGCCTGACCGCATGGATATAACACCTTTTCTAGACTCAACATGTCTAAAAGGACATCAGTGTTACTTTCATTGTGTGTTTGCTACTTCTTCACCATGTAACAGTGTCATTTTAAACTGTCACCATTGAGCTGGGTGTGATGGCTCACACTTCTAATCCCAGCACTTTGGGAGGCTGAAGCAGGGGGATCCCTTGAGTTTGAAACCAGCCTGGGCCACAAAGCAAGACCCTATCTCTGCAAAAAGTAAAAAAATTTAGCCAGGCATGGTGGCGTATACCTGTGGTCCCAGCTACTCAGGAGGCTGAGGTGGGAGGATAGCTTGAGCCCAGGAGGTCTAGGCTGCAATGAGCTATGATCACATCACTGCACTCCAGCCTGGGTGACAGAGACCCTGTCTCATTACATAAATTTAAAAAAACTGATCACCATCCACACATTAGCCTAGTCTATACATTTCAGGGGTCTCTGATCTGCCCTGCTTTCTCTTCCACTTCCCACATGTCATCATTTACAAGTCTCTGCTGTGGGTCTTCTCTGTTGCTTCGTACGTCCTCACCCAACCTCTGCCACTGCTCGCTCGCCTTGCTCCGTCTCCTCTGCTTCATCTTTCCCGCTGCCATCATTGGTCTCTTTCTCACAATGGGAAGAGGCATTCAGGTGCTTTAGAACAGTGGTTCCCTATTTTCTCTAGAAAACATTCCAGACTCTTGAGGTTAATATTCCAGTCCACATCTCTTACACTTTCCTCTTCCAGGTCTTTAAGTGTCAGCGGGCAATTGTCATGCTTCTCATTTCCTGGACATGCCGGCCAGGTTTCTGCCTCTGTCCTGTGTTCATACCATTCCCTTTGCAGGGATGTCTTCTCTCCCGAGCCTTCCTTGCCAGGTGAAATCTTCATTAGTAGCATGCTGTCTCTTCACTGAAACCTTCTCTGATCAGCCCTAGGTAATTCCCCCCAGCAGAATGAAGTGGTTTCATGTCTGGTTCACAGCATTTGCCAATGCCTCTGTTGTGGCACTTGCTCATTCAGGGGGCTGTGTGCAGCCTAGCATGTGTGGGGACTCTGCACAAGACCCCTGAGACTCAGGAGATCAGTGACCTGAGTCCTGTCACCACAGAGTCGTTCTTAAGAATTTTCGCTCTGAGGTCAGATGGACCTGAATGCATTTGCAGGTCTCACCACTTAACAATTTAGGTAACCAGAGGCAAGGTGCCATATCTCCCTGGGGCTCTGTTCTGTCATGAGCAAAATTAGTCTGAACCTGTCTCATAGGCTTGGTGTGAGGGTAAATTGGGAGTCCCTGGGAAGCTCTTACACTTGACCCTGACACCTGATAAGCACTTGGTAGCCATTAACCAGTGAAAGTTCACTTTTTCCCCAGGGTTATATCCCACAGTACTCATGTTATGTCACTGAAATTGGATCATTTAAGGAAGACATCTTACAGGGTCATTTTGAGGATCAGCTTTTTAACAACATGAGCTATATAGGCTATATATATAGCTATATAAGCTAAATTCTGTTAATGAACATTTTATTTGATTTTAAGTTCTTGGGGATGGTGATCTTGAAACTCTTCTCCTAACGGAGCACCAGTGCACAGTGTACCACTTGATGAAAATTGATTGGAGTTTTTGCCCAAATTATACCCAAACTAGTAAATGGTTAGACTGTCTTGATGTCACTTTTGTTTTGTTTTGTTTTTTGCTCTTAATACAAAAACTGCTTGTTCCTACCAAACTCTGGCAGTGAAAAATATTATATTATTATGAATGGAAACTGGAAAGCAGTCTGTTATATTAAGGTTGCAGAGTTGTATACAGCCACTGCTACTGTATGCTTAATGTAATACAGTATATAAAAATAATATAGTATAACATAATAAAATGTAATATAATATAAATATTTATATTTCTCTAATAAATTTGTTTTAGTTCATATATTGGGGTGAGAATATTAGTATTTCATTGTTTCTCAGAGTATTGTATCCCACTAAAAGAATGCCACCTGAGTAAGTTTGAGAAGCCCTGAGATATTTTGTTGTAAGACAAAAATAATGTGTTGTAATACAAAATTTATAAGCTGAAGTGTGATCTTAAAACTTTTGAAAACATGTACCTGGTTTACTTCATATTCTCAAATAATTGTGTAATTTTTTTCCCCTGTGGCCTTTGATGTTTGTATATAGCTTGAAGAGAAATCACTGTCTTTCTAAAGGTCTCATGTTTTGCTTTAAGGTTGATTAATCATACAAAGAAACTAATGGAGAAAGAAGAAAAACTGTGCATTAAAATTCTTCAGACATTACGAGAAATGTTAGAGAAGAAAGACAGCTTTGTGGAAGAGGTATTTTTTTTAAAAACTTTATTATTTAAAAATAAAGTAGGATTTCCCCAATACTGTAACCTATGAATTACAATAGGCTATTACGTGATTACTTGCATTATATCTTAATGATGCATGTACTTAGATGAATTACATAATTTGAGTTTTTATGATATTCATCTCTCATGCCTTGTTTTAAATTGGGAAGTAACTAAAATTAGAGTGACCTAGATATTTGTTTTATTATATTCTTATATTATATTCTTGGATCTGTGTTTTTTCCTCTTATGGCTTTAGTGGACCAAATGACCTTTTTAAACAATGAGTAACTGAGATGCATTATTTAGATTTTGTGTAAAGTTCTGCCACATACTGAAAATGTCTATGCATTTTGGCATATGTTGATTTTTTTATTATAAATATATATTCATGTTATTTTTTATAATATTCTGCCAAGCATTATAAAATAATACTATTTTAGTAAGTGGAATAGTCAGTTTCTATTCTTAACTATATTAACTTGAGATTCACAAGTGATTTTCAGGGAAATATCAACCTATAGATAATAATTGTCAGTCTGTTATTAAAAATGACAGCTCAGTTGCTCATTAAGAGATAGCTAGCAGCATGTTTGATACCCAAGGTGATACACTTAAATATAAAATATAAATCTAGAGAATTTTTTTTAGCTAGCTGTCTGTACTTTTATGTTAGATATTAAACAAAATTTGTACCATGTTCCTCAATAACTTTTTGGTCTGTTTCGGTAAATACTAATCATCTGATATTTTAAAACTGGAAGGATTTTATGTATTACTTTATGTATATGCTAAATTCCAGAAAGACTGTAGTGGTTGGGTTTTTTAAAGTGCATTCCCATCTTAGAAAAAAATGCAATGGAAACTTAGATATTAATAGAAAGAGCATTGCTTCAAAATATTCCATGTGAATCAATGTTTGTTTCAGTAATCAAAATGCCTTCTACTTTGCATTAGTTCTCTGCATCACTTAAATTATATTTGGAAAACAAATGATCTAAATAAAGGTGGTCAATGCAATTTTAGCAAATATTTCTCTAAGATAGGACTCAAAAACGTGCTTTTATATTTAAAAAATGATAAAGAGAATTCCTTGGGACTTATGGTTGTCTTTCTCTTAAAATATTGCTGTAGATTGTGTGATATTGACTGAAGTACCAGATTCTGAAGTAGAAAAATGAGGTCAATATACTTTTCTGGCAGAGGACGAGGTTCACAATAAAAGTGACTTGTACTTAACAGGAGGTACATGGCAAGTCTTCCATTTTTATGTAACAGATTTTTATTGAATTACTCCAAAGGAAAATCGGAAAGAAATCAGGTTAAATTTTTACTTTGGCTAGTCAAGAGTATTTTTATGTGTCTCCCAAACCACTCTAAAATAAATCACTTGTTTTCTCCTTTCCATTCCCACTGCTATCACTAGTTCAGGCTTTTATTACCTCCCGTCGAGAAAATTCCAGGAGTGCAGTTTCCTGAGACAGAACTGCTCCCTTGGGTGGAGGCAGGGCTGCTGTTTTCCTAACTCCAAGGGTCCCCATTTATGCAAGATGTGATGTAAAGGACACCCCAGCACACAGCCCTCACAGAAGAGTTGAGATGGGAAAGGCTAATTGCAAGTTCTTCATTCAGTCACCCAACACATATGTTGTGAGCAAACTATTAAATGGTGATTATTGTGCCTGGAAACTGGGGATACTGATATGAATGACACAGCTTGCCAAGGGCCATGAATGGGTACAATTCCTGTGCTAGTGGACTCCCTTAATAGTGTAGGGAAGAGATCATTAGAGCCCTTCAGAAACCATCAGGGGCTCTGCACAGCGTCAGTGTTCCAGGCCCTCCATTTGTCCTCTCCACTTCACACCCCCATCTGTCTTCATCCATTAGCCTCCAGAAATCTGTGTTACTCAATGTACCTATAATGTACCTCAGGCTTTTCCTGCCCTGACCTTTGCTTCATCTGGAATCATAGATTGCAAAAATCCAATCAAGCCTCAATGCCACCGGCTATCTTTGTGGAGGAGCTACTGGGTAGTACTTATCAATTGTTCTAGCAAGTGGTGATTACTTTCTCAATAGAATTACCAAAATACTTCATGCTTCTCTTTTAGGACACTTTAGGCTGTATCTGGAAATCTGGTCCAAGCTCCTTATTTTATAGATGATGCCACAGAGTCCCAGAGAGGTGATGTGATTTGACTGAGGTTACACAGCAAGAGCTAGAACCAAAGTTTAAATTGGAACTCCTTCCTCTTTGTTTAATCTTCTTACTCCTTTGATTATAGCCAAGTTTTACAAATTTTTTGCATAGCTATTAAGAAAGGTTAGTATACTTTGCCTAGCAGGTTTATGGCTCCAAATTTTAAGACATAGGCAGACAGAATATAAGACAGAATAACATCCAAAATAGGTAAAGATTCAGATAAACTTCTAAGAAAATAGTAAATATGGGGGAAATGAAGTCATTTAAGAAAGAAAAACCTGATTTCATTTTTTTATGGCTGAATAAAATTCCATTGCACATATATTCATCACATTTTCTTTACCCATTCATCCGTCAAGGGACATTTGGGTTGATTCCATGTCTTTGCTGTGGTGAATAATGTTGCAGTAAACATGTGAGTGCAGGTATCCCTTTGATATATTGATTTCTTTTCCTTGGATAAATACTCAGTAGTGGGATTGCTGAATCCAATGATAATTCTGTTTTTCGTTTTTTGAGAAACCTCTGTACTGTTTTTCATAGTGGCTCTACTAGTTTACATTCCCACCAGTAAGGTTTGAGTTTCCTTTTCTCCACATCCTCATCAACGTCTGTTATTTTTTTGTCTTTTTAATAATAGCCATTCTGGCTGGGGAAAGATAATATCCTGTTGTCATTTTGAGTTGCATTTCTCTGATGATAAGTGATGTTGAGGAGTTTTTCATATGCTTCTTGGCCATTTCTCTGTCTTCCTTTGAGAAATGTCTAGTCATGTCTTTTGCCCACTTTCTAATGAGGTTATTTGCTTTTGTCCTGTTGAGTTGTTTGAGTTTCTTGTATATTTTGGTTACTAGTCTCCTGTCAGATAAATAATTTGCAAATATTTTCTCCCATTCAACAGGTCGTCTCTTCACTCTGTTGAGTGTTTCCTCTGCTGTGCAGAAGCTTTTTAGTTTAAGATAGTCCCATTTGTCTATTTTTGTTTCTGTTGCCTGTGCTTTTCAGATCTTAGTCATAAATTATTTGCCTAGACCAATTACAAAGAGAGTTTTCCCTAGGTTTTCTTCCAGCATTTTTATCGTTTCAAGTTTTATATTTAAGTCTTTAACCCATTTTGAGTTGATTTTTGTATATGGTGAGAGATAGGGATCAGTTTCTTCTGCATGTGACTGTCCAATTTTCCCAGTGTCATTTATTGGAGAGGGTGGTCTTTCCCCAGTGTAAGTTCTTATCTGCTTTGTTGAAGATCAGTTGGCTATAAATATATGGCTTTGTTCCTGGATTCTTCATTCTGTTCCATTGGTCTGTGTGTCTATTTTTATACCAATACCGTGCTGCTTTGGTTAGTGTTGTGTAGCCCTGCAATATATTATAAGTTAGATAATTTGATGCCTCCAGCTTTGTTCTTTTCACTCAGGATTGCTTTGGCTATTCCAACTCTTTTTTGGTTGCATATGAATTTTAAGATTCTTCCAAAAGAATATGATATCATGTCATTTGCAGCAACGTGGATGCTGCATGGAGCTGAAGGTCATTATCTTAAGTGAAATAAGCCAGGTACAAAAAGACAAATACTACATGTTCTCACTTATATGTGGGAGCTAACACATTTGATCATATGAAGGTAAGAGAGTGGAAAGATAGATAACAGAGACTGGGAAGGGTGGGAGTGGGAAAATGAAGGGAACTGGGTTAAAGGGTACAAACATACAGTATGACAGAAGGAATAAATTCAATGTTTGATAGCAGAGTAGGGTGACTATACTTAACAAAATATATTGTATTTGGGTGATGGACACATCAAATACACTGACTTGATCACTACACATTTATACACATGTAACAAAATGTCTCATTTATCCTGTAAATTTGTAAGAACAAAAAAGAAAAAGGAAAAACCTTATAAAAAGCATACATATCTTATTTCTTAATTTTCTTGTTTCTTAATTTTCACGTTTACTAAGGACAGAATAAAAAATTATAGCTAAAGCAATTCTAGCTCTTAGACAACTTTTTAATTCTAAGTGTTTTGAAATGAGAAGTATTTCTATCAGTGGAAGCAGAAGACATCTCATTCCCCTCTCAGGAAATCTTAAAGGTAAGCATATTGGATCTAGAAGGATTCAAACAACCAGTTTGGGAATGAGTTGGGACTCCATGATCTCTATATTTTGTCCATTGGTCCTTCTGAAACAGCTGGTGCTCAGTGATCCATGCCAGTGGAGGGGAGCTAAATGGCTCACCCATTTGGGTGAAATGGCCTTGGATAATAGATTCAAAAAGTAGCAAAAGATACTATTGTACAACCAATGGTGGGCTCTAATAACAAGCCCTAATTATCAGTAGTGGAATAAGGGGTGGCTGTGTTTCCATGACTGTATTTTTTCCTACTGACCAAAAACTTTGTGGTGTGTAAAACCACACAAATTTATTATCTTACAGTTTTGAAAGTCAAAAGCTTAAAATCAAGGTGTGAGCAGTAGTGTGTTCCTTCTGCAGACTCTAGGGGAGAGTTCATTTCCTTGCCTTTTCTGGATTCTGGAGGCCACCTGCATTCCTTGGCTTGTGGCCCCATCCCCTATCTTTAAAGCCGGTAGTGTAGTACCTTTCAATCTCCACTCCCTATTTCCTGCCCCCCTTCCCACAATTGTCACATCTCCTCCTACTCTGATGCTCCTGTCTCCTTCCTATAAGAACACCTGTGATTACATTGGAACCACCTGGATAATCTGGTATAATTTTCCCATCTCAAGAGCCTTAACTCAAATCACACCTGCCGAATCCCTTTTGGCATGTGAGGTAACATGTTTACAGGTTCTGGTGACTAGGAAAGGGATCATGAGGGCATGTGCATCTTTGGGGAGGGCCATTATTCTGCCTATCACAATGACCCTTTTATTGACAGTGAGAAATAACATCTAGAATGTAGATGTAGTATTTACTTGTGGCTGATTAATATTACTGTGTAGGGCAATTTAAATGCAAATGAATAGAACAAAAATGCTTGGAATCTATAGCACTTTGCTGTTTTCAAAATATTTTAGAATATTTTGCTACCTTTCAACAATTCTAACATGTACACAGAACAGGCAGTGTTACCTCCACATTGCAAATGTGAAAAGAGAGACTCAGAAAAGTGAATTGCGTTAAGTCACATAGGTTACCCAATACCTGCCCTGTAATGCCTAACCAGCTGGATTTCGACTGTGTATTGAAGCATTCCCAGGAGATTTATCAGAATTAAATCAAAACAGAAAACTCAAACCAGGGTTTTTCACACGAGCTATTCTAATATTACATTTGAGACTCCACTTATTTGAATTTAAAATGTCAACTTAAAATAAAATTACTATTTTTATTTCCTTGGTTCCTGACACCAGAAGTGGTGTATGTGTGTGTGTGTGTGTGTCTGTGTGTCTCTGTGTGTCTGTCTGTGTGTGTGTGTGTGTGTCTATGTGTGAAACTGGTAAAAATTTAAAAATAGGGCAATGAAGCATAAATTTGCTTCATGGTTGAACCAAATGTCCTTTAAAGCAATTCCCAACCCTGGGATTCTAAATTTCCCGAGTTTGTTAGCCTTCTCTGTATGATGTATTAAGGAATTACGTTAAGGATATTTAATGTAACTAAATGTAATTAGATTTTACCTACTGGTCAATTATTTATTAAAAGCTTATAATTTAGAATACCCTTGAGTACAATTTCTAAATTAATTATACTTAGGGATATTCTTCCTTGACCCATGTTTCTTAGTTTGTGCCTAAGACAGTGAGAAATAAGATATGGGTGGGCAACATCTTAAAGATTCTTGAAAGAATAAAACAAATAAAGGAAAATTTAATTTTCTGTGAAGTGTGCCTATATGTGAAATCATCTAGGGATCATATAGTTAGTTAAGCTATAGTATTTATTTTTAATGGAAGGATAAAATGTGAAAATTTTTAATAGAAAGTCTTTAAGGGGAAAATTACCTGAGTTTTAAAAAATTCCCCCTTAAAATACTGTTTGTTTAGGTGACTGTGATAGAAAAGCAAGAGTTTACAAAGGATGTAACTAACAACCCTAACAAGTCTGAGAGCTTAGTTTTCCTTTGGGGTTGGCATATTTAGAAGGCTTTTTAAAGGTAACAACAGCAGGCATATTTATTTGTACTTTAAAAAAATATGTATGTTGGAACATTGGGGTAGGGAAAGAGAAGAGAAGGAATGCTTCAAAATGGCTGGAGGGCAGTGTGATTTCTCTTTTTCTTTGAGACAGAGTCTTCCTCTGTCACCCAGGCTGGAGTGCAGTGATGCTATCTTGGCTCACTGCGATCTCCACCTCCTGGGTTCAAGTGATTCTCCTGCCTCAGCCTCCCGAGTAGCTGGGATTACAGGCACCTGCCACCCAGCTAATTTTTGTATTTTTAGTAGAAACGGGGTTTCACCATCTTGGTCAGGCTGGTCTTGAACTCCTGACCTCAAGCAATCCACCTGCTTCAGCCTCCCAAAGTGCTGTGAGCTACTGTGCCCAGCCTGAGGGCAATGTGATTTCTAAAATTCTCTATCCTTAAAGCCATTTTGTTCTACTCTTATTTCCATGACACTCTCTTTCTCTCTCCCTCTCTCTCCTCTCTCTCTGTCTTCCCCTGTCTCTGTCACACACACACACAAACACACACAATACCTGATAGTATGTGTGTGCTGATGAAGAGATTAGCTTTATTACAGTACTGTGCCTTCGTTCTGTGTATTTAAAGATACTTTAGAGGTCCAAATCTGTGTAGTGGTGAGTTGGTAATGGAGACAGAAAGAGCTTATGTGGATTGGATAGAGGTGGGCTGATGAGGTTGGAGCAGGAAATAAGGACTGCACTCAGAGGAATGGTTCGGTTTGGTTTGGTTTTAAGGATTTTGGGGGTCAATTTCCCGCATCTTGTACTCTTTAGTACACATTTTCATTAAGATTTATAGAGCATTACCAATTATTTCTCTCATAAAAAGGGAAAAACATATATAAATCATGAAAGTAGAGATGTCTGTCAACTCCAATCCTAAGTATATAAAATTCATAGCTTCTGTACTTTAGAATTGAAGAAGAGAACGAGCATTGAAAATATTCATGGATCGCCTGTGGAAATGGTAATTTACAGTTACTGTCTTTACATCCTAGTCAAAGAAGTTGACCTATTTAGAATGACAGTTACAATTTCCCCATGACTATATTCCTATCTATTAATGTTACACTGACATACATATAATCTATAGGGCAACAGAGATGTTTTTATAGTAGAGTTCAATATTCTTAAAATGATCAGATTTAAAATACCATCTATCCTTGGAATATTGTTGCAAAGATATTGAGAGCTGCCTCTGCAATAGCTATGGTACAGTTTTAAGCAACGGTTTTAAAAATTAATAGCTAGCATTTATTAAGAGCTTACCGTGTGACATTGTTATTATCAGACAGTATTGTCAGACACTGTTCCTAATCACTTATATATGTTACCTTATTTATTCTTCAACCCTATGTCATAGTTTTATTATCTCCCTTTTACTGGTTAGGAAACTGAGGTATAGAAAGTTTTTAAGGTCACACATCTTAGGAGAAAGAGACCTGGGATTCCAACCTAAACAGTTGTGCTTCTGAGCTCACACACTTCATTGGCATGTTAGATCCAAACAGGTTATAGGACTTATAATCACAACTCATTTATTTTCTCAGTTACAAAACTAAATAACATGAAAAGTTCTTCAATTTTATTCTTGATAAAATTTGCCTAAGTGTGTACTGGAAAGCATAATCCATTTATTCAGTGAGCTGCCCAGGAAAGGCTTGACACCCACCTTGTGATCACGGTCTGAGTTGTTATTAACTAGAATATTAGTTATAAAAGTTCTAAACAATATTTTGTAAGATGACTACCGGAGATAGCCCCTTGTTGAAATGTGGCATTCAACAAATAGCATAGCATCTAATTGAGAGCTGTGATCTTTACAAATGCCCAGGTGGGGTAGGTGATATTTAGACATTGAACAGTGATAGCAGACAATGGATTCTTGATTTGAAAGTTGATATCCGGAGTGATATGGAATAAAGATCTTTAAGAAATGATGCCTGAATTATTTTTAAGATGTCCTCTTTTTTTTTTAACTCTAAAATATACTGACTCCTGAGTTAACAAGAAATTTATTCTTATCCTTTAGCAGGAAAAAATATTGTAACTAATCTTTTATTTCTAATTTTGAGAAGTCACAAAAAGAATGTCATAATTATACCAAGCAACTTAACTCATACATCAAATATGCATGTGTCAGTCCCAGCAATAATTGCATTGTTGCAAATTTGTAAATTGTATCAAGCTCCTCTTATTGTATCAGTCTGTATAGAATCATTCACATCTATGCATATACTCATTTCAGTTTCTAGCAGGCAAATGAATGAATTTAAATAGAAATGCTACATAGACTGCATTGTAGCTTAAAAATTGGATAATAACTTTTGCTGAGAGAAATACATTTTAGTTTTATTATCAGCTGTATTTTATAATATTTCTTATTAAATACATTTTAGAGGTGAGTACATTTGTTTTGTAATATAAGTGCTCTAATGTTGTTTTAAATCAAATATTAGTGATGCTGCAACTGTGTACCATCTTAGTCATTCCCATGTATATTGTGGTTGTGTGCACCTGCATGTGTTATTTTATTTTTTTGAGATGGAGTTTCACTCTTGTCACCCATGCTGGAGTGCAATGGCGTGATCTCAGCTCACTGCAACCTCTGCCTCCCGGGTTCAAGTGATTCTCCTGTCTCAGCCTCCCGAGTAGCTGGGATTACAGGCGGCTGCCACCATGTCCAGCTAATTTTTTTTTTTTTTTTTTTTTTAAGCAGAGACGGGGTTTCACCATGTTGACCAGGCTGGTCTTGAACTCCTGACCTAAGGTGATCCACCTGCCTCGGCCTCCCAAAGTGCTGGGATTATAGGTTTGAGCCACCACGCCCAGCTGTGTTATGTTTTAACACATGTGCTATGTCGCTAAGTGATTGGAAATATGAAAATGAGTTGATGTGTTCTTATAATAAGAGATCTGCTTTAGTATACATTATTAGCATGCTCTTCCACTTTGGAATTTTTATTTTATATTTTCACTTAAGCAAAAATACTTTCAACCATTAAAGTGGGTATAAAAGCAACAGTTGCTTTTAGAAATTTACTCTTTTCAGTTGCTGGGCTGGTTTGGTCACTTGTTAGACTATAAAAGTGATAAATTTATTGGATGAATTATATTCATTTTAACCTCATTATTACAAAAAAATTGCAAAGTTCTTAACTGTGCCTCACATTTACTTTACTCTTTCAAAATCTCACATAATAGCACTCATTGCTTCAAGGGTTTTTGAGATATGCTACCACTCTTTAGAGATCTATGACTAAAAAGTCGTATTGAAAATATTGCCTGTACTCAGAAGGTAACCACCATTCATTGCCTCTAGTAAGTATAGGACATTTGGTAGCTAATGATTGTAGGTGAAAAATGGCATTGTGATTAAAAAACAAACTTGGATAGCATTAAAAGAAAAAAAAGGAGAAGAGAATAAGGAACTAAGAGGAGAATCACTAAAATCAATGTATTATTAAGTTATCATGTTCATCATTTCCACCTAAATCTAACCTAAAACCTTTTCCAGGAAGTATTTCCCATTTAGTTTAATTCCATATCATTCTAATTTATAATCATTTCAGCACTCATAAAATTATATTTATCTTATTAGTGTAGACCTTTTCATATCATGCCTTATGAAGGTTTTCTTTGGTGTATGTACTGCCATTTTAAATAAGTTAGAAACTCCTTGGGGATAGGGCTGATGCATAATGTAAGGGGAAAGAATGCCTAAAAGGCCTTTCAGTGCTGAGATTCTAGGAGGGTAGAGTACTGGATTTCTCTCCAGTTCCAGCCTACCCTCCACAAAATGATATACTATTTGAAAGCAGAGACTGTTGATCTTATTCACTGAAGTATTTCTATGTCTAGAATTGTGCCCTGCACTTAGTTGCTACTCAATAAATGTTTGCAGAGGGACAGATTGACACATAGTAGATGTAAATGTTACCAGCTCTCTGCAATGCAGCACATTGACCTTCCCTAGTCCTATCCAAGAAGTAGATTCTAGACATATCATGTCATGTTATACTTTGCATATCTCTGTTACCCAGGTAACAGCAGGTTTCTTTGTATTTGACATCCCTGCAAACTTGGGTGGGCAGCAGAGAACCACAGCATAGAGGGCTGAGGAAGAAGACGTCTCGCAGAAGGCACTGGGACCAGGGGACTGCTGTTGTCTTTTGCTCACTGTGTGGCTTAGAAAGCAAAAGGGGATCCCAGACACTGTGCACAGTTATGGTGTGAGCTCAGCCAAGGGGGATTGGAGCAGATGATGACCAAATCTGAAGGCCAGCCAGTGGGGAGGGGGTTCCAGCCATGGGGCTTCTGTCCCAGGAAGGATGCTCGTCCCTGGATCCAGTAGGAACAAGCAAGAGAGCCAGGCTACAAAAAGAAACCATGTAGGTTTTCAAAAAGAAAAACCATGTAGGCTTTGAACCAGGAAAAAAAAAAAAACTTACTATAAAACCAGGAGAACATGGCAGCATTTGGGACTTATGGGGAGAGGCCAAGGTCCAGTCACATGAACTGGGACACTGAGTTAGATTAATGAGAGCAACTAGCTGCAGAGTCCAAGAACTGTTGATCTCAAGCAGCATCAGGCTCTCCTGCCACAGGATGAAATTGGTGTTCTGAACTGCTCAATGGTGTTACGGTTGAGAGGAGAAGGAATAGAAAGGCTCTGGATAAGACTGGGCCTGATACATTTCACCTTTTCTATCAAATACACTAATTTCGGGATACTGTTTGAACAGGTCCTCACAGAGAAGATTTGCAACCTGGTATATGAGGCACCAAAACCACACTATTATTGTTGTTATTATTTAACTGCTGTTGACTAGGCATATCTAGAGAAGCTGTTTGCAAGGTAACAATGTGTCTGTGTCTGCTTGGATCTTCACACTAACTCTCTGAGGAAAGAAAGTATTTTAATCTCCATTTTATAGATAAAAAGAAAGGCACAGTAGGTAAAATGACCTGGTAAGAATCACAGGCTGTCCGGGCACAGTGGCTCACGCCTGTAATCCTAGCACTTTGGGAGGTGGAGGCAGGCGGATCACGAGGTCAGGAGTTCGAGACCAGCCTGGCCAGCACGGTGAAACCCCGTATCTACTAAAAACACAAAAATTAGCCTGGCATGGTGGTGCGCACCTGTAGTCCCAGCTACTCTGGAGGGTGAGGCAGAAGAATTGCTTGTACCCAGAAGGCGGAGGTTGCAGTGAGCTGAGATCATGCCACTGCATTCCAGCCTGGGTGACAGAGTGAGATTCTGTCTCAAAAAAAAAAAAAAAGAAAAGAAAAAAAGAAAAAAAAATCACAGGCTTTGTAAATGGCAGAGCAGGAATATGAATCAAGGTTTTCTGATTCTGCTTTCTTTGATGCTTCTCCACATAGTAGGGAATTAAATAATGCTGGTGAAAGTAAATGATAATTTGAATTTGATTTCAGTTTTTCAAGCCACTTCTTTCAGACTTATTTCCTTTGCTAGTTCTAGCAACCTGAAGGTTAAGCAAATCTTTTTTTTTTCAAAAAGGTGTGTTTGTGGGGGATATATTCTTATCTAACTTTCAGGTACATGCCCCAAATAATAGTAACAGCTTAAACTTTCATGGGGTTTACTCTGTTGTTAGTTTAACAATCATAACACATTGAAGACCTGTAGCACAGAAAGGTTAAGAAACTTGCCCAAGATCACACAACAAAAGATGACACAACCAGGAGGAAAATCCAGCCAATCTGGCCCTAGAGCCCATGTTTCCAATCACTACATGATACTGTCTCTCATTCTATGATGATATCAATTTGCAAAGCTGTAGGAATTTCACACATGGCTGCCAGAGGCAACTGTTTTTTTACGTTAAATAACAGAAGCCAACTTAAGATATTTTTTATGTATAATGATTTTGAGTATCTACCATTTACTGATTTCTTCAGAGTAGGCCTGGTTCCTGCATATTCCATCTGGTGCTTGAACATCTTAAACATTTTTGGATAAATCTTAGTTGCTTAAAACAAAACAACACAGAACATTATGAATATTTGCAGATTGCTCGGTGAAGTTGTTAGGTCTATCTTATCTCAGTTATCGCTGGCTTTTGGCTGGGTTTTTAATTAAAACTCAATATAGACTATATTACTTATACAGTCATGGAATACAGAAAGCAAATGTGATATGTAAATGAGCACAGCATGGCAGCTTGATAAAATGAGTCTGTGGCACAAAATAATTTAAATGAGGACGCATGGACAATTAAAATCTAATCAAATGCTTATAATTAATATCACATAGCTGGAATGATGTTGAAGATACTGACTCAGAGACATGTACTTATATAATTCCATCCCAGGTATTGAGTTGATGTTATTTTCTCTGACAGTGCCAGAGTATAGTAATCAGGGAAACATTCACCAGAAGGTAAGCGATAACCGGGCAGTAATCTCATACTTGGGTGCACCTTTGAGGATGCTTCTTTAGGCTTCTTGCCATCTACCACCCTGGTGTATGCAGCCATTTATTCATTCAACAAATAGACTGCAGCATATATACAATTGGCAAAGAGTCCCCCATCCTCTTGGCTGAGTTAGGCAAGACCTCTGGTTACTAGGCCCACTGCCCACTCTCTTGAAATAAACTGTTGGTGTCAACTCCACCATGCTTGGATTAGTTAATGCACAAAATGTACAGACCAAACCCTTCCTATCACCACCATGACATCGCCTTGCCATTTCTCAACACTTCCTCTCCCGCTCCGGAACTGCCACTCAGCAAGCTCTCCTCTATCCTTGTCCTCTTCTCTAAGCGGTCCCTCCAGCTTCTTGCTTTATTTGAAGACTCCCTGGCCCCCAAGGTCAGCCCACTTTCTGAGCAGCTGTGTGAAGTGCTGTCTCTTTTCTCCTTCATCCTCCAGGGGAAGAAGCTTTTTGTCCCTGTGGTTTCCCATTGTTATTTCAAGACAGATTCCTCTGCCTTCTTTTAAAATTCTTAGCTCCTTTGAAGTTAAGACCCTCCAACTATATCACAACCACATCAGCCCACATCCCAGTCAATTGCTCTCATCCATCTAAGACTTTGGAACCTTGATCTTGGCCCTCAGCACTGCCATCATCAGGGGTGACCCCAGTTGATCTCGGCTGTGTAGCCAACACTGGCCTGGTGGATCCTGCCAACACTGGCCTGGTGTATCCGCACTGACCATCTCTCTTCCAGAGTCCACCACCCAGTTCTTGCTGCTACTGCATGATTGCTAACTCAGGCAGTAATTGCTGCTACTCCATGATTGCTAATTCAGGCATCCCAATGCTCTGACATTTACTCCTTTCCATTCAGTTTCCTTGTTCACTTACATCCATTTCAACTGTCCTTCAACCTGATGAAAACCACTGACCCCTCCAATTTCCCGGTTCTTCAGCTTGCCCCCTTCCTCTTCTTATTCACCTCAGATTTCATAGTCTCGAGTTCTACTGTTGAGCAGCTGTTTAAGACGGGACTAACAAACTGTCCTAATAAAACAGCATAGAAGAGGGAAGGGGCTGTTCCTCCTGAGAAAATGGCAGTATTGTTGCCAACAGATGGGAACAGGGATGGCAGGCAGGCCAGAATAACCAGTGACCACCCTGAGTTCTTTGGGAAAATCTTGACAGATTGAGTTATTTGGATTATTTAAGTTATTTGGCTGCTTTTCTTTTAATATTCCACCTAAATGTATATGCCACCTCTTTCCAAATGAAGCCAGAAGTCTTGGCTCAAAGTTCTTGTATAAAAAAAGCTTCTACTTTGCTATATACACAGGCACTCTGTGTTCTCCAAAATTCAAATGACTGAGGATATTCTTTCTTAAGGCTGAGAAAACATATGGATGAAAGTATGCTGCTTCTCATCGTCTGTAGCCTCTTGACAAGACATCTGCTGCAACAGTTTTTGTTCTTCGATCATGGACGGTTGTTTGCCAATTGTTTTCATAAATATTAATCTTTGAAATCTTGACTGACATACAAGTTGTTCTTTTTGGATTCCTTTCTTCTTTTCTTATTTATGTGCACCATCTTTAAATGATTGTGCCACAGTACAACAAAAAAAGATTTTCTTATGAAAAATTCTTATTTTAAAAGTGGAAGCCATATAATGTCTAATTTGAAAGCTTGTGATTTTTTTTCTTTACATTTGAAATCTCCTTTTTCTTTTGCTCAACTAAATTTATTCCATTGGAATAATTCTTTTACTTCAGCTCTTTGAAGTACCCAAGGAAGACATCTAAGCTCAACTTCCCCAAGTACTTGACTGATTTAGTCCCAAGGTAGATAATTGTTTCTTCTTTCTGTGAAGCTATAAACTTTAGAACCAAATAATTATTTTGAATTGGACAGTGATAGCCAAGGTGTTCTCCAGTGATATTTGATGCATCTTAATTTCTAATCATACTTTTTCATGGGAAGATAATTGGAAAATCTTTAATGGAACATAACAACACTGTCTACCAATGGGTGTTATTTAATGACATTGATAAAGTTTTATTGGTCTTCTGTGACCTCGACCGTACACTAAGTAGAACATATGAAGCATTTTAAATGCCATATATAGCTTTTTTGGAATCATTTTTATTGTGTATAGTAGTTCCTGATTTATTTTAATGTTACCTCTAGGGATAAGTAATTCAGCATATTTTAAATTGTTCCAATTATTGCTCAATTAGTAGAACAACTTTTATGGACACAATTGTGCATATTTATGGGGTACTGTGTGATATTTTGATACATGTTTACATTACATAAAAATCAAATTAAGGTGTTCAGCATATCCATCACCTCATACACATATCATTTATTTATGGTGAGAACTCAAAAAATCCTGTCTTGTAGTTATTTTGAAATATACAGTAGAGTTAACCATAGTCACCTTGCTGTGCAGTAGAACAACAGAACTTATTTCTCTTAATAAAACAATTTTTAACCTTAAGAATGAAAAATGCTTCACACAGATATTGATCCTAGCCCTGTTAGCAAAGAATCCTCAGTTCATGTGAAGCTAATGATGCAAAATACAGCAAGTGACTAATTTTGAAAGACTGTTTGATTACAGTGCCATAGTATCTTTTCTTTCTTAGTAAACCACCTGTTCAGCATCTAAACTAGGGACAATTCCTTAAGTGTTCAACATTTAAACTGAAATGTTTGATATTCCTTAAATCTAGCTGTTCAACATCTTTTTTAAAAATTTACATCATAAAATCTTGAGAGAGAAGCTCCATTCTCTGGTTTTCATAAAGCTTTGGGTTTTCTTTTGCTTTTTCTTTATTTTTTTGAAGTGAGAATACTCCGTCGTTAAATGAGAGTTAATAACTTGGAAAATATACTAACTCATTGATAAGTGATGAGATTTCTATTTCTTCAGTTTTATCTAGATCATGTGAAATTTATATTTAGAATAGAAGAGATTTCTTTACATCTTTTGCTCTCTTCAAGGGCCGTATCAGGGATTAGGAATTTATCTTAGTTGAGATCAAACCATTTCCTCTGAGATCTATTGGCAAGTGTCATCTCTCTTCCACATCTGCCATTTTCTGAAAGCAAAATGAAATTCACATGTTTGCATACAATTTTGCTGATTCTTGCCAGGAATACTTCCTGGGAAAAGCATGCTGAATATTTCTGCAATGCTTCAATTTTAGGGAGAAAAGGGAATATTACAAAAATTTGGAACTATCCCATGACAGAGCCAGGAGCTGAGGAGCAGATGAAGGACCTACTTCTGGAAGGCCACTGACGTGATGGCTGGTGTCTCCACGGGGTTAGGAGAATGGACATGTCAAGCAGTGGCCCTCTGGATCAGGGATTAGATGCCAGGGAGAGAATTACTTGGAGAAAAGGCTGGGCTGACTTGTATAGTTCTAGTCAGATAACTGACACCTAGGGGGAATCTGCCATGTATTGTATCATCTTCTGTGGGAAGACACAGAGGAAGAAATGATGCCACTTGTATTCGTTTGTAGGGCTTCCATCACAAAGTCCCACAGATCGAGTGGCTTAAACAACAGAAATTTGTTTTCTTATAGCTCTGGAGGCTGGAAGTCAGAGATTCAGGGGTCAACAGGTGGTTTCCTTCCAAGGGCCAGCAGAGAAGGATCTGTCCCAGGTGTTTCTCCTTGGCTTGTAGATGGCCACCCTCTCCTTGTGTCTTCATATTATTTTCCTTCTGTATGTGTGTCTGTGTCCAAATTTCCTCTTCTTATAGGGCCACTAGTAATATTGAATTAGGGTCCACCCTAATGACCTCATTTTAATGTAATTACCTCTTCAAAGATCTTATTTCTGAATACGGTTATATTCTAAGGTGTTGCAGGTTAAGGCATAATTCAGCCCATAACATATCTAAGTCTTTAATCTTTTCATGGATGAGATGTGCAAAGGTTTTCTGTGTATGCTTCTCTTGTGCGCATTTTGCTGACAGCAGCCAAAATGCACCGAGCAGCTTGTGGGCATCTACAAACAGATTTAAGAAGTGATTTCTAAACATTATTGTTTAAGTCGGTTTAAACCCATGAAAGAAACAGAAAAGAGGTTTTTCTCTTGTTTCCTATCTTAGGTTAAGGTTGAAAAAAACCAGTTGATTGGAATAAAAACTCAAGTGACAATGACAACCAAATACATAGGTTTTTTAGCAGAAAGTCAAAACATCATATAGACTGGTTCCAAGATAAGTGGGAAAATTTGAAAATTTGATAGCACTGTGTTTGTGGCAGTTTTTAGCTTTGGGCTGACTCAAATATAGAGTCCAATTTCTTACCAAGCACTTTTCGACTGTGTTTCAGCATGATCATGAAGAATGCACATTTTAGATAGGATCTTTGGGGGTTTCTATTTGCTACAAATTAAAGAATTATTCTGGGCCGGGCACGGTGGCTCACGCCTGTAATCCCAGCTGTTTGGGATGCCGAGGTGGGTGGATCACCTGAGATCAGGAGTTCGAGACCAGCCTGGTCAACATGGCGAGACCCTGTCTCTACTAAAAATACAAAAATTAGCTGGGCGTGGTGGTGCATGCCTGTAATCCTGGCTACTCAGGGGGCTGAGATAGAGAATCACTTGAACCCAGGAGGTGGAGGTTGCAGTGAGCCAAGATTGTGCCACTGTACTCCAGCCTGGGCAACATCGAAAACTCTGTCTCCAAAAAAAAAAAAGAATTATTTTGGAATATCATTTCATTAATTCATCATTACAGTCCATTGTGTGCAAAATACACGCTTAAAATCTTTTACTGGGGGCTGGGCACAGTGGCTCATGCCTGTAATCCCAACACTTTACAAAAAGTTACTTTAAAAAAATTAGCTGGGCATAGTGGCACACACCTGTAGCCCCAGCTACTTAGCAGGCTGAGGTGGGAAGACTGCTTGAGCCTGGGAGGTTGAGGATGCAGTGAGCCATGATTGTGCCATTGCACTCCAGCCTGTGCAACAAAGTGAGACCTTGTCTCAAAAAAAGAAAAAATATTTCATTGAAAAATTTCCCTTTTCTGGAGGAGTGTTTTATACTGTTTACAAGTTTGTGTAAACCACACATACACAATTTTGCTATTTGTTTTGGCAAGTGGCCAGTTTTTAAAATGTTGGTGGTTGCTTTTAATATCTACCTAAAGATAGAGTGAATTTTACAGAACATAACACAAACAAGAACACTGCTTTTAGCCCATGATATAGCCAAGCCTCAATGACTTATTCCTTGCACCTGTATGTGGGAGATAACAATGAAATAATAAATTGTCATTATCTTAAGGAAGAAAATGACTCATGTCATAGTATTACTTTTGTAAATATCCTTTTACAAATATCCTATAATTTTAAGATTTGTTTTTAAATCTTAAAAATATTTATAAAATACTTTTCTGATATTTTAAGACAGCATTACCGTATTTTCTTGTGTGTAAAGTTTTCCTGCTTCTAGTATATTTTAACCAGTTCTCTTATGCCAATCAAAGGAGAATATGCAATTTCAGAAAAATAAACTTCAAGATAGACTCACAGTAATTCCTTCTGTCCTCAAGCAAGTATCTATTCCATATCTAAATCAAGATGATTGATCATTTTTTGTTTTGGTGTTGGTATAATCTTTCCTATGAGGTTCTAAGTGGTGGGGTACTTCACTGACTGTACAGGAAAAGAGAATTTTCTTGAATCATTCAGATATACACGTGTGTGTGTGTGTGTGTGTGTGTAAATACAGTAAACATGAAGCTTAGAACATGGTAGAAAATCAAAGGTGTATGTGAGAAAATATCACCTTTTAAAAATCTGCGATACATTATTCTGGAAGTGAAGAGGCAATCTAATCTGCACAAGAATAACAATTGTCAGAGCATTGCTTTAGATGGGTCACAAAGCTAAGACGAATGAAAAAATCAAGGAGCATTTTAAGAAGCCACTATTTATACTTGTCTGCTGCTGAATTTCTCTACAATTCGTTTCTGCTCCAGTTTATTACACATGACCAGTGTATGTGATAAATGAATGGTTAAAAATGAGTTATAGACTTTAATGTGAAAATCTTTTGTCTGATTTTACTGTTCACTGCTGTTACCCTCAGTACATTTATTGAAATGTCTTACATGCTTTAATGCTGTAGTGTGTTATGTGTGTTTGTACTTCTCACTGCCTCCGATATTTCAGTGGGCAGAATACAGTGAGGTGCATTAGGAAAGCCCAATGAATATTTATGGTAATCCAAGGGAACCAGACACAGAAATGGACTTGCTTGCTTGGTTCCCGGACCTCTATCTTTTATCTTATTCTTAAGGGTATTTAAGATAAAAACAATTTACTGTAATTGATTTATTTTACCAAATCTACTTAGCATTCAGTGGCTATATCCAAATCTAAAAATATTGATAGTTCAGCACTAAAAGTGGATTTAAATTTAATCATAGAAGAGTTTAACTCTGAAAAGATTTATGATTTATTTTGGGCTTTTATCTATCGTCACCTCTTCTTTGCTGAAGGTAATTTTTATGACTTCAGATTTATAAATTAGACAGTTGCATTAAGACAACTCAAAATGAGAAAAGAAAATAGTTCTGGAAAGAATTATTTCTTTTTTTTCTGAATTTATTGGTACAGTCCTATGTAGATATACTACAGTGTTTGAGAAAGCTACATAAACATGGCCTTTCTACCCACAACCACATCCATAGTATTTAAGAACCCAGTAGGGGAGAATTGAAGGCTGAGGCTGACTTCAGAGAATCCTACACGAGGCAGAGTTCCTGGAATCAGAAGTCCAAAGCAGGATAGCTTATGTATAGAAATATTAGCTGTCTTGATTCTAGTAGTTCATAGCCCCAACTGGGGAGCCAGAGAACAATGGTCTTCTTCCTACGTTTACTTCTGACCATCAAGAAAGTAAAAATCTCCAGGATTCACGGGAAATATGATCCTCAGTGAACAGTATCATCAGAAGATGATGACTGTTGGCAACACAAACAATGAACTTTCCAAAATACAGACACAGACACAAGAGAGTAATCCAAATAATTTCAAGTATTCTGTGGCTTCTGGGCCTGTCTTTGTGGACTTCAGTTGTAGAAAATTCCAGAATAAGTGTTTGAGATGTTAGCTGGTTTTCTGACCACATTAAGTGTGCTGGTCTGGGACATTGGGGCCCTTGCTACATCGCTTATTGGCTGTGGGATCCTAGGACCCTTGGCTCTAACCTGCATCATCTGTTAAATTAAATTAAAATCCCAGTTGAGCCAGGTGAGCTTTTGAGGTCTGTATCCTGATTCTCTGATCTCCTTCTCTCTTATGGATTTAGATTCTTAATGGGACTACAAAGCATATAAATTCCTTTTCAGAAATATTGGAGGTAGACTTAAACTGCAAAAATAAAAATTTGATTAAATGCCTACCATGTGCCAGGAGCTGAACCAGTTACTGAAGATACAGTTGTGAAAGAAAACAAAACAATGAAATGGCAAGGTCCATTCTTATATTGGAGCTTACATTCTGGAGGGGGAGCAGATGATACATAAATAGATAAACAAATACACAGTGTGCTATGATGAAAAATGGACTAGCCATCATGTATTGAATCTTCATAGGTACCAGGAATCATTTTAAGGATGTTAGAGGTGCTTTATATGGAGATTTAATCCTCACATTCCAGTGTCCATTTTACAGATGGAAAAACTGAAGTTTAGAGAGGTTTGGTTATTTTACTTGTTCCAGGTTCCACAGACAGAACCAGCCCGTGACCCAGCTGGCATTAGAACCCAGGCAGCGTGATTATAGGATCTTTAATAGGAAATTATTCTGCTACCTGTCTCAGGATAAAAGGAGAGCAAGAACAGTGAAGAGAAATGGGGTTTGTGTTTTCTATGGGGTGTTAAGAGAATGCCTCTTTGACAGGGTCCTGTGTGGCAGAGACCGAGGAAGGCCATGCAGCCATCCTGGGCAGAGGAAACAGCACACACCCAAAGATCTGCATTAGCAGCTGGATTCCTGGCTTGAGAACCAGCAAGGAAGCCAGTGTGGCTAGAAAGGGCTCAGTGACAGGTAGCACTAGGTCATGAGATCAGAGCAGTGGGAGAAGGGGCTGGATCATGTAGGCCCTTTGTAGGAGATGGTAAGGACTTTGATGTTGTCTGAGTTTCTCAGCATTAGACAGAAAGCCATTGGAAGGTTTGAGTATAGGAGTAAGTGAAATCTGATCTATGATTGACAGAGACTACTGTGTCAGCTTAAGTGTAGAGAGTACACTTAAGAGGGCAAGAGTGAAAGCAGAGATAATTTTTAAGAAGTGATTGCAGTTATCTAGGTGAGACATGATGGAGGCTTAGAGTAGGGTGACAGTGGAGGCAAGAAGTTGTAGGATTCTGGATGTGGAGTGAAGTTTGAGTGGATAGCTTTTGAATGTGAGGCTGAATGTGCGATAAAAGACAAAGAGGAGTCCAAAATGTCTGTAAGGATTGCGGCATGAGTAACTGGAAGAATGGAAGTGCCATTTGTTGTAAAGGGGAAGATGAAAGGAGGAACCTCACCCACCCTGTGCCTCCAGTGCACAACACAGCACAGCAAATGGGTTCAGTACAGAACTGAATTAGGCATGGAATTACTCCTATTCCTGCCAGGTGTCCTCAAACAAATACCAAAATCCATGACAGTGAAGTTTAGTGGAGAAACATGTCCCCCTTTGCATGATATTCTGAGCTTCTTGATGACAGCAATATCAAAAGGGAAAATACAGTTTTAATTTGGAGGGAGATGGAATCTCATTTACGATAAACCTGGACATAAAGATGTAATCAACATTTCATTCTTGTACAACGTAAAGAGTTATTTTGAGCAGGTTTTCAGTGACCTGTGAAGAAATGGCATTTCAGTACAACTTCTTCCTTCAGGTTTTCATACAGATGAGCATTGCTATAAGTGGCTAAGAAAGATATGGAAGAGGACATGATAGGATAGAAACTATTTTTCTGGGATAGATGGCAGTGTTCCTTGAACATACAAGTGCATTGAATCTTATATTTACTTTTGTAGCTCTAAACAAAAATCCAACATTCTTTGTGGTTCTATTTCGAACAGTTTGTTAGTGTTAGGGCTTGCAGAGGCCCCGAAGTAACATCCCTCTCTCAGAAGCTGGAACCATTGAAAGTCATAGGAATCTTTCAGGTTGAGATCAGAATGTCAGGTTCATAACTGGAATATGCAACTGGAAAACATGGCTTGAGATCTGTGGATGTGTTTGCTAATATTTCCCCCCAACCTAACGGCAAACCCAGACTCTCCAAAGGGGCAAGCCGCTTAGAATATGGCAGAGAGCAGTCCAGGAGTCTCCTGCTCTTGGGGTCAGGCAGAACTTGGGGAGGACTTTGCTAACATCTGTTATTCCTTCTTTCCAAACCACCAGTCACATAAGGCGCTTCCCTTTTTCAAAGGAGGCATGAGTGAGTGGGCAGAGAGAGGCCAAAGGTATCACTAGCGGAAGTTCCTCCACCCGGGGCACATGAGGTAAGGAGAAGGGCACTTCCCTATTGACCTTTCTCCATTGGGAGCTTTATCTCATTACGTAGTAAATTGTCATTACCTTTATCCTTGTCAGGTTCATGTTTCTGTGGGAGATATTGTAGGACTCCTTGCTTTATAGTATAGGAGAAGTATGTCTCAACTTGTTTTCCCACAGAAACATATCTGATGAATAACAAACCATTAGTATTGGTATCTCATTAGCTGCTACCACTAAACTATGCATTACTCCTAGTTTCACTGGTGCCAAATCCATTCTTTTCTCTGTGAGTTTGAGAACTATTAATCTAGATACGTTTCAGTCAAGACTAAGGAATATTTCTATAAAATGAATATTTGGAATTGATTATCTCAGTAAGTCTACCAGTATACCTGAACTGAAAGGGATTCCCCAAAATGCCAAATATTCAGCTATACCAGAACTATACTGATTGGTGGTGTAAAGTTTGTAGAATTTTCAGTATTTGATGACACTTTTAGGCATTCTATCATCATCAACAACAGCAAACATTTCTCAAAGGCCTTCTTCCTACAAAGTGCAATGCCAAGTCTGAGGACACACCAAGAAGTATAAGTTGTCTGGACACAAGAAGTTTGTACTCCAGTATAGAATGTGTGCCACGTGAGTACATGTGAAAAGTGAATAATATAAATGTACCCTATACTACCTGCTAAGTGGATTACATCAGCATTACAGGCAGAATGTTAAGCCATGCACCAAAGACACTTTTGACAGGTTTGGGATGACTGTAAGCCATTTCCTAGGAATTGTTCATAAAGCTTAAGACACTAGAAGTGAGTGTTAACTTTGCAGGAATAGATCGTTAGGGGCTGTTTGGTACTAGGATATTTCATAAAGAAGGTAGAAATTGAGCCAGGCTTCAAATATCCCAGGACTGAGTGTTTGGTTCCCTTGTCCACTCCATCTGCATTCCTCTTATTAATAAATAATATCACCATCCACCAAGCTGCTCACCAATATTTTAGGTGTCATTCTTGATTTCTCCTTATCTCTTGCGCGTTATGGCAAATGCATCAGCTAGTCTTGTTGATTTTACCTATAAGTGTTTCTTGAATACACCCAGCTGCCTATCTGCCCTGCCACCCCCTTGTCTAAACCCGTTATCCTGGTCCAAGAAACCGTCATCTCCTGCCTGGACTACCACATGACCTCCTAACTCTTCTCCCTGCTTTCAGTATTTGTAACCTCCAATCCTTTTTTTTTTTCATAGAGTAACAGTTGTAAATGATAAATCAGATAATGTCATTCTCTTTTTAAAAACCCTTTGATGTTTTTCTGTTTCTCTTTAAAAGAAAATGTACATTTCTTACCAAAATTAGTAGGACCCTGCACTACACAACTTGGGCCATCTTTTCAACCTCTTTCCCTTATTTTATTATAGTGTAGCCACAGTGGTGTCCTTTCTGTTCCTCAAACAGAATCACCTCTTTCTGTTTAGAGGTTTTGCATTTGCTATTCCTTCTGCCTGGAATACCATTCCCTTGGCTATTCGTGTGCCTGACTCCTTTTATATTTTTCAGGTCTCAGTCCTAATGTCACATTCTCAGCACAAATGCCTTTCTTGACAACTCTATCTAAAATAACTTCCCCCAGTTCTTCTCTATTACAACACTTATTCATTTTTTTCATAGCAAATTTCAGAAAATGTACATTTTTTCTTATTTCCATGAGTCTATTATTACTCTAGCTGCAGTGCATATCACAGTGTCTTGGACTACCCAATAAACACATGAATAAATAGTGCAGCTGATATAAGCAGAGGAGAAAGAAAGGGGACCTTGTCGTCTGGGTGAGAGTGTGAGCAAAGAGCTGGAGACAAAGTGTGCATAGTATTGTAGGGAGCAACACCTGAGTGCTGCTCAAAGGACTGGAGGAGCCTAGCAGGAATGCTGGCAGTGGTGACTTGGATTGGAGGTTGGGGCTTAGGGTTGAATTATAGTGGCTGAAAGTGAGACAGTCTAATGGGTAGATACAAATTGTGTTCAAAGAAGGAAACAGGAGAAGTATCATATTAAGCAGTAGGTCTGATAGGGTGAGCCCAAGGTTGTAGAGAGAAGAGATTAAATACCAAACAACATCAGGAAGGAACAGGGCATAGTAGGGAGAACAAGGGTAAGTGAAAAATATTTTGTTCAGGATGTGGTTTGTGAACAAATCATCTAGAATACTGTTCTTATTGAGAGCAATCCTATTTATATGGTGTAAAGTTTTGTTTCAGTAGTACTGATATATGAATTTGGAGAATAAAAACAAACATATAGAGAGGGTCTTAAAGTCAAAGCTGTATGGATGGAATTCACCTTACAGTCAGTGAACTTGATGTTACTGAGGAAATATTTTTGATCAAGGAGTGACTCTATAAGATTAATCCTGCTGTGATATTATTGGTTACAAATGCTGTAGGTAGAGAGATGCCAGTAGGAAAGGATTGTAGCTGTCTAGGTGAGCGCTTTTGAAATGTGTTTCTAAGTCTGTTTACTTAACAAGGATATACTTTATATGTCTGTCATAAATCCCATACTAAAAAGTATTCAAAGGAAGTTGTTATAGAATGAAAGACATGAAGACCTGAACTTTGGGAAGCTTTAGCAACAGAAAGTTTGGCAGGGATATTAGAGTAGCTGTACTTTGCCATCCCCTGCCTTCCATGCCCACACTCTCCTCATGGTAGTGATATCCATATTTTACAGTAAAATCTTTGGAAATTTCTTTATCCTGCCTCTTCCCTGAGATGGTGAATGGACGGCCTGTAGAGCTGGGCTGCAATATCACAACTCATCACTAGGTGTCACCCTCTCACCAATGACTTATTCCACTCAGTGTTTCTCAGGTTTAGTTTTAAATTATAGAAATGTTTTATTTTTATTCCATCTATATTTTGAGTTCTCACTCCATAATTATAAATAATTTTTTGAGTCACATGAAATCAAAGCAAACATTTTCTAAATCTGGTTACAGTAACAGTCACATTTTGTTTAGAATACTCTTTTAGTGATATTTTTATACAATTGATAACCTGCTTAATTTTAACTACTGTAGTATTACGCTATTTATTTTGATAATATTTTAATGTTGGTGGAGATATAAACAAGTCATAGAATCTGAAAATATCTGGTTTGTGTACTTTGTTTTCAGCCCTTGTATAGATTAAACCAATCTTTTTTATTTTTTTGAAAAAATCTGCAGACATTGCCATGTACTTGAGTTCAAGATCCTGTACATAGACCTGTTTTTTAAAAATTTAAAAACAAAATATGTGTAGGAATTTGTTTAGCATGTATTGTATTTCATTATCAATTTTAGAGATATTTTTACATTTGGGCAAAAAATTAGCAGTGTAATAATAATAAGGCAAGGGTAAATATTTATATACAAATATAATGGTTCATTATATATAAATCCAATGGCATTACTTAAAAACCAGATGTACATAATATTTCATAGTTGTGCATATTTTTTGATTAATCCCTGCAAATAAAATGATGAGTATATGAGGTTTAGAATGTATAGTACCCCCTGTGGCTCATGTTCAGGAATATCTAGCTCATATTTGTCAGTTGGTTATACTCTATGTAGTATCTGAAATGTATCATTCCCACACCTTCCCAATTTGAAAACTCCTTTGAAATAGCAGAGATACTATTAGATAGCCTTATTCATTTGAAAAATGGAGTATTTGAAATTTGCTTTCTCTGTTGCTTGGTTAGAAGCATCTGTGTTACATATGCCTTCTATCCCGTTATAATCTTGTGTGCTGTGTGACTGGTTTTAATGAACTGTTTCTACCAGTAGGGAAATGGTCCCTGTTTTATTTGCTGCTATGAAAGTCCCAAAACATGTGACAGTACATGTGCACACTCCGTGCAGATTAAAGCTGCGGGGCATGATTGGAGGAGACACAGACTGCCAAGCCACTGAGGCGGCTCTGCCAACAACAGCATGTGATTATGTAACGCCTGCAGTGTCTGGCACTGTGCTCCACTGGAGACACGTCACGTGTTGTGCAATGCTCTTGGCCCTGAAATTCAATTAGATTGCTTTGAACGATCCGTGAGTCTGCATGAGATAAGCTTTTACTGCTCTACAGTAGAAAGCAAATGGGTTGATTAGCTGCACATAAATTGATAAATTGCCATTGTAATTCCAGCAAGGATATTTGCATTATGTATACATCATCATGCCCCTGAAGAGCTGAGTTTAAGCATTATATAACCTGGATAAATAATATAGGGGTGGGGGAGTACCAACCTTCACAAGTAGAGAAAAATGTTTTCTTACAGACAGTTAGCAGTAGGCTTTTTTTTTTTAAAAGATTTTGCCATTGTTTTTGAGAATCTGCTTAAAAGGCTGCCAGTATTTTATTTTTCAATGCAATTATCTATGAGTGAGAATAAAGAAATTGATACAGTGATAATTTGGTGGGGGGAAGGAAGATTAGCGAGAAAAAGTGTCAAATCGTGAGTTCAATTAAATTAAAACTAAGTTGTGAGCTCAAATGGCCTTTTAATATTGAGCAAATTAATTTTTTGTAAGATTATAGCTGATCAACTTAAGGAACCGTCAGAAATTAACCCTATATTTGGTTGAGGCTTCTAGATATCTTTTTATGAAAAGAGATGTGGGATAAAAGAAGGAAGGTAATGGAAGTTGAGAAATTGGGGCTTGGTAAAGAAGTTGAGGATTATTATCATACTAGAGGCTTACGAGCCTCTGGGGAACAACCAAAATCAATGATGTGAGCTTGGCTATCCCAGCTCCCTCTACTTCTATTTTACTCCAAATAGGATTTATGTTTTTAACCAAAAGACCTTGCGAGACAGTGCTCGTTAGAATTGTTCAGACACTGAGCTGAAACCCAAGGCATCGAAATGTTATGCAGAATGCTTCCATTTTGTTATATCAACAGGGATTAGGTGTACAGTTCTTTTGTGATTTTAGGTAAAACAGTCTTGAACTGTAGCAAAACCGGTGTTGTTGTGGGGTTCCCCCCCCCCACCCCGTGGAAGCATGGCTTTTTTTCTTCTATTCTTTGAAAATCTTCTCAAGAATTTGCTTAAGGTAAATTCTTATATCCTGATTTTGATGTGAGTAGATTATTTTCTAATATGTACTAAAACCCAGAATTTAACAATTTTTCAATTTAATAGATTATCTAAATGACGTGTGAGATTTAACTTGCACATGTACTTTCCCATTCATTCAATTTCCATAACTATCTGCAGTAGGTATTATTCCATTTAACCAAAGGGAAAACGGATGCATCAAGAAGCATAATGACTGCTTGGGGTCGCACTGCTCAGAGGTGACTGGATAGGGGTTCCAAAGCAGATCTTAGATGTTTTCTTCCACTGTAATAATGGTCCCCAAACACTGACCCACAAACTGGGCCAAGTTGGACCATATTTCAAGGAAATCCTGATTTATTATGTGTAAAGCGTAAACCTGGGAATATATAGTTTTAAAATAACTTCCCAGGTGATTGTGATTTAAGATCAGGATTGGTGGCTACTTCATGTCTAATAGTCTAAGCTACAGAGATAGCATTAGAACATCTCTATGCTGTGCTTCTGATGTGTGTGTGTGTATAAACAGGATGAACACTGTATAATATCTAAAAAATCTTCAGGTAATTAAATTAAATCAGCATTATACAGGTTGGTTAACTGAAAGTTTCGAGTATTTATACTATATAGTGTTCATCCTGTTTATTCAAATCAAATTGTAAAAACATAGTTTATTCTTTTTGGTTCTTAGTAAAACTTTAATAGAAAATATATCTTGCTAGAATAGACATAAAATATTCTGTGTCTGACACTGTAGTATTTTATAGTAGTCAAAAGAATATCGTGGGAAATGTAATTCAGTAAATGGCATCTGCTATAAAAAGGCTAGCCTCCAGGTCTTAAATTGATGCTAGCTGGAGTAACTTTGTTAATGAGTGAATTCAGAGTTGGTTTAATGAGTTAGTGATGTAGGGATAGCTCATTATCATCAGGGAATGTAACTCGCTGCTGCATCTTTGCAAAATAATAAAAAGGGACTAGCTAATCCCTTACCCTGACATAATTGAGTCTGGCTTTGTTGTTGTTGTTTCCTTTCCTATCTGCGTCTTTAAAAGATGAGATATGATCCATTACTGTTGGGGATGGGACTCCCTGAGCATCTCTCCTTTCTTCATTCCTCCCTCCCACTCTTTTTACGAAGATCGTCTTGTTTTGTACCACAGATATTTGTTTTAAAGGAAAGTGTTTGAAAAGGCCAAATTAAGTCTGTGAACCTACATGCTTCCTGACCAAAGCATCCTGGCTGAAGCTTTGGAAAGACTCGAGGGGCCCCTGACTGCATATAATGAATCTGAAAAATGTTGACAGTTAATAACAGGGTACATGCAACTTTGCAGAACATGTATTTTCTAGAAACGCATTCTTAATTGTTCAGCTGTCATAGTGCATTACCAAGTATATGATTGACAGCTATTAAGGTATTTTTATCTTAAATTTTACTCTTTATATTACATAATTAATAGAAATTATTTTTCATGCGCTGCACTTATAAAAATAAATAATAATAAAGTATCATGGTTTTCTGAAGTTCAGTTAAGAGTGTGTGAACTTTTCTTTGCAAATGACCTAAATATTAATGTCAGTTTTGTATAACTATTGAAAATGCACCACCTCCCAAAAAATATCTTCAGGTAATAAAATAAATCAGCATTATACAGGTTGGTTAACTGGAGTTTCTATTTGAGTATTTATACCATAGAAAGGAAGCTACTTAGGGGCAAAATCTGAGTCTTTAATGTACTTTCTTTCACAATGACTCATATTGCTACTTCAATGTGATGTTTGGTTCAGGAAATAATTTATCCAGATGCTCTAAAAAGGAGCATGTTATATTCCTTACATAAACTAATTCTACTTGATTTCTGACTTGTTCTGCTATAATTTTTCAAAGTTATATCAGCCTATAGAAGATCCATACCCCATAAATATCTAATCAATCAAATTCATATATAGATATAATATGTGCTTAAAAAATAAAGAGAAAGATTTTCTTGGTTGGTCTATCAATCAGGTTTGAATCAGGAGACAAAAATCCACAAATTATTTTAACAAAAAATTTAATATGAAGAATTGATAGCTAGGAATGAAGAAATGAAAGAAGAAAGACACTAAAGTGTCACAAAGATAGCCATTTCATGAAGCAGATCTCACCCCTACATCAGGAGCAAAGAGAAGTAACTTAAAACTTAGATGAGAGGTCCCATGTGGCTGGAACTCAGACCTTGGGGACCACTGGCAAAGGCCAGGAGCCGCTATTTCTGAGGGAAAGGCGTGTTGGAAAAACTACAGACTGGGTTAGTTGTGGCTTTGAGCAGGAACCACCCTTGCCAGAATAAAGTGTGTTTGGAATGACACTCACAAGAACAGGAAGCAAAAACAGGAAGTCAACAGGAAGCCCATAGGAAGCAGAGAAGAGGAACAAGTCTCTTCTTCCTTCCTGGAGTCTGTTCTTCCTCCCAGATTGCCTGCAATCTCCCTCTCATACTTCCTGCTGGCAAAGCCTATCCTAGATGTAGCCAGCAAAGTAGAAATGTGATCCATAAAATTTCAGTCCCAAATCACAAGGGGGAGTTTGGAGCTGAGAGGCAACAGCTCAATAACTGGTATGTTTCTCTGAGAACCTTAAGAAAACTATCTCAATTAAAAGTTATTTTACATTTAATTTTTGAATAGGTAATATACTGCATAGTACCAAAATGTAACAAGAATAGTTTCTTTCCCACCTTCATTGCCCTTGCACCGTGTTCCCATCCTCCCACCTACCTCCCAGCCAGGTAATCACTATTATTGGTTTCTTATGTATGTTTTCAGAGTTTCTTTATGTATATACAAGCAAACACAGTATGTATGTTTGTTTCTGTCATATCACTTATCATACCACTATTTCACACCTTTCTCTTTTTACTTAATATATCTCGTTGATTTTGCCATATAAGTTCATAGAGAACCTCTTTATGTTTTAAACCTCATTACCTTAATAAATTCTCTTACTGTTTTCAGTAGTTTTTCATTTTATTGTCTTTGGCGTTCACAGGACAAAATGACATCATCTGCAAATATTGATGGTTTCTAAATATTTTGTCTCTACATCATTTATCTCTGCCAATTGTTTTGGCTTGTGCATCCAGCACATGTTAAATATTAATGGTAATGAACATCTTTGTCTCTATCCGGCCTTATTGAGAATGCCTTTAATATTTCTCAGTAAGCATGATGCTGGCTTTTGGGACAAGATAAATATATTTTATTTTGTTAAAGAAGCATCTATTTATTATACTTGTTTTTAAAATCAGAAATGAAATTAAATTTTGTCAAATGGTTCTTCAGCATCTGTAAAGCACAATCATAGGACTTTTGCTGTTTTATGTAAGTACTATATTTCTATGAGCTTTCTATTTTGTTAAGCAGTTTCCTAATGTTTCTAATATTGAGCCATCTTTGCATTCCTGGAACAAATTCCACTGGGTCATGGAATTCACCAACACACAAACACACCCACACACGTGTGTGTTTGTACACAATGATATTTATAAAAATATTGTAGGTTTTTTTATTGTTGATTACTATTTGTTAGTTTTTTATTTATTTCATAGGAAGAATTTGGAAGTTTTTCTTATTTTCTTCTGCTCTGAAACAGTTAAAAAGTGCTGGATTGATCTTCTCTTTGGGAGAAGTTCCCTGTGAAACTATCTGGGCTTGGTGCTTTTTGAGCTGTTTGCTCTTTGACAATTTCCTTTATTTATTACATGAAAATGGTCCCTTTAGATTTTCTGTCTCATTTGGGTTCAATTTTGATAAATTTTATTTTTCTAGAAATTTATTCGTTTTATGCAGTCTTTCAAAAAAGTTTACGTGTAGTTGAAAAATCTTGTTGATCATAGAAAATCTTGTGATCATTTAATTTTTTTCTGTTTCTTTAGTTATTTCCTTCTTGCAATGTTTTACTTAGTATTTCAGGTTTTCCTTCTTTCTTTACTAGGGTTTCTGCTGGTTAATTTTCTCATAAAGCAAGTTTTTAAAAAATTGTTAAATTTTAAAAATTTAAAAATTAGTGCTGTTTATATTTCTTTTCAACCTCGTTACACCATGCTTCTATATTTAATAAGTTGGTTTAAAATTTTGCTATTTTTTATTTTTGGGTATGACATTTATTTTTATTTCTATGGATGTTTTGAGGATACAGATTTTTCTCTTAGCACTACTTTATTTTTTATTTGTATTTATTCCCGCCCCCCCTCCCCGACAACATTTATTTTAGGTTCAGGGGTACATGTGTTTGTTATATAGGTAAATTGCATGTCACAGGGGTTTGATGTATAGATTATTTTGTCACCCTGGTAATAAGCATAGTTCCTGATAGCTAGTTTTTAGGTTGTCACCCTTCTTCCACCCTCCACCCTCAAGTAGGACCTGGTGTCTGTTATTCCCTTCTTTGTGTTCATATGTACTCAATGTTTAGCTCCTCCTTATAAGTGAGAACATGGGGTACTTGGTTTTCTGTTCCTGTGTTAGTTTGCTTAGGATAATGGCCTCCAGCTCCATCCATGTTGCTGCAAAGGACATGATCTCATTCTTTTTTAGGGCTGTGTAGTATTTCCATGGTATGTGTGTGCCACATTTTCTTTATCCATTCCACTGTTGATGGGTTTAAGTTGATTCCATGTCTGTGCAATTGTGAATGGTGTTGTGATGAACATTGTGTATATGTGACTTTATGTTAAAATAATTTATATTCCTTTGGGCATATACCCAGTAACAGGATTGCTGGGTCAAATGGTAGTTCTGTTTTAAGTTCTCTGAGAAATCTCCAAACTGCTTTCCACAGTGGCTGAACTAGTTTACATTATCCCCAGCAGTATGTAAGTGTTCTCTTTTCTCTGCAACTTCTTCATCATCTGTTAGTTTCTGTTTTGTTTTGTTTTGTTTGATACAGAGTCTTGCTCTGTTGCCCAGGCTGGAGTGCAGTGGCGTGACCTCAGCTCACTGCAATCTCTGCCTCCTGGGTTCAAGTGATTCTCCTGCCTCAACCTCCCAAGTAGCTGGGATTACAGGCATGCACCACCATGTCTGGCTAATTTTTGTATTTTTAGGAGAGATGTGGTTTTGCCATGTTGGCCAGGCTGGTCTCGAGCTCCTGACCTCTGGTGATCCACCTGCCTTGGCCTCCCAAAGTGCTAGGATTACAGGTGTGAGCCATCACGCCCGGTCAGCATCTGTTAGTTTTTCACTTTTTAATAATAGCCTTTCTGACTGGTGTAATTGTTATCTCATTGTGGTTTTGATTTACATTTCTCTAGTGATTAGTAACATTGAGCATTTTTTCATATGCTTGTTGGCCACATGTATGTGTTCTTTTGAGAAGTGTCTGTTCATGTCCTTTGGCCATTTTTCAATGGGGTTGTTTGCTTTTTGCTTGTTAATTTTGTTTAAAATCCTTATAGATTCTGGATATTAGACTTTCATTGGATGCAGAGTGTGCAAATATTTTCTCCCATTCTGTAGGTTGTCTGTTAAGTCAGTTGATAGTTTCTTTTGGCTGTTATCACTACTTTAGTTGCATCCCATAGCATCTCCCTATATATAGTATTTTAATTATTGTTGTTTTTCAGAAATTCTCTTTAGAATTTCTCTCTTCTAAAAGTTGTTTAAGGAGAGTTTATTTTCTAGATGCAAGGGATCTTTTGAAGTTTAAAAAACTAGTTCCTAGTTTTCTTACTTGTCATCAATGTTATACTCTTCAAATATTCTTACATTTAAGATAATTCTATTACATTATATATTTTAAAACTATTTGTTAACTTCCATTTCTTCTGTTTCCTTCTTCAGATCTCCAATTATGTATATGCTGAGTCTTCCATTCACTGTCTTTTTTTTCTTTTACGTTCTCTTTTAACTTTTGAAGAGATTTTTGAAATACCCATTTTATTTTTTTCTCATATCTATCCTCTCCATCCCTTTGTTTGCTGTAGTGTCGAGCTTATTTGTGTCCCTTCCAATTATTTATTCATTTCCAAAGAAATACTTTTTAAATGTTCATCTCCTATTTTTTCCACAATTTCTTCCTGAATTTCTTATCTTTTTGCTATGCAGCATTCCTTTATAGAGGTGATTTCATCATGTTAAAAAGTGCATATAAAAATTTTTTTATAATGATTTTAATTTGTTTGTGTAATCCATGAGTGCTATTTATTGATAAGCTTTGCTCTTGCATCTCTCACCTTTCCTTTCCCCTTTATATTCCTTATATATATTCTTTCAGTTGATACAACCAGTAATTTATGGGAAGTCTTTGAAGACCCCAAAGCCCTTTTCTTTTCTGCTGTCACAAAGCTGGAGCACATCCTAAAAATATGGCCACTCTGATGGTATCTTTCATAACAGTAGTTCCTCAGCTTAGCTTTCCTTTCCTTTCCTTTCCTTTCCTTTCCTTTCCTTTCCTTTCCTTTCCTTTCCTTCCTGTCCTCCCCTTCCCTCCCCCGCCTCCCCTCCCCTCCCCTCTCCTCTCCCCTTCTCTTTTCTTTGTCTTTTCTTTTCTTTTTTCTTTTGAGACAGGGTCTCACTCTGTCACCCAGGCTAGAGTTCAGTGGTGCAATCACGGCTCACTGCAACCTCTGCCTTCAGGGCTCAAGCAGTCCTCCTGCCTCAGCCTCCTAAGTAGCTGGGATTACATGCTCATGACACCACACCACCACACCCAGCTTTTTTCTTTTTCTTTTTTTTTTGTAGAGATGGAATTTTTCCATGTTGCTCAGGCTGGTCTTGAACTCCTGGGCTCAAGCAGTCTGCCTGCCTCAGCCTCCCAAAGTGCTGGGATTACAGGCATAAGCCACCATACCCGGGCCCTCTACATTTCTGACCTTGCCTTTTCTCCCCCTAATTCTGACTTCTATGGATACAAATATGAACTGCGGCTTTGGTGTTTCTTGGTGGGCTCCTTCACTTCAGGAGATAGATTTTTGCCTTAACTTCTTGGGGATGCGGCTCGGCCATGTGGCCATTCTCAGTGCTTCTCTGTACTTTCTCCTGCTTGGCTTCTGCCTGATGGCTGCTGATATGGGCAGCTCTTATGTGTCTTCTGTAGTTTGTGGATTGTATCTGTCTCTTTCTTTTGCGAAAATTGAGTTTTCAGGCTTTTATTTTCTTCTCCTTCTTTTTGTTGATTTCCACAGCAGTATAATGATACTAAATTCATTAGCCATGCACATGCTGGAAGTCAGTGTGGGCCTTAAGGAATAGCAGTTTAATATCAGGGCTTTGATAGTTTACACAGGCAATACAATAATTACAGCAGGTGCTGTTCAAATATGGAAGTAAAATAATGTTCACACTTGCCCCAGAAAATCACTGTAGAAAATGAGAGACATGCTGCTTTTCTCTTTCTTGCCTTTCATTTATTTTAAAGAAAAACTTTAGTATTAGAATTTGGTGCTAATATTTGAGCATTCCAAGAAAACTACTTTCTTTGATAAATGATGCAAAGCTCCTATTTTCTCCCTATATCTTTTAATTTATAGATTGTTCTTTCTTGTTATTTTGCTGATACTGGAGTAAACTGGTTCAATCTGAGTAAGATCTTGTGGACCCTGTTTTTCACTATTCTGTTGGTATTTTGCTACTGAGGTAGAAATTACTCTGTATATTTGTTAAACTACCTGGAATTTAGGAGGATAATTTTCCATCATCTTACTTTTAACTGATGAGAAAATACATAGATACTATTCTGATCAAAGGCTGATTTCTTGGTCTTTTGTTATAGTTCCAGACAGTAGAAATAATTATGTTTTGCCTGGATAATTAGTCATAGCTACAATACAAATTTTAATTGATAAATTAAAATAGGAACTATTTTATAGTTAGGTCTTCATTAAATCTTATTTATTTTTTATTATTGTGTGTAACCAAATTGAAAATGGTGTGAATTTAGATTAAAGGTGAAGCTTTATACTTAATTTTCCTTTTAACATACGGTTCTTGGCAACAGGCAGAAAATAAATGCAATGAAGTCAGTGTTTCAGTAGTGAAACTGTACAAACAGTAGCAAGTTACTGGAGCTGACAGTTTTCAAATGATAGTAGCGGGTTATGTAAGTCACCCAAGATGGCTCAATGTACTATTATTTCCAGACAGAGTTGGAAATAGCACGTGCCAAGGCAACAGGCAGTCAGACAAAAACATAACAATTTACTTTCCAATAATTATCATCACTTCTTGCCAGGCTGGAACTCAATTGATCTGATACAGCAGAATATCTTTTTGTATGGATTTCTTTCAAGCTTAGAAACATCATGACTGCAGTAAATACTCCTGTAAATCATTTTCGGGACTTCATTAAAGGAAACAGCAATACTGTAATCGCTTTGTTTTTTGCATTTAAAACATAAATTGATACAAATTCCAGCCAGTGCTGTCCTTCAACTCATTTACCCTTTCTTCTTTTCCCTCCCTTTTTCTAAACTCTTTCTTTTTTTAAAAAAAACATTGTAGTTAGTTGGAAGCTTTTAACAAAAGAGCTGATTACATTAAGGAATTTAGCTCACTCTTCTTCCATAGCTGATAAAATATTAAAAAATAAGACTAAAATTATGCAGTCTATGGTTTATAAGTATCACATTGTTCTTAAGATACAGATTTAATTGACAGATTTCTAAGAAGTCTTATTAATCCTTCAGCCATCATTGTGAAAGGGAAATATTTTCAGAAGTTCAAACATGGGACAAACGGACAAATGACAAGTTTGGTGGAAACACAACAAATGGATGTTAGAGATCATTTTGAAATAGTTGATGACACACATGTGGCCTGAAGTCAGTTGATTTTCCTCCTGGGTAGCTTTTATGTATGAGACTTTTGTTCAGGGACTACCACGGGGGGGAAAAATGTAGGGTTGCATGTGTGTGTGTGTGTGTGTGTGTGTGTATGTGATAATTGGCAATAAAGGAAATTTGGAGACAGTGGAAAAATTGGATAGAAGACATAAGGCAAAGGTGCTGGAAACAGGGAGTGCTGAGACAAGAGAAACCTGGAAAACTTGGGTGTAGATGAAATTATATTCCCAGATGACTTTTCATGGCAGCTTCATGGCTGGCTTATGCTCAAAGTCAGGGTTTCTGCAGAGAGAGAGAGGTCTGAACAAAGTATCCGAGGAAGAGTAACAGCTGGAGCTGCCCAGGACAGGAAGTAATTGCCCATTCAGAGTGACCCAAACTGGCCTATATTATTTAAGGTAAAACTAGCTAATGAGTCTTTGACACTGGATCTTTAGAAAACTTTTTACATTTTCCAGAATAAAAAGAATATTAATATTCTTTTTTCACTGGGTTAAAATGTTAGTATCATGGCAAAAGCATAATGAATCTTAATTCGAATTTAAGCAAGGGCTTTTAAAATGCAGGATGGAAATGGCTTTCATAAATCTGTGAAGTCCCCTGGGCATACAGGCAGCATTCTGTGTTTCACAATGGTAACTGCAGAGTGTCTTATAGTAAGGTATCTGCTCATATGCTTTAGAGTTAAAAATTGTTTCCCGGCCGGGCGCGGTGGCTCACACCGGTAATCCCAGCACTTTGGGAGGCCTAGGCGGGTGGATCACGAGGTCAGGAGTTCAAGATCAGCCTGGCCAAGATGGTGAAACCCCATCTCTACTAAAAATACAAAATGTTAGCTGGGCACCTGTAATCCCAGCTACTCGAGTTAGTGGGCACCTGTAATCCCAGCTACTTGGGAGGCTGAGGCAGAGAATTGCTTGAACCTGGGAGGCGGAGGTTGCGGTGAGCCGAAATCGCGCCACTGCACTCTAGCCTGGGTGACGGAGCAAAACTGTCTCAAAAAAAAAAAAAATTGTTTCCCTTCCCTGTCCGTTGAGAGGTGTGAACCCAAAATTATCTGAGACAGGTCTCAGTCAATGTAAGAAGTTTATTTTGCCAAGGTTAAGGATGCACCCATGACACAGCCTTAGGAGATCCTGACGACATGTGCCCAAGGTGGTCAGGGCACAGCTTACTCTTCTACATTTTTGGGAGACATGAGACATCAATCAATATGTGTAAGATGTACTTTGGCTAGGTCCAGAAAGGTGAGACAACTCAAAGCAGGGGCTTCCAGGTTATAGGTAGATAAGAGACAAAAGGTTGCATTCTTTTGAGTCTTTGATCAGCCTTTCACCCGATACACGATTTACATGTGGGGGGTGGGTAGAGAAATAATCACTTATGCCTTAGTCTGGCCCAGTGAATCTGCATTTTTACATAAGCAATAGGGCAGAGGAAGCAATCAGGTATGCATTTATCTCAGGTGAACAGAGAGATGACTTTGAGTTCTGTCCTTTGTCCCGCACCTGTGAAGATAAGCTATCAATTTACATTGCCAGAGTGAAATTCAACAGACTTGTTTTAGGGTAAAGATCTGGAGGCCCACAAGGAATCTTCATGTGGGCAAATTGTGAGGGAGATCTGCAGCTTTTTTTTTTTTTTTAATCTTTGTAGCTATCTTATTTAGGAATAAAATGGGAGGCAGGTTTGCCTGACACAGTTCCCAGCTTGATTTTCCCGTTGGCTTAGTCATTTTGGGGTCCTGGGATTTATTTTCCTTTCACAGAGGTAAAGCAAGAGCAAAAGATGTTTTTGACTGAGGGTGGAAATGAGATGAAGAGTAGATGAGGCAGAGAGGTACCGGGAGGTTGTTTAGGATGACAGATGTTTCAGAGAAGGAGATTTTAGTGTCAGGAATAGTAAGATGGTGTGGAAAGACGTTGAGGAGGACAGAACTAAAGAAACTGATGGGGCCTGAGGGCGAAAATGGTGGACAGAGATGGCTTAGACTTCAAGACTTGATTTGTAGCTATGTTCTACCAGCCTCCAGCTGTCTATGCGTTGGCCTCACGCATGTCCCAAACGTGGTCCCACACATGTTTACACATTGGTCCCACATATGCTGAGAGTAATTACTTTCTATTCATCAGAGGTCAAAATAGAATAAAGAATGTTTATGTCATAGTATGACTTTTTAGGTGATTTTGAAAAGCAAGAATATGAATTCTATGAAAAAATCTATTAGGAAATTATGGAAATGACAGAATGCAGAGGTATTTGGAAATAGAAAAAAAATGGGTGAGACAGTAAATACTTACAAAAGAAGTTATTGAATGTCTGCTCAGCCCTGGAAAGGCACTGATGAACAATCACTCTACCTTCTTGGCGTTTAGTGAGAAAATCATACCAACCAAATAGTTGGACAGGGATTAATTAATTTGTTTTAAATTTACTCTGAAGGAGAAGTCCAGAGTATTGTATGAGTGTGCAACCAGAGGGCACAAACTGGGCTAGGGGAGGGGTGTCAGAAACAGCTTCTCCAAGACAGTGACATTAAACAGACCAGAAGAGCAAGGAGGATTTGGTGGAAAAGGCCCTGGGAGCAGTGGAACACACACACAGGTGTGAAGGATGCTCCTGTTCCACTGATGGGGTGATACTTGTGGAGCACTCTTTTACTTTTAAACAATTAGACACCCAGAAGAAGCAAGAAGGATTGCAGGGAAATGATTGGTTACAGCTCAGGAAAAAAGAGACTGAGAAAACAGAATTTGGGGAAGTCAAGATGATAGTGAATTTGAATAGGGGAGAAGAGTTGATAATAGCATAGAAAATGTTATTAGAGCAGAGATATACTTAATGTATTTTTCGGTACAGTTCTTTTTGTGATCTTTTACCAACAACTTCTGCCCCCAACACGTCTAGTGAACATTTTATAATTTTTCAAAAAGCTGTCTTTATTTTGCTTTAAATTAAAACAAATGCACACTCCTCAAAAATGTTTCGGAAGAGCAAATAATGCAGTTGACTCTTGCTGCTAAGCTAGGTGTTAGTTTGCTATGAGCACCAAATGAGATGACATTTGTGAAACTGTCCTGATACGTAATCAAATATTAGTTTAATTCAAATTGAATTTACTGATTCATTTGTCTCCATTATTAAAACAATTTGTGTTCTTCACCTTACTCCTGCGGGTCCTCCTGTAATGACTAGATTAAGTGGTCCAAAGAAAATGACTGCATTTCTGTGCATGCTGATTGTCTTTGGCATTCTGCGACCTGACTGCTTAACAGTCGAAGTGATTTGGGGACATGGAAAAAGCTGACATTGTGATCTTCTCACTCCTCCTTCTCTAGCCTGCTAAAGCTGTAAGTAAACAGGTGTGTGGTCAGGTCTTGTCAACAAAGTCTGTGGGAAGCATCTTCTTTTCTTATGGAAGCTACATGTCTTCTTCTCATCCTTTATTATGTTTAATTCTGAAATGGTTGGCAAATACCACTATGGCTTTTCTGTCACATCTGGAAGATGTGTAGTCTTATTTTATGAGAAGGAGTAAAAGGATGGTGGGCGGAGTAGCCTGGTTGTAATTATAGTGTACGTTTATTTGGAAAGACTAGCATATTAGTATGCAGTGGCTAGATTAATTAAACTCAGCTGGCATACTTCAATATGGTTAGTTCCTGTAAAAGCAAACTGTCTTTAAACTCTTGAGGTTTGCTATAAAGCTTATGATGAGAGCAACATTTTGAATGTCTCTTCCTCCCATATGAATTACAAAGGCACTTAAAAGCTGTCCTTTTAAAAATTTGTTTCCCTTCTCTCCCCACCCCCACCCCCCACCACACACAGACACACACACACACAAAACCCTTATCTACTTGTTAACAAAATAAATTCTGGGATCTTTTTTTAGGAAGATGAGGGCTTTTTTAACTAATATATTTTGTGAACCATAATTTCCATGAAGTTGTTTATAATTTTGAGTTTCTACACATCAAGTAGTGTGAGGTATCCATGGAAACTGTCTAGCCTATATTCAGTGCACTGGACCGCCTTCCCACACAGGTCAAGACTCAAACAGTTCCAGATACTAGTTTGATTTATTGTGTCCTAAACATTAGACAGTTTTAAAAGGAAATTGGCTCCTAATTGACACATACAATTTCATGTTTAATTAGCAATTTGAGCCTGTCTACATTTTACTAACAGATGTAACATTCAAAACATGTGCCATTCTAATATATCTGTTGCACAGATGCACCTAAATGCAGAACTTTGTGGTAAATAGCAGCTCAGCTGCTTAGCAAAAATTTGGACAGAACTGACATTATTTTCCTTAAGAGATGTACTTTAATGTTATTTAAGGAGTGATTTTCCTTAACCAATCTAATGGATTTATTTTATATTTTGGTAACAGCTTTATTGAGATATTCACATACTATAAAATTCACTCTACAAAAGTCTACAATTTAGTGTTTTTTGGCTTATTTACAGATTTACAACCAATACTGCTGTTTAATTTTAGAACATTTTCATCACCCCTAAAAGAAACCCCATGCCTCTTAGCAGTCACTCTTCATTCTTCCCAGCCCCAGCCCTTGGCTATCTATTTTCTGTCTCTTTTTGTCTCTATGAATTTGCCTCTTCTGGACATTTCATATAAATGGAATGATACAATAGGTGGTCTTTTGTGACTGCCTCCCTTCACTTGGCATAATGTTTTCAAGGCTCATACATGTTCTAGCAGGTGTCAGCACTTCAGTCCCATTTTATTGCCAAATAATATTCTATTACGTGCATATACCACATTGTGTTTATCCAGTCATCATTTGGTGGACATTTGGATTGTCTCTACTATTATGGATCATGCCACAATGAACATTCTGTACAAGTTTTTGTGTGGACCTCTGTTTTAATTTCTTTAGGGTAAATACTTAGGAGTGGAATTGCCGGAATGTATGGTAACTCTACATTTAATTTTTTGGAACTGCCAAGTGGCTGCACCATTTTCTATTCCCATTAGCAGTGTATGAGGGTCCCATTTTCTCCACATCCTCACCAACATGTGTTATTGTTCAGATCACAATGTCAGCTTTTTCCGTGTCCCCAGATCACTTATTTTAGCCATTCTAGTGGGTGTGAGATGGTATCAAGGGGCAACTTTTTTTAAAAGGAGAGAAATTTAATATTGTCCATGGTTCATAAATTAGTTCAATGTGTGTCTCTTACTTGTTTGCTTTTCCATTACTCTTGATTTGTAAGATAAATATACCTCTCATCTCTATCAATATTGTCACTTTCCTTACTAATTTTAATGTAGGGGCCTATGATATCAAAATTTACAGTAGTGAATTGGGCTACATATAGAAAATGTATCATGAAAAAGGGAAAACACTGAAATAACTGTTCGATTGCAAAGGTTAAATCTCTAAATTTCTGTATGTTTTCATCTTACTTTAACTAGAAAACAGGTATAATAGTGATGCCACATACTGGGAAGCAATGAGTATTTGATACAATGCCAGATTAAAAGGTGTACTTATTTTTTCGTTCAATATAGTTCATCAATCATAAAATACCATCAATCATAAATAAGGCATACCATAATTTTATGTATCCCTAAAAATAAATAAATGCTGCCAATTAAACTAAAGCACACCATGGATTTTAAAGTGACCTGTAATTTAGAAATGTTAAAACATGCAGGAAAGAAGTGGGTGTGTTAGAATCAATGAAATAAAGCAGAAAAGAGATGTGCTTGCTCAGTTTTTTTTGAAGGCAACGCAGTCATTTATGCTTACCAACACCCAGGGGAGATAGCAAGAATCTTCATACTTCAAAGACCTAATTCATTTTACAAATATGCATCAATATCCATGAGTACAAAAATAGATATACGTATATATTACACACATACACACTGACATACACACACACACACACACACACACACACACAGAGAGAGAGAGAAGAGTAGAGAGATATTCATTGACTCATTCTTCCACACCTTAGGAGTATTAGATCAGCATCAGCAACCTGTAGTTCACTGAAATGATTCTTCCTCTCTTCAATTCACTGATTCAGAAAAGCTGGTTTACCTCAAATAATGTTTATTAAATACTTTAAGCTTTCTTTTCAGCCTGAGAATGTTTCATCTTGTTTTTTCCAGAAGCTAATTTCAATAGGTGAATCACAAACCTGTGAAAATCCACATTTATAATTCAGAGGCTAGCACCATAGTACTACCAAGCGGCTATGCTTCCTTACCAGCAAATGTGCTTTGCATGTTATTAAAAATAAACGTTTACTTTCTTAGTGCCCCGGATTATAGTTACAGTTCTAAATGCATTAAAGTAGTGAAATATCTATCACGGTGTATGCCACAGGGAATCAAACTGATTTCCAAAATAGCATTCATAAGACCATAATAAGTCTAATAAAGCCTTTCTTAAAAAGACCCTTTCTAAGGTAAGCATTTGGCACTTGGCCCCTTTAATTAGCTCAGGCATCTCTAGGTTTGTTTGAACTGAGACCTCATTTTCTTTTAGTAATAATTGTGTTAGTGCTTTGAAATGTTGATGAAAATTTAAAGGATTTCTATTTTTCATTAGTTCTAAATCATTGTCTCATAGTTTTCTCTCTGCAAAATTCTTTGAAAATTGTGGTTTACATGTAGAACACAATTAGGAGCTCATGGGAGCAGATAATTGCTCATATTAAAGTAGGCCAAATATGTGGCCTCCTGGACAAATAGATGCAAGGAATGATTAAGATTAGATTTATATAATTTTTAATGTAGCAATGAACACTAAAGAAATGAAATGATTTATTTCATGAGGAAAAATGAGGTAAAAGAATTATCTTTATCTTCTATTATAAATTATGACACATTCAAACATATTTTAAAAGAGAATAGTGAATTTGTATCTCTTCAAATTGACATATTCACATAATATTAGGAATTATGTTGCTGAGTCAGATCCTTGTATGACGTGCAGCCTTAAGGTGGTTTCTTTGTTTTTTAGTAAAATACGAAAATCCTATTGCAGTAGACATATTGTAGCAGGGGGATAACCTGGACTGGACTTTTGGGATATTAGTGTGTTCTCTTGCATTAGGCTACACTTGTGATCATTAATTAGTATTTTACCTTCTAATCTTTCAGGCTAAATATTGAAATTGTCTGTCTTTTAAGTTTTATAACATTTTGCTTGCTGGATTTCAACACAATTTCCTTCTTTCAGCCGACCGTAGGTAATGAGTTTTGTGTGCTAATTTTTTTTTTTTTTTTTTTTTTTGAGACAGGATTCCTACTCCCAGGCTGGACAGGGTCTCCCAGGCTGGAGTGCAGTGTGCAATCATGCCTCACTGCAGCCTTGATTTCCCAGGCTCAAGCGATCCTCCCACCTCAGCCTCCTAGTAGTTGGGACCACAGGCGTATGTCACCACACCCAGATTATTTTCCTATTTTTATTAGAGATGAAGTCTTTCTAAGTTTCCCAGGCCAGTCGCAAACTCCTGAGCTCAAGTGATCCTCCTGCCTGGGCCTCCTGAGTAACTGGGACCATAGGTGTGTGTTATCACACCAGGCTAATTTTTTTTTTTTAATTTTGTAGAGAAGAGGTCTCCCTATATTGCCTAGGCTGGTCTTGAACTCCTGGGCTCAAGAAATCCTTCTGCCTTGGCCTCCTAAAGTGCTGGGATTACAGGCATGAGCCAGTAATACAATGTAATATTTACATATTAAGTATTTTTAGTACAAGGCTGGGCATCTTGTATTTTTAGTACTATGCTGGGCATCTTGTATTTTTAGTACTATGCTAAATATTTGAATATTTTTAGTACAAGGCTGGGTGCCTTGTAGTTTTAGTATTAATACAAGGCACCCAGCCTTGTACTAAAAATATGTAATATGCAAGTAACATTGAATAAATCTCAAATGTTTTCTAAAGTTATCAGACATGATATACAACAAATATCAGCCATCCTTGAATAGGTTGGCACTCAGCATCAAATTTTGTTGATAAATTGAGTGATCTCTCATTCAAAATCATTGATTCATACATTCAGTCAAAAATATTTATTGAGTACTTAGTTTGCTAGCTTTGGGGCTAGGTGTTGGAATCAATGGTCAGCCAAAAAGGAAAAAAAGAAAGGTATAGTTCCTGTCCTCATGGTACTTATAATCTAATAGAGGGTGATAGAAATCATTGAAAGATTGGTATAAATAAATATACAGCTAAAGCACATGGTGATATACATGCTATTATAAGAGGACTTAATGAGAATTGACTTGGTGAGGTTAGAGAGGATGACTCTGAGGAAGATATGGTTGAGCTGAGATCTAAAGGTTAAGTAGGAATTAAGTAAAGCCAGGAGGACTCAGGGTCGGGGGACAGAAAGCATGACTGGTGAAAGAGAACATCATCTGTTAATGTCTTGAAGCAGAAGGGAGCATGATAAGACACTAAGAAGCTGTGTGGCAGAAAGAAGATGTGGATTGTTCAGAAGACAATGAGACAGTGGCTCAAATCTGTAGGTGTTGCATTGTGTATCATCCCCTAAAGTAATGCTATGGATTTTAGCCAGGATTCAAAGAGAGCTGGAAAGCAACAGAACATCCTATGTAGGAAGCTGTCATCATGATGTCTAATAGTTCTTGAGCATTTTCTTTTCCTATAATATTGAATTTTTATGAAGAAATATATACAACATAAATTTTAACTATAAAGCATTAAATATAATAAAGACTCATGACCTCAGCCAAATGAAGAATGAGAACATTACCTGTAACTTGTGTCTGCATATGTGTTCTGGCCTCCCCTTCCAGAGGTAGCTCACGTTTTGAATACCATACTGCATATCTTCTAGGACTTCCCTTTTTTTCCCTGTCATCATTCTATTTCTAACATTCATGAAAGTAGTTGTGTGTTACGGTGAGGCTCTGTTTAATCCATGTTTACTACTCTATAATATTCCAGTTTGGGAATATTCTGTAATTTATTTGTCAATTTTCCTGTCACTTGTTATTTGGGTTGATTCCAGGTGATGTTTTGCTTGTTGTTTGTTTTGCTATTGCTATCATGCAGATATAAATGTCTAGGATGGGATACTATTTGTTTCCTTGAGCATGTTTCCCCTGGGAGTGAAATTGGTGGCTGAGAGCATACATTGATGTGATTTCCAAAGTAGTTGTACCAATTTGCATCCCACATTCTCTTGATCCATGTCCTCTTCAACACTTGATTTTGTAAGACTTCTTAATTTTTGTCAATTTATTGGGTATAAAATGGTGTCTCCACCATTTTATTAGCATTTCTTTGATTACCAATGAAGGTGAGCATTTTTTTTCATGTTTATTGGCTGTATGTGTTTCTTATATGAAATGCCAGTTCAGTTCTTCTGTCAGCTTTTCTACAAGATTCTTAATGATTTATAAACACTCTTTGTATAGTCATGTATTCTGAATACCAGTCATCTGTTGTTTTGCAAGCCTCTGAATGTTAAGTGAGAAATGACTTAGAGGGGCATCCTGTGGATATGGAGAGACATATGGATATGTGTTAGGAAGCACAGCCTTTCCACTAATGAACAATTGTTGCTGATAATAACTTTATAAATATACTTAATACATTTCTTGTGTTAAAACTAAATAGGAGGGAAAATAGCTCTTTTCCCACAGAACATGGAATATTGGTTTTCCATTTAACACTACTTCAAGGAAAGGCTGTCTAAATTATCTTCTGAAGAATTCTGCTTTGTACATGTAATAGGGGTGATTGAAACCTATCCACAAGTAAGTGTTATTTTTAAGAAATTGTAGCATACTGATCAAATTGGCTTCAAAGTAGTCTTTCACAAAATGAATGCTGTTTTTCATTTGCCTTCTCTTGAAAAATTATAGAAGGTTGGAGCTGGATATTGATGTCAGCTGTGAAAACCATGGCTGTCTTGTGGCACTGGGCATTGTAATGTCCTCTTTATGTCATCAATTGTGCAAGTCTTCCCCAGATTGAAACTTATTAATGCTTTCCTTTAAACATAAAATAAAGTATTACAGTAGCTGTTTATTCAGTACTTGCTATGGGCCAAGAACATAAAGCTTCTCCTATTTAATTTCCTAATCCTTAAATAGCCTTGCAGTGTAAATATTATTATCCACAGATGGGGAAACTGAGCCTTGGGGCAGTTAATTAAAATTCTTTAGATCACAAAGCCAATAAGTGGAAGAACCCAGACTCAAACCAATCACATTACTCTCTGAGACATCGTTTCCACTAAGGTCCACTAACGTGCATTATCATTGCCAATGCCGGGAGCATTCATAAACTGAACTTCTTATGTATTAAATTGTGTATAGATATTATCTCATTTAATTCTCAAGGTTTCCCTTTGGAGTTGTGCCATGTAGAACTCCTCTATTCCATGGATTCCATAGACTGTCCTATCTGAGGAACTTCTAAATGTATTCTGAATTTATTAAAATTTAGCTTCATACATATTTTGTCAAATATTGCATTGATTGATAAGTAATACCAGTGCTAGTTTTCTTCCTCTCTTTTAAGAATAATCTATTTCTAGTATTTTGGGGAAAAATAATGAGGTCTTTGTCTCTCACTTAATCCGTGTGTGTGTGTGTGTGTGTGTGTGTGTGTATGTTGGTGGGGGGCAGTGGGTCTTCTACCCCATTGTTTCCTTGCCAGCTCTTCGGAGCCATGCACTCATCTCACTGCCCTGTGAACCAGCCACACTCTCTTGTTTGTGGATCAGGAGGTCACAGCTTGAAGATCAAGGACTGCACTACTGTTGAGAATGCAAGAAACTCCATAGAAACAGGAAGGCCAATATAGAGCAGGATAGTGCTGGTGATACGTCCCTGTATGTATTGTTCCTTATCTCCTGTGACACCACCTTCCAAAGTTGTGCCTGTCTTCACTAAATGATTATGGAAATATAACAGACATCACAGAATCTGGGGATAGAACTTTAAAACAGCAAACTAGTTACGACTTTCCCCATTGTCTAGGAGGAAGACCTTTCTCCCACTGAAGTTCATATTGCTATTCAGATCAGTGTCAGTCTTCTCATTTATTTAAATCTCCTTCCATCTCCTGCTCTTTCCTCTTGTACTCTCTGGGATGCACTGTAAGCTGAGTCCATTACTGAGTTACATACTTTGCCTTACCCCCCACTCAGCAACATAGTCTTTGCAGAAGCTTTGAAATTACCTCTTGAAGTTCCATTTTCCCCAGTCTTTGGTGAGCATGCACACGCCTGCACTGACAGCACTGATTTCATTCTTTTCAGTAACAAACAGTACTCTAGTAGGTTTTTATACTGTGTACCAGGGACTGTGGGCTTCACTTTAATGATTGTGTGCCACTGTCTTTGAGTGTGATTTTATGAGGCACTGATTTATGTTATGTGAATACAGTCATTTTCCTTCATTAAGGAGATGGTATCTAAAGCTTGTCTGCTCACTTCTTGCTTACTTACCCTCCTCTCAGCTTAAAGTCAGAAGACTGCTTATTCTGAAAACTAAACAATTACAAGCAGTAAAATCCATTCTTAAGTCCTATTGGTGAGGGATTGCGTAAGTTCTCAAACTCTGAATTTCAGCAAACCCTGTATTTAAAATGGTTGAGGTAGAAGGGTCTGTTGGGTTTCATGTTAGTTAGTATGCTTCCTGGAATTCAAATACTGGGAGGTTTTAATTAATGCCCCAAGGAAAACAAATACAGTTTGCTTTATTCCTTTGCTATCTATGGAGTATAGAATCATCTCCTAAAAAAACCTTCTCAGCAACCCTGTTTGTCTTGAGGCTAGGATATTTGATAAACTCAGAGTGGTTATTGAAGTCACTCTTTCATTCAGCAGCAGCATCAAATATTTAAACCTCATCATTTACTGTTTAAACGTTTAAATTTCACCAATGGAATCAAATGGTCTGGTGAGGATTATTTATATTGGAAAACAGTGCCATATGTTTCAACTCCACATATCTGAAAATTCTTTCAGCATATGCTGCAGAATTACTTTTTGCATCCACTTTTCTACTTCCTGACACATGGTAGAAATGTAATAAATGTCTTTACAATCAATAAAAACAAGGAAAGAAGAAATTTGGAAGTAGGTTGCCATTATGGTGAATGAATATTTGGATCTAACATTTTCCACAGTCTTGGTTTTTCACAAGGCTCTTTACTAGAATCATTGAGACATCATATATTTTTCAAGATTGTAATGAGTATGTCATTGTGTTGATGAGAAGAGCATCTTCTGAGTGCACATAACTAGTCCTGTTGAAATTTGTGTTTCCTATCTTAAGAAAGCTAGGCAAAGGCAACAGGGAGAGAAATTGACTTACAACTTCTTGGACAGGGAGACTAAGATGTTCAAATGATTAAACAGCTAGATTATAGGAGATTGACCATATTCTCCCGAAGGAGTTATCTGAAAATATAGTTGATTATAACGATGGGCAGAATATCACTCCACAAAGATACAGTTGTTACATTAATGTATTGAAATGAGAAATGTACCTTTTTACCCCTGGCAATTCAAATGAGGAAAAATACCTAATCAGACGTATTGTTACTAAGCCAAAAGGTTACAGAAACACAAATTATGCTAATACCAAGTTTAATGTTAAAATGGGACTATGGGGAGACTAACAGGTACCTATCATCACCTCCTTGTAGATCTTGTCTCAGCTGATTAGTAGCTTATCATGAATCTTTGAGGATAAGTCTTAAATTGGGCATCCTTAGTTTGCAGTTTTTATTACCTTTTGAATTTCTAGTTGAGGACTTAGTTTTCTAGGATGCTGGTTGTGTTTTTTCATGATATCTTGATTATATTTTACATAATGAAAAAATATTACTTTAGTAAATTGTTTTTCTAAGGGTATGGGAATGAATGTGGGTAGTTATACCTCAAATATCACACATCCTTGAACTCTTCATTCCTAAGGCTATTAACTCCCCATTAAGGCAAACAGAGTTGTGCTTTCTCAAAAATGAAACAAAATTTTAGTCCTTTCTAGGATGCATAAATTTGATTATCCTTTCTATCCATGAAAGGCAACGATTTCTGAACTTTTTAATTTTTGATGCATTGGACTCGGTTTAACAGGGAATGGGTGGGAAAAACCCAATCCTCCCAGATATTCACAAACCATCAGCAGGACTTCTCTGGCCACAAAAGATGTCTTTTTATGGAGATATTTTGTTGTAATTTCAGAAGGTGGTTGTTAGTTTTCTTGGCTACATTACATTTAGCACATCTGGGATGTGTTCATATGAAGACATTGGCTAAAAGTAGTGTCTTGTGGCCTGGAATTGACTCTGATATTGAAAAGGCTGTAAAGGACATTCCTTGCTTGTCCTCACTCAGCAAAGAGACCTTCCATGGGAGGTGCATCAGGAATGCATTTTGGATTTGAAGAACCAGCACAGAAGTCAAACTTCTCAACTGTGGTGAAATTCTTTTCATAATGGCCTAATGTGCTTTTAGTTCTTCCCTCATTTCTGCCATGGCAATTATAGCTCTGAGACAATTATTTGCAACCCTGGCACCAGAATTTCTGACAATGATTCTACAGTTACTTTTGAATTAAAGTAATTTGGGGAAATGACTCACATTTAAGCTACCACCACTGCACAGATAGTGCAAACTATCAAGAATGCCCCAAAAGCAAATTGGGACACAGTACATGTCTCTCACCGCTTAAGTCAGAACTGGATAGTTGACAAGAGAAGTCAGTTTCTGCTGAACTTGTGATGTAGCAATATCTGAATTTTTTTATTCTTAAATGAAGATTACTAAGACATAACAGAATCTTGTTCTGTTTATACCTATTCATTAATCATTTTTAGCACCAGAGTTTGTCTTAGCACAAAACTCTGAAGTTTGAACCAAGACAGAATTTGTTCCAACTTTAGTTGAAGTTGTAAGGGTACATTTTATATAGTGAAGTATATTCATGCTTTAGGGTGACTTTGCCATGTTAGCTAATAAGTATATAATTCTAAGGACTGATTAATAGTTAAAAAGCTAGGATTTAGGGGCAGTTTATCATTCATTATTTTTCACATTTTCTTAATATACTGGAAATTTATTTCACTTTTGTGGGAAGGTTTGGTATAACATAAGAAAGTGTCTGCAAAAGCACTTTGCAAGTTGTAGACTGTTCCCATGATCTGGATAATATTAATACTAGCAGGGATAACATCAACAATGCACAACTTTTATAGCACTTACTATGTGTTTGGAACTGTTCCAAGTACTTTCAGTAAATTTTAACTATTTAATTATCACAGAAATCCTCTGAGAGTAGATATTAACAATTTCATTTGACAGTTGAGGGACTGAGGCCCAGAGTGATGAAGTAACTTGTTTAAGATCCCCAGTTAGTATATGGCATAGAGGGGATTTAAACCCAGGCAGAGTGGCTTCAGAGTTGAGAACAGAAAAATAGGAAGCCCCTGCCTTTTCTATGGCAGTCTGAATATTACATGGTGAGGAAATAGATGCTTCTAATGGGGCTATAATTGAATAAGAAGAGTGTTACTCGTTTGATTTTGATGTCTATGAATCTGATAGGCACTGTGATTTTATCTGCCGAAGAGAATTTAAAAATAATCACAAATATGATGCTTATTTTTATTTGGTGTGACATAATTCTACTCTTTGGTTGGTTTTCAATAGTTTCATTATTCTAGCAGTATAAAGGGCATTTTAAAAAGTAAATGGTAAAAAAGTTTTCTATTTCATCTTTAAAAAAATTTATTTGTTTATCTGTTGGTTGGGTTCTTGTAGCAGTGTGATAAATGGTGTGATTAAAAGATTCTTCCAGGGCCAGGTGCAGTGGTTCATGTCTGTAATCCCAGAACTTTGGGAGGCCAAGGTGAGAGGGTTGCTTGAGGCCAGGAGTGTGAGGTTGCAATGAGCTATGATTGTGCCACTGTACTCCAGCCTGGGCAACACAACAAGACCCTATCTCTAAATAATAATAGAAATAATAATACATAAAAGGTTCTTGCAGAGACTAAAAGGGGAGCTAGTTCTCAAGGGTTCAGTCCTCTTCACATAGGTTCCCTTTCAGACAGTGATGCTGACTTGTGCAATTTCAAGAAAAAGTCCTGGATTTTCACACTGTCAGCTTTAGTTATTACAGGTGGGCCAACTGTCTTCTACAGGGTTAGCATGAGTGGTCTGTAGAGGTGAGATCCATGAATAGCACAACAAACTGAGCTACTCTTTAAAAAAATTAGTGCTTCAGTTAATGTGACCTCATATTTTTCTCCCCAACTTATAACTTCAACCCTGTAGTTTATGGGTCTAAAAGATTTTTCATAGCATCTCCTTCTACTATAATGAGAGTCACAGTAATTACCCAAAGGCGTTGACTCCAAAGAAAAGCTTTGTTTTGTTTTTCCTTTCCTTTTGGAAGAAATATTCTTTGGCCAGGTGAATTTAATTCAACTCAAAGGACTTTCTCTTAAAAAAAGAAACAGTAAGGACGATTTTCATGTCTTACGTTTCTTCTAGGTGCTGTACTTAAGTGTTATCAGGAATAGTAGATAGTAGAGTTGTATTCCTTGGTAGAATAAGCTGTTATACTTCACTGTTTCTTTTGAGACTAGTCACCACCTTTACTTACTACACCCCATTATGAAGAAGTCTTAAAGAAAGAAAACATGAAATAGGAAGCAATAATAACTGTCTATGTTCTAAGAATTTAAGTACCAATAAATAAAAGTTGTTACAAGGATAAACAAACTCCAGACACTCTGAGTGTCTGTTAGAATTCTTGGCACTGACCGGGCACGGTGGCTCATGCCTGTAATCCCAGCACTTTGGGAGGCTGAGGCGGGCAGATTGCCTGAGGTCAGGAGTTCGAGACCAGCTCTGGCCAACATGGTGAAATCCAGTCTGTACTAAAAATACAAAAAACAAAACAAAACAAACAAAAAAAATTAGCCAGGCGTGGTGGTGTGTGCCTGTAATCCCAGCTACTTGGGAGGCTGAGGCAGGGGAATTGCTTGAACCAGGGAGGTGGAGGTTGCAGTGAGCTGAGATTGTACCACTGCACTCCAGCCTGGGCAACAGAGTGAGACTCCGTCTCAAAAAAAAAAAAAAATTCTTGGCACTATGACATTTAGGACATGTTAGTTGAGTGTTAACTGTGCACAAGACAGGTCTGTCTGATGATCACATAAGTTAGTAGACAGGCTATGCCATGTAGAGCCTCCTCAGAGTCGACAGCTCCTCTTATGCTTCCAGAATATTGCGTTCATCTCATTGTAAACTCTTTGAGGGAGGGTTATATCTTATTGACTTAAAATGGTGCCTAAAACAATTGGCACCTAATGAATATTTGTAGAATGAAGAGGGAAGATAGGACCAGTTCATAGGTAAGATGGAGGAAGATCATTTCAGGCATTGAATATCACAGGAGTAAAGGTAAGACATAGAAGGCTTTGTGGGCATGGTGGCTCATGCCTGTAATCCCAGCACTTTGGGAGGCCGAGGCAGGCAGATCACGAGGTCAGGAGATCGAGACCATCCTGGCCAACACGGTGAAACCACGTCTCTACTAAAAATACAAAAAAATTAGCTGGGTGTGGTGGCGGGCACCTGTTGTCCCAGCTACTCTGGAGGCTGAGGCAGGAGAATGGCATGAACCCAGGAGGCGGAACTTGCAGTGAGCCGAGATTGTGCCACTGCACTCCAGCCTGGGCCACAGAGCGAGACTCCGTCTCAAAAAAAAAAAAGAGAGAGAAATGATCACATGGTTCAATTTGGTTAAAATATAATGTAGGAAGACTCTATTGGAAGCTACAGCTGAAAGGTAGAATGGGCAGGATTTCATGTCATTTGACATTTCAAATCATTATCAAGTTGGGGTGGGGGGGGTAGTAGGTGATCCCTTAAATTTGGA